>NC_090961.1:13302780-13612244 GCF_040807025.1 Struthio camelus | reverse complement strand
GACAGTGCATCGGCACACTCTTGATAGCTACGCTCGACGCTCCCGTTTTAAGCATGGGAACAGTGCGCCGCCTCTCCCACGGCCATGCCACCGAATTGCGGTGATGCCGCTCTGTGGGAGACAACCCCCTCAATCTTGCCTCCGCTCTTGCTGTCATTCTGGAACAGTTTGGGATTCCCCCCTCCCAAACAGCTCTATTAATCACTGTCAGGGCACTGCTTGCATTTCCAGCCACGCTTGCTGCTGGGTGCGGTGGGAGCCGCCTCTTTGCCAGGGAGGTTTCGGGGCATCGCGTGGCTGCAGGGCTCGGTACGTAGGTGCAGGAGTCCGTGCGATGTGGAGGAGAGACTGTGGGCTGGGACCGGGGAGACTTGAGTTTCAAGCTGTTGGACATCTGCGCTGCATTTTCCTTCCCAAAATGCTTTCTCGAATCCCACTCACAGACTGAAACACCCCACCGGCCAGGATCACGGCAAAGCAGAGCAGACCCTGCCTTCAGGTTGCTACAAGCCAACTGTAAACCAAAGCAAGAGGAGTGTACAATGAAGCATCACCTGAAGCCACCGCCAGCTGCAGCACAGCTGGCACGTCACCAGCACAGACCTTCCAAGGGAGCCTGGTGACGGTGGACGTTCTGCTCACGCTCCAGTGACCATCGAGGTGCAAACCTCTCACGCAAGTGGGCATCAGCATGGAGCGCTGCAAGAGGCAGCTCGAAAACCAGCAGCAAAGCATTGCGGGGTCAAAGAGAGCCCATTAAAAACCTGGGGCTTCCGCCGGGGGCAAACCTTTGGTGCCTGCTGGCCGCGGACAGCAGCGCGCATGGGAGCTGAGCGCCAAGGACATCTCTGCAGCCCGCCACGTTTGCCTTAGCACGTGCGTCTTGGCAGGGCGAACGAGAGCGCTTGACACCTTGCAGCCAGCAAGAAAAAACAAAACAGTGGTCCGAGGGCACGCGGGAGGAGGACTGGCCCCGTGCACTGGTAGAAACCCTGGTCCTCAAGCAATGAGGTGCATGCGTCCCTTGTCGCCCTTGACAAGGGTTATTCGGATCGAAAAGCTCAGTGCAATTCGCCCAGGCCCAAAGGGGCCTCGTGGGAGACCGGGGACATACAGACCCCCGAGCTGCTGCCAGCCTCGCCGCGAGAAAAGCACATCGAGCGCTGGGAGGTGCCACCTGCATCCTTCCGTGCCGCAAGGATGGACACTGCCCGCCGCGACAGGAGACCGACAGCGTCTCGCCGCTTCTTGGGCTGATAAGGAGACCTGGCTGGGACAAGTTACCGCTCTACTGGCGTTTACGGCCCTGGGTAAAATCTTTTTTCCACCGTCATGCCAAAATGTACAGCGGGGAAAAAAAGTAAGAGGAGGACATCCGGCTACCAAGGGAAGGCAGGAATTTTGCCCGATGTTTAACAGCTGCAGATAAAAAAGTAAAAGTTAGCTTAAGAGGAAAAATTAATTAACGAGAAATCCTGTAAGAGCACGTCAGCTCTGTGCACCAGCAACACCCAGACCAACGGGGACGTCAGCCCTAGTGCCAAAACCGGATCCGACAGCACGGCTGCGTTCAGGGTGCGGCCAGAGATTGCGGCAGCCCCTGCGTGGCGGCTCGGCCACCTCTTTTACAGCGGCCAGCAGGCACGAGAGCGTGAGCGGCGGCCCCTCTACGCCCAGCCCAGCCGCAGAGCGCTTTCCACCCAGCCTAAAGAGATGCTCGCGTCTCAGGATCCCAGCGGCCCAAATCGGCCTGGTGAACGTCGCCTCTGGGAGATGCTGGCACGTCCCGTCATCGCCTCGGAGGAGCCCAACAGGGAAGAAAGGGGCTGGGCTGAGCGTCGGGGGATTATCCGGGGAGGGCACTAATCAGCTTTGGGAAGGCCAGGAGAAGGGAGACAGGCAGGCTGGAGAGCTTTGCACCGCACTCATCCCCTCCCCGTTTGGCTCCCGCCGCAGGTCGCGCCAGGGTCTGCTGGCCAGGACAGCCCGCGGCCAGGACAGCCGTGCGCGGAGCCGCGGGGCCGCGGGCAGGCAGGCGCGAGAGAACCGCAGCCCCCGCAGCGGGGAAGGAGCCCGCTCGCCGGCCAGGCGCGCCCGAGCTCAGGCCCGGGCACGCCGCCCTCCACGTGAGCGATCCGAGGGCTTCGGGAAAAGCATCTAGGGCTTAGCATCCATCTGCTCCCCTTTTCGCACGCCGACGTTAAGCCTTCCCACGCTGGCAGCCTTCCCTGCCCAGCAGGGCCTGCAGGACCCAGCCCCGGGCCGCGTCCAGGCCGTGCCGCTGCAGGAAGGTGCTGAGAGCAAGCTGGGACTCGGCCACACTGACAGCTCCTGGCCCACCCGGGACCACAGAGCCGAGCAGCAGGAGACGACTTTCTTTGGCCAAACCCTTTGGGGTCCCGGTGTCCTCCGCGATCTCTTCCCATGGCCAAGCCGCGTTCGTTCCCGCCGCCCCAGGGAGCCTTGGCGTTGCAAATCGCACCCCCCGCAGCAACCGAGCTGCCGGCAGCTTTTCGAGTCAAGATAAGGCTGGGGAAACAGCCCTCCATCACAGCCCGCCCGAACCCAGCACCCTCCCGCCAAGCTGGGTGCTGCTGCCACAGCGCCCTGAGCGGCACCAGGTGCAGCCCACCCGCCCAGGCATGGGCCTCCCTTCGACGCCCTGGAGACCCACCAGAGCGGAGAAGGAAGCTGCTTCGCAGGCTTGGCAAGCAGCCAGCGCTTCTGCTGATCAAAACCGAGCAAGATTTCGGCATTAAAAATAAATACGGCAGAGGGCACGGCGCGTTGCCGTCAGCAGTCGCAACCCGGCGGCAGCTCTGCCAGCCCGGCTCCAAGGTCACCACCACTCCTCCTCCTCCTCCTGCCAGGTGACGTGGGGACCTGCTCCCGGCCTGCCTTGTCTCGCCAGCATTTTTCAGCACTGCTGCCGGGAGCCTGGCACTCGTCCGGGGGGTTTCCTCGGCTCCAGGAACCACCGCTACCTTCTGCTCCGAAAAAAATTGCTGCTGGCTCTCAGGGGCTGCAGCTGAATCTCCCGAACTCCAGGGCTCCTTTGAACGTCACCAGTGGTCCAGGTCTGGCTCAGCATTTCCCCTCTGGAGGGCTGGCTCATCTGCCCCAGTGGCAGCATGCTACGCTCTGCCCTCGGTGCCCTGGAGGCCAGACGTGCTGCGTGAGAAACAGCGCTCAGAGCCCACGTTTGCAAACGAACCGCAGGCTGGGCTTAATCGTAGAACTGTACTCGGCCGCCCCAGCTCCTCACCGCAATCGCTAGGAGCAAAAAGCCAGAGCAGCGCGCGGATACAGACCCTCTCCCGGCCACCAGCCCAGTGCCCCTGTCAGCGCGGTCGCACGCCCGTGCAGCCCAAAGTAGATGAGACCCCTCCAGCAACCACAGCTCCGCACTTTCCCGCGCCCACGAATACCGCTCGGCCGAAAGCAAGCCTCCAGTGGGACAGCACACGCAGATGGGGACACTGCCCTGACCAACCAGGAGCCAGAGGCAAAAAGACATCGCCGTAGGAAAGGCCTTCCAAGCGCTCGAAATTGGCTGCGTGGCTCCTCTCCTCCTCCAGCTGCCCCAGCACGTAGCCTTGCAGGGGAACGGCTCAGCACCGTGTCCCCTATCCCAGGACATGCCCCGAGCGCTCTGCAGGGCTGTCCTGCTGCCTGGCTTTGCTCCTCCACTGTCTGTCTGTGCTGTCCCCTCCGGGCTGCAACAGAGAAGGAAATCGCAAAAAGAGAATGAAAAAAATCCAACAAAAATCAGGTTGGGTGGACAGGATGACCAGGGAAGCCACTGCAGCCAAATAGCTGGAGCTCGCTTGTGCTCCGGTTGCATTTCAAAATGCTCTTTCTGGGCTGGGAACCCCCTGCTGAAGTGCAGGTGACAGAGCACAGGGACATCTCTGCAGGCTGCCTGTGGCCGGGCTGCGTCTGCCACCAGGCAGAGTACGAACTGGAGACAGGAAGGGGGGAACGAGGGGATCAGTGCTAATCCGTTCCTCGGCTTTGGGGCTGCAATCAGCCACAACTCCCACACGCAGCCAGCAAGAACGGCTCAGCAGCAAATGCGCCGCCCCCGAGCTGTCCTCCCGTCATGGGCACCACGCACGCTGAGAGGGACACCGAGTCCCCGCCGCACGGGCGGAGGCTGCAACCCACGCTGGGGCAGGAGGCCCACTCATGCACCGAGGATGGCGAGCGCTGCCTGCACGGACGCCCTGAGCTCTGCAAGGCAAGTGGACCTCAGCGGGATCAGGGAGAGCAAATAACGGGTTCAAACCAAGCCGGGCCAAGGGGATGCCTGGAGCGAAAGCTGCCACTTGCATACCTAAGCATGCACAGGCAGGGGACAGCATGGCGTCAGATGAGGAGGCCGATTTGGCCAGAGCCTTGCGGGAGATATCTGCCATCCAGCTCAGCGGCGCTGCTCTGGCTCCTCACACCCAGCTGCTGCTGGCTTCAGCCAGCACATGTCACAAGCCATGCTCCTGCCTCTGCAAATGCAGGAAACTCGATTCCTCCGGCATGTGGAGACAGAATAGGTCTTGCTGCTCCAGAAACAACACTTTATTAAAACGTTAGCTCTGGAGAGCACAGAGAAAGTGCTCAGCTCTCCTTTTTGCTCCTAGATCTTGGAGCGGGTCACTAGCTGGGGAGAAGAGCCAGTGCTCCAGGTGGAGGGGCACAGGGCACAGCCCTCAGTCGTCCCACAGCCACGTGGACATCGGCAGCACTGCTGGGCATAACCAGCCTCCTGTCTGCACCCTAAACACCTGCTACAGCCACTGAGCTAAATGGGAACGGCCTGGGGCAGAGGAGAGTAACGACCTGCACCGGGTCAGATGGATGGTCCCCAAGGCCCCATATCCTTCCTTGGAGCAAGACCAAGAGCAAACGCCACGGGCGCTGGACAAGGATGGGGTGATTGTACAAACTGTTTCTCCCAGCAGTCCTTGACTGTTTTCAGCTTGGTGATATTAAGCCAAACATCTTTTTTCAGCAAGCCACATCTGATCTGTTCTCCCTGTGGACCCATGCCAATTTTGAGCACCCGCAACATCCTTCTGCAAGTTGTCCCACAGATCCACCTCCCCTTGCACTTGCAGCCACCGCCTTTTGCCTGCTTTGAGCCTGGCCCTCCTGGCCCTTGTTCTTGCACTGGAAACGTGCGACGAAAGCGACTGAAAACCTGCCATGTTTTCACCTTCCTGGGAACCAAGCAGACGGCACGACCACGTGAACGAGCTGCAGACAGAAACCTTCCACAGTGCCTGGAAAGGGTCTCAGTCAGCAGAAGGACACTGGGGCCTTCACAAAAGCCCCTGATGCCTTCAGGCAGATTTAAGAAGCACATCACGAGCAGGTATCCTTAGTGGGAACGCTATTTTCAGGCTAAAACCCCTTTGCATGCTGGAAAGCACCAAGCGAGCCCGCATCCCAGTGCATGGGGGCTCCGACACAGCTTCTCCCATCCCTCAGTCCGGCCCTGCTCGCGGTCCAGGGATGCCCCAACGCAGGGGTGCCACACATCCCTGTCTGCCTCAGCGCTGCTGGACCACCATTCCCCTTGTCTCGCCAGATTATTTCACCCAACGCGTGCTTTCGGCGCAGCACTTCCCAGGCCACCAGTCCATGCTGGAGGTCGTAAATGAATCATCCTTTAAAAAGCAGCCGGCTGCTCTTTGCAGCTTAAAACGCTTATCTTTGTCCTCGTTTATCAGTTTTTGCTCAAGCCAATATCAATCTGCTGGGCTTTTATCTGCCCAGAGTCCTTCTGGGCTAGGTTGGGTTCGGTGTTTTGCTTTGTTTTATTGTTTTTTTTTTTTCTTTTTAAACCAGGTAGACGCAGAGGTCTGGCTCAGCTTAATGAATAAAACTTGCAACGAGCAGCTGCTGTGGGCTCGCCAGGGCAGCGGACTGTGCAGCGCTGACGGTCTCGCTTCGCCGGCCTGGGGACACAGAGATCCCCGCTCACATTCGCTCTCCACAGGGCTGGGTTCGCAGGGCTTTCATCTGCAGTCCTGCCCCCCACCAGCTGCGCTTGGAAAAAATAAATCTGTGCTTTTCCAAGCAGGCTTCCTTCCTCCGGGCCCAGCAGAACAAAACAACGCACCGGGAGAGACGGGCTTCCTGCTCGCGCGGCGGGCGGGGGGACACCCCGTTCCCAGCCCCGCGCACGGGGCTCAGCACGCCGCAGGTTGGCCCCCGAGCTCCGGCGGAGGGGACGGGTCCTGCCAGCACCCGTCTCAGCCTAGAAACAAAGGGAAAAGCCACTAAGCACAAAAACCAGGCCTCAAAACGGCAAATGGCTCAAGAGTTTTGAGCCAAAGTTTATCGTGCCTTGGGCAAGAGCGGGAAGACGCGTGGTTCCTGATGTGTTGGCTGAAGGTGGGAGGATGGGTGTGAAACCAGGGCCAAGCCAGGAGAGCGCAGCGAGCCGAGCCCCGTGCTGTACAGAGCGGCACGTGGTAGGGGACAGCAACTTCTGCCCAGCTTGTTCCTGGGAAAAATGCCACACAGAGGACGTGCACGGGACACGCAGCCCTGCTGCAAGAGAAATCCCTCCCTGAAACGCTCTCCTTATGTCATGCTTCAGCCTGTAAAGGTGCCTTTGGAGATGTGGCAGGTTGCTCCCCAGGAAAAAGCAGTGAAGGGCGAGGAGCAACCACCCATGAGGCAGCGCAGGAGCAGTGCCTGGCCTGCACAGCCCCACTACCACATTCCTGAGCTCAAGCTGCTCTGAAGCAATTTAGCAGGCATCATGCAGAGCGCCAACCCGCAGCATTTCCCATATCCCAGAGTCTAAGTCAAACCAGCCCAAGTCATCTGGGGGAAATGCAAAAACTTCAAAGATGAGGTTCAGGGTTACCCTTGCAGCACAGCAAGAGAAGCAGGGAGTCCCAAGAAGCATGTGTGTTGAGGGGGGAACCCTCCTCAGAAGACATATGTAGTATTGCTACTGCAAACCCAAGCTACAAACACCCCAAAAATTCAAGGAGTTCCTGTGTTCATGTACCTCAGAGCATGGAAGCAGGGAGCATCAGGCAACCTCCCAGGAGCAAACTGAAGGAGTAGGGTTTCACGTAATTGCCACTAAAACCCTTTATCGGGCAAAAAAAACTACTCTTCACTGCCTTGGCATTTTGCCTAGCACATTAAGAAAACAAAAGCGGGGTTAATGGGTATTGCAGGAAGGGGATACGGCACCGGCACCCGGATGGATGAAAACAGCTCCTGCAAACCGCAACTTCAGACCCTGACAGTTTCACAGACCAAAACTTGCCCACTCGTCCTCCACTGCTGTGCCCAAGGCCACCGAGCCAGGCAAAGGTATCTGCCTGTTCAGCAGATGCAAGGGCAGAGCTGTGGAGTGGTAGAGGACACAGACCTACATCTCTTGCCTGCCCCATGCAGCAGCTAGCCCATGCAGTGGGGTCATCTCAAGAAGGCACCTCAAGAAGGTCGCACCATCCTCTCAAGGTGGTGTGGCCACCATGCACCACCTGGTGAGGAGAAAAGGACCCTGTGGACCACTGTCACCTTGCTGAGCTCTGCCGTGATGCATACCTCTCCCTGGGATGCACACCACAGTGGGAACCAGTTACCGAGCCTTTCCCCAGCACACGTCACCCTTCGCCCCAGCCCACAGCGAAATGGGTCTGTCTCAGTCGCACTGAGCCAAACAAGATGCCTCACCCCTCAAGGCCACCCTCACCCAGCATGGCCCCCATGCATTTCCCTGGGCCATGCTGGGTTCAGGCTAGCTCTGGGACCTTGCTGCCTATTTCTCCTTGCTCCTTAGACAGTTCAGTCTCTGCAGAGTCTGTGTGCTGTGCAGTGCAGTTTTGAGGAGGATTAAATATTCCATCCCTACCCATGCCAGGGCTGACTCTGCAGTTTAAGGGCCTGTCTGCAGTCAGAAGTGCTTTGCTTCAGATTTTCAGGAGGAGAAGCAATTAAAAAAGACAGACAAACACATGCTATATAAAATTTGCCTGATGCACACCAACCAGTGTGTACACCACACATAAGGCCTTATCCGAGGTCAGGCTTCTGACACCACAGTCCCTCCAGGCCCGCATGGAAGTGGAAAGAGGTCCCGGCTTAAAATACCCATCTGCATTCTTGTTTATCAAGCTTTGCTCAAGCAAATATCAACCTGCTGGGCTTTTTATCTGGACTAGGCCGTGCTGTGGCTTTTCTTTGTTTGTTTTTTACTGGGTAGACTCAGAGGTCTGGCACAGCCTGATGGATTAAACGTGCAATGAAAGCCCGTCCCCCAAAGCTGCTTACAGGGGCAGGACTCTCTGGGGCACAGACGCGCCACAAGCTGGGCTGTGCCATCCTCAATGCTGTGGCTGGCCTGCCGCAACGGGCTCTGTGGCCCTGGTCCGGGGGCACGCAGGGCGCAGAGGACATGGTCAGACGGGGATGCCTGCCGAACAGTCCAGCCTGACTGCCCCGGAGATCTGCAGCCACGCAGAGAGGTATACAGGGCCATCACAGCCACCAAGACATGGTCCTGTCTCTGAAGGAACCACAGAGCCCCCAAGCTCCAGCACACACCCTGCACAGCACTAGGACAGGGATAACCTGGCACCTCTGTCACAGCTACCAACCAAGCCACAGTGCAACAAGGGACCTCCCTCTATGCACACACTCCGCACAATTTGTCCCCGCCCAGTGTCCCAAAGTGACTTCCCAGAAGCCTGGGCAGGTGAGCCCCACAAGTCCTGGCTTCCTGCAGCCCCTGCTGGGCTTGGAAAGGCTCCTTCCCTCCTTGTGCAGAGCCCCGAGGAGGCAGCAGAGTCCTAGACGCTGCCTGGACGCAGGGCAGAGCTCAGCCCATCACCTGCCCAGGTGCCTCTAGCTCCTCAGCCAATTGCAAGGGAGAGCTTGCTCCTCTCCCAGCTCGCTTGTCACCCCATAAGGTCCTTGACATGACCCCACTGCAGACGGCGCTCTTGTGACAGTTCTCAGCTGCGTGAAAGGGCTCTCCGCTCTGGAGAGTTTGCTCACTCACCAGTGCTGCAGACCCTGCAGCACCTCTCAGTAAAGCTCCTCATCCAGAGGAGCTTGGGCTCAGTTGCGACGCGTCTGTGTGCCACAGGCAGCAGGAGATACCTGAAGGCTGCAGGATCTGGCTGGGACCATTATAACACTGGTGAGAGCCAGGGAAGAGCCACTTCTTGAGGGCCGGCACGCAAATGCATTTCCACTTAGCAAGGCTGGGCACAAACGTGCAGCCTCTCTGCCCTTCCCAGCCGACACTTGCAGGCTCACCCCACCAGCAAAGGCAAGAGCCTGCTGACGAACGCTTACCCTGAACCCACCAGGCAGCTGGTTCAGGCCCCAGCAGCTTGCCACGTTGGTGCTGCGGGTGCCAGGCAACAAGGAACAAGATGCAGATTCCCCTCTGCAGCCTGGGTTAGCAGAGCTAGCTCTCCTTTGGGTACCGCCCGTGCAAAGCTCGAGGAGCAGGGCAGCTTTCACAGACCCCAGCCTGGAAGCCACAGAGGCCAGCGGACAGCCTGGGTGCGAACAACAGGGTCTTGGCCCCCACCAAACGCTTCCCTGCGGACATTATCACTGCGTGAGCAGCAAAGTGCTTCCAGAAGGGAAGGAGGAAGGAGAGAGGCAAACTGACCTCACCGAGACCGCGCACACAAGGAATTTGCACGTCAAAGGGTGCACGCAAGCTGCGCAGAGCACGGCTCCGCCGGCCGGCAACCAGCCGCTTGCAGGAGCGGGTTCGTGTGGCCCATGTCTGCAGTGATTTAAATAAAAGCCAGGAGCAACAGATCCCTGGCTAACCACAGCTGCTCCCACTGGGGCCAGATGCTCTTTGGCAAGTTAAAACCCTCCTACACCTTGCTGGTTTCCCACGCCACCAGGAGACCTTTTGAAGCCTTTAGTAAAGAGGCACCAGGCACAAATTTGACAGTCTCTTGGTAAAACACCTTCCTGCAGCTAAGTGGCACCAGCAGCAGCACATGGGACTTCACTCCAGGTCAGGAACATCCCAATTCTTTGTCCGTCCTGCCCCCACCATCCAACCTGGTGGCTCCCAACAGCTCAATGGTGGGTTTTTCTCTGAAAATGGGGACCAGAGAAACAGCCACCAAAAACCAGGCCCCAGATGCTACAGGTCCAGTGTGCCAGCACCATGCACAGCTTCCATCCTGGGGGCTGCAGCATGCAAAATCAGCCTTTCAAACCGCTCCACGTGGAGCACCACCAGGGTAGGCAAACTGCGTCATGCCAGTAGTCAAACGGATACGTGAGCCAAAAGGTGCAAGGAAAAGCAAGGTACAAATCACCCCACCTCCAGAAAACCATTTGATCCCTTCCAGTTGGCTGGGCACAAAGACTGCACCCAGTTCAATTCAGTCATCGGAGCCAAAGAGGCCTCAACTAAGTGGATGAGATAGAGATAAAGACTCGCTGGAGAACGAGTTTCGAGTCCTGCACCATGGGCTTGCAGGTTTTGCAGGATTTTGCAGGCCTCCCATGCCTCGGGAAGGATTGGCACTGGGTGCCCCCAACACCATGCCCCCTGGTGAGGCACCTGCACCAAAAGCTGCGTCCCGGAGCAGCGCCGAACACGGAGGTGGCATGGGAAGCGCGGCACCCAGAGCACCTGCCAAAGGGCTGTTACTCGTGGCCAAGCAGCAGAGGAACCACCCTGAGATTTCTGTAGGTTTTTATCCACCGTAACAGGCAGCTGATTCATGCAAACCCTCTCATTTCCAGCCAGGAAGCCAAGAATTAGCGCCGCAGGCAGCAGATCTCCCCTCGGCAGCCACACGCAGCACCCAAAGGAAGGGTCACATTACAGGCAGCTTATCAGAGCCTCTCTTTCCCCAGGCTTAGCAGGCTGCTCGGGAATAATCCCTGCCAGATGCAAGATGATGAGCTCCCCAAAACAAAGCTCTCCCTTCCTCCTGCCTCCCTTTTCATCACGCAAGAGCTGCCAGCTTCTGAGAAATGCTCCTCAACAAAACCTCCCTGGGCTGTTACTGCAACGCCCCAGGACCTCAGCCAAACCCACGGGTGCCACCTGCACGTGGTAAAAGAAACACCTTCCCCATGTTTTCCCCTCTGCCCAGAGAAAGGATTGCCACCTCCTTTCTACAGGAGGGAAACTGAAGCCAGAAGTCCATAGGGACATCTGTGCCACAAGGGGTTGGCGGGTGGATGGGCTGGTCCACAGCAGGGCATCTCCAGCAGCCCGGCACGGACTTCCAGCAAAAAGCCCAGACCACCAGGGCTCCCTCTCATGGCATGTGGCTTGGATGTTTGGGGCTTGGATTAGTGAGCCTTCCTCCCCCAGATACTCAAAGGCTTTGCTGTCTTCTCTATCCATACAGGAGACACCCCAAAAACACTGTGTGCGCTTAGGGTGGTCAGCAGTCACCTTACACCATGCTGGACAAAAAAGGGAGCAGGTAAGACTTTGGTGCTTTACTAGTGGGAAGAGACAAGGAACCGGACATTAATATTACCTGCTCTGACTGCAATTTTTCCTTTAACACACAATATTTAAGTGGGAGGAAATGGCAAAAACACAACACTGCACGCTACGGCAATCCACTTTCAGTCACCTGATCTTGGACCTCTCTGGCTCAGACAGGAAATGAAACACTTTGATCTGGGACTATCAAAGCATTTTATTTCAGTCCAAAAATGTCACACACACAAAACCCAAAACACAGCTCTACTTTCCCCAAAACAAAACATGGCTACGCACATGCATGCAAAGTGATTCCTTGGAACTTATTTCCCAGTTTAGACTTGAACAAAATATCCAGACTTCAAAATCAAGATGTACCCAAATTCACTCTGCTCCAAACAGCACACGCTAGCCCATGGCCAGGAAACCAAGTCGGGTGCAAAACAGACTCCTGCCCTGGGCAAGGCGCAGCTCGCTGCACATCTGCTCAGCCAAAACCTGCTGTGAAACCGCCCTGACAGACCCCCAGGGCTTGGTCTGCAACACAAAAGCATCCAGTGATGGGAGTGAGGCCCGTCACCACCCAGAAACAGCTACCCACACTCCAGGCATTTAATGGGCAATTAATGTTAGTTCATGAAATGGCTAATTATAGGCCTGCTGCCTCCAGTCAATGCTCTTATTACCCCTGCAAAAGCTGTGGCAGATTAAAAAAAAAAAACACCCCGGGTTGGGGCATCTCTTGGAGAGGTGACGCAAGGCTCGGTCCGGTCCGTCATGCAGAGGGGTGTGCGTGCTCTCCCCTGCAAGGAGGGCGCGGCTGGAGGTAGGCTGGAAGCAGTGTTGGCATGTTCACAAGTCACCAGCTGGGATTAATCCCTGGGCTGAGCCCAGACAGCATGGCCCGGCCCCAGCACCCATCCTCTCAACCTGGGCAGAGGCAGGAGAGTAGGGGATGGACCAGGGGCCCCCGTTGTTCCTCCCTTCCAGGCTGCCGGCAGAGATAAAATCCCCACCGGGTCTGAATTCTGGGAATTACAGAGGGAAAGGGCATTGCGGTAATGTGGCAGATGAAGACGGGGACAGCCAGCCAGACAGCCAGCCACGTTATTCTGTAAATCTGTAGGCTGGCAGCTGACTTCCTACCCGCAGTGAGCCCAGGGCTAAATCCCTGCCTACCCCAAATGCTCCCACAACTAAAGCAGCACATGGGAGACGCATAAACCGATTACTTCCTTTAATACTCTGATGGTCCAGAGGAAGGATCGTTTCAGGGAAACGTATGTCACTTGTACTTTCTCTCTAGGAAGGGCCCAAAAGTGCCCCCAGGGAGAGCCTGAGCCACTACAGCACCACCAAATTGTCCCAGGAAGCTTCCTCTGGGCAGGCCAGCCAAGGGCATGACAGCAGAGTATTGCCCCAGAAGGGGAACACATTAAACCCAAAACCTCAAACACGTTTGCATATCCCAAAGGCCAAACCCACACTGGGGAACAGAAAGGGCCCTACAATAAAGCTCCAGCGTCGGCGCCTAGATCAGATGGACGAGCCACGAGCAACGCAGAGGAGCTGCAGCACAAGCGCATGGAAAGAGCCACCCTCTCCCAGGATGCAGCAGCAAAGCAGCAAGAGGGCTTGGCAAAAACGTGCATGAGAAATAACGATCCAGGATCATCTTCACATCTCCCGAGGGAGTAACTGTTAGTCAGCACCAGGCTGAGAGAAATTGCCCTGTGACAAGAGCAACACAGGCCCAAACTGTCCTTGGCCACCAGGAGGTCCGTCGGAGAAGGGAGATGGATAAGGGAGCCGTTCATTGTGGGAAAGCCCTAGATGCAGGCAGATACGCCTCTCCGACCGGGAAGAGCGCGCTGATTTGAAAGGCTTCTCCCTGCACGTTTTAGCTACAAACAGCCACTTCTGACCTCCCTTTGCCTTTCAGATCAGGTCTCTTCATCTGCCTCTGAACAGCTCAAGAGCACAAACAGGATCAAGGTTTCCCTGCCCCAGGCAACAGAGAGCACAACTCAGGGCTCGGATGGGAAATGTCCGTGGAGAGAAACACCAGTTTCAGGTCCCCCAACAAGTTAGGAAGAAGGGGGATGAAAGAGCAATTGCTGCAGCCTGACCCTTCCAGCTCCCCGGGCCAGTGCCAAGGACAGGGAATGCAGTTCAGTAAAGAATCTGCAACTCGGGCTGACATGAGAAGGAAAGAAAAAAAAGGTTGCAGAGCACAAGGGAAAGAGAAGCCTGGCAGCTAGTTAAACCAATACAGAGGGCGTTTCATGCTGCCCTGTGGAGCGGCAGTCCAGCTGCAGGACCAGCCCTCCAAGCCCAGCTCTGGGAGACGGGTACGGAGCGCTGCACAGGGCCAGCGACTGGCACAGTGGCTGCAGCGGTGGCTCCGCTGCAGCCACGTCTCCCACTTCTTTGCTTCTTCCAATAGAGCCTCATGATCTCTGCAGTGTTTTCCTTCTTGTTTCATGGGAGGAAACCAAGGGTGGGATTTGCCGACACTGGGTGGAAGCAAAGCACAAGAAGGGAGGACCTACTCGGGCACCGCTCCTGAAGCTCTTTCATAAAACACCCAAAACCTCTTTGGCAGCAAGAGGAGCCAACAGCCTCAGGGACCACAGGAATTGGAGCTAGTGAGTGGAGGTATTGCAGAGATCAGAGAGCTTCTTCCGTCAGCGATCTGTTCACCTGCAGACAAACCACTGCCCAGCAATATTCCCTGGCACAGACGTCAATCCACAAAACCAAGGCAGGCTGCCTTTAAGGGGTGCCCAGCCACTGTATCTCAAGTTCCCCGTATACCTCAGACACCTAAGCTATCCGAGAGGGATTATTTTTCATGGCAGGAGCAACTGGAGCAGATAAAATCCCAGGGAACTGGGGGGGGGGGGGGGGGGGGGAAGGGCTGTTTCCAAAGAAAAACTGCATAGAAAATTAAGCTCAGGAGCAACACTGAGCCAACCAGGTCCCAGCAGACAAGCATCCCCCACAACCGAACACGCATGAAATATTTGGTCTGTACTCCAGTTGGACAGAAGATACCCTTCCTCACAGCCTCCAAGGGTGGGTTCAAAGCAACGGGGCAGGCTGCATACTGCAAGGACAGTCTGGGAGCCCATATCCTCCTTCTACTCCATGTTTCTAGCCTAAGTGCCATCAATTGTTCAGACTTGCTCTGCACTTCATTGCTAAATGAGATAATTGACCACCACGACCACGATGATTCAGACGACCTTCTCCGCATCTTAAGAAAAAGCAGCCCTGGGAAATCTTTGCTTTCTGCAGACAGACTCACAGGTCTGTCAGCTGCCCAGACACATTAACGTGGGGACCTGCATTACATAAGGGAGCTCAGAGATCAGCCGCCCTGCTCACCTTAGGCACCATGCTAGCATGTGGGAAGCTTTCCAGGGCAGAAATTCCCCTGCAAGGAGGGAAGAGACTGACACAAGCACACCATCCAGCCAACCACTGCCTGCTCCCAAGAGATGCTTGCAGTTGCCCCAGTTTCAGAGTTCAGGATAAGGAATAGCTTATCCCATCTCCCACAGCCCTCAAGGAAAGCTTGGAGAGAGCCCAGCTCTGGATATGCAGCCCAGCGGGGATTTCTTCTCCACGTGCATCCACGGATACAAGGAAGCCAACCCCACATAGGCCCTGAGAGAGCAGCCTTCTGTGCCTAGACCCCATCACAGCTCACTTTGGACCAGGGTAGTTGCAAAGCGGACAAATTAAAAGCAGGGAGACTGACAATCCCACCATATGCTAAGCAATGAAGACTTTACAGGGCAAAGAGCCAGGCAGGTAACTCTCGCCTTATTTTATACAACTCTAGCTCTTCAGAACTCCCTGCATCACTGCAGAGCCAGAACATCCGGTATCTGTAATAATGTTTGTGCTTCCACCTCCATCCTCAAAAATGTTGTACAAGGAAGAAAGGGAGAGAGAAGTCTGCAGTCCATTTGTGTTTTCCCCAGGAACGCTGGGCCAAATGGGTCACTTGGACTAGAAATGACCACTCGGGTTTTGCCGAACAGCTTCTCTGGGCATTTCTGCTGCAAATTCCTAGCTGCAGCAGCAGAGCTGGGGTTTGAAGCCTTAATAAATGACAGGAGAGAACCTCTGTTTAATAAGCTTCTGAGCTGGAAAACCTTTATATTTTAAAAATAACAACAGACCAAACTTGGCAACCAAATTACTCAAGAAAGGGTTAGAAGTCAGATTCTCACTAACGCTCCAGGAAACCTACCAGAAAACCAGGTTAGGCAATACCAGTATTTCCACCAGGTTAGGCAATACCAGCATTTCTACTGGATACTATATGCACTGGATAAAGAGAGATGCGGGGAAAAACAAAAACCATGGACACGTGGCCACACCACCAGCAAAGCCAGCACGCTCCACTGCCTTCCTCCATTCCAGATCAAACTGGTATGCTGCTGAGCCGCTCCTTGCAGGTGAGAAGGTGCCAGCCAGCTGGAAAGGGGGACATGTGCAGTTTTCACCTCCTGTTGCCTCCTCACCCCTATCGCAGTTGCTATTGGCAAATAACTGCCCAAACCTCTGCCCGCCAGCCTCCGGCTTCACAGCAGGGAGTGCAGCCCACAGGTGAGATGACGGTGTCGCTGTGCCACCTGTGTGTACCACAAGATGCTGTCTACTGCAGGAGTCTTTTGGTTGCAGCAGAGAAGCCAGAGAGAGCAGGAGAGGAGGAAACGTTAATCGCAGTTTGAAGTAGGTTTATTGAAGCAGCAGAGCCAGGAGGATCCAGGTACAGTAGTCCAGGACCTTCCCTCTAGCTCTTTCCTTGGCAGGTCTGGCTTCACCCACACGCAATATGGAGCAGGAGCTGTATCTGTGCCCTGCCATTCACACCACGCTCCAAGTAAGAACAAGCTGTTTCCAAAGAAAGCAGAGCCCTGCCTCATCCTCCCAGAAAGGAAAATCTAAAAAGATGGGCAGAAATAGCCAATACTTCCCCTCGACACTTTACTCCTTGCAGCCAGGAAGGACCAGCAGCACTCGGGGAGGAAGGCTGCAGTGTCTGTGGGGTCCCCTTTAACCTAACAACCACAAGGGAACCGCTGTAACTTCCCCCCCGTCCGTTACACGCAGGCGACACAAGGAAGCAGACGGGACCAAACTCCTTTCCCCAGCCCGCATCACAAGGAGGCTCCTCAGGCAACGCCAGCTATCTGCAAAGCTTTCCGAAGAAACCAGCCTGGAGATCCCCACTGCCGCAGTGCGCACACAGCCCGGGCCCTTCGCTCCCCTGGCCTTCCCGATGCCATGTGCGGTGCAAAAGCAGCCTCCTGGCAATGGGATGCTGCCGTCGGCATTTCCAGGCTATAGAACAACATTACTGGAAATGGCGCGAAGAAACCTTCCCCACCTTTTGCTTGTGTGAAAGTAAAAAGATGGCAGAGGCTCAGCTCAAGCTCCTACATATTGTGCTGCAAAGCTACCACGCAACCTCAGGAAAAACCCTTCACCCTGCTCCTGGGCAGATTTCTGCATCCCACACAGCATCCAGCCCTTGCAGTGCACAGCTGTACCCCGAAGCAACCACAGGACACAACTGATACCTCCAACCCTGCCTGAGAATGATACAGCTGATTCAGAGCACTGAACAGCAAACAAGGGGCTGAGAAGCCCCCCAAAATCAAGAACCTAACCCCGCTTTTACTGGGAACATCTGATAACCCAATTGAAAGGACAATCCCAGGGATGCATCAGAGTAGAGAAGATGCCAATCAGGTGCTTGTTATTGGGGAGACTTGTCCTTTGCACAGCTCTGCTTTGTTCAGAGGAAGCTGACTGTTTCCTTTGCCCTAAAAGGTAAATAACTGGTAAAACAGTCAAGTCTCAGCTGGCCCCTTGCAGCCTGCCCAGGCTAACCATTTGCTCCGTGTTGCTTGTTGGAGACAGCTACACCATCGCTGTTTCTCCTGGACTTCTGCTTAGTTATAGTCCCCCCAAAGAGCTGGACATAGAGGGTCCAGCCACCAGTGAGGCTCCATGAACTCCCCTTCCCGGCCCCGGCTGGCTCAAGTAGATCGTCTCTGGATGCCTGAGGGCACAAAGCCCAAATCCTGAATAACCGGAGCAAAACTCAACACCCAGGGTGACGCAGCCATTGCTGCCAACTCCATAAGCAGCCCTGGAGGCACAAGGCTGTGTGCTGCCGGAGGGAGGCCCCACTGCCCTGGCTGGCCCAAAACAAACCTCCTGAGGGGCTCTCCCCACCAGCCCAGCCATGGGGTGAGCTTCATCATTAAGCCAAGCCCACAAGCCAAGCCCATTAAGTCTCCACAGCCCAAGTTCATGTTTATTCTGCATGAAAAGTTCTTTGGGAGGAGACTCGGGAGGGAGACATTTCCACTTTGAAGCCTGCAACCTCAGAGAAAATGCCACAGCTTTGCAGTGTCCTTAAATTTGGAGCCAGCTGAGCTTATGTAAGGTCTTGGGGCACAGGTAGCTACCCAGGGCATCTCCAGAATCGTCTAGATTCACCCAGCGCCAGGCCTGCCACTTCTCCTATTGCAGTGAGTCACCGCTAGCCGAATGGCTTTGCCGAGTATCATACCCAGGGAGCTATGACAAGGAGGCCCTGCCCAGCCACCACCTCAGGGCTAGGAAATACCAAAAGCAAACACAAGCCACAAGCAATCACAAGCATCACCCTCCACCACAGCGTGAAGGAACCCTAGTTACAGCCACCCCTAGTAGAGAAGGACTGGGGCATTTTGAACCACTAGAAGATTTCAAAACCAGCACCTTTCTCACCCTTCCAAAGCAATGCAATACTGCCTGTCTGTGCTCCGTTTTCCTTCGTGGTGACTGATGGAGACGGACCAAACCACCCCTCCTTGGGGCCTCTGCCGAACGACCCGCGCGGCGCCAGCGTCCCAGCTGCCGGCAAGGGGCTCCGGCAGCAGCTGGGTCCCAGGGTGCCCGAGCCCTCGCCGCTCGTCTCTGAGCGCTTCTCTCCTCGCTCGCTCACATCCCCCGCCAGCATGTTTCTCCCAAAGCTCCCAAAGCCGGTGGAAAGGAATAACGGATGCAAAGGTGAAAATCTGAAGGGCCACCCCCTACAGCCTGCCTTCCCCGGACCCCTGCCCTTGCCTCACGTGTCCTTCCCCATGCAGCCCTCGCCTGCCTGCAAGCGCCGTCCCTCGGGGAAGGACCGGAGAGAACAATGTTTGATCCTCAAACAATGTGGCGAGTACAAGGCACTCCCTGACTTTCTACGTGCTTTCAATAGCCATCGAGGCAGAAAGCATTTACGTTCCAGCAGAAACACTCAGTGTCCTATAAACCGGGGACGCCACCTTTTCAGGGACTTCTCAGGGCTGGGAGGAGCCAAGAACGACAAAGGCCGCGTGCAGGTGGGGAGCTCTTAGGGCAGAGAAGCGACTAGAGCCCGCCGTGCAGCCGCGCCAGGGGCAACGCGCGGTAACGCCCCGATTCGGCCGTGCTTTCCAGTGGGTCCGCGTTCCTGCAAGCAGTGCACCGCGGCAGCCTGCCGCAGTGACAAGGGGTGCTGGGTTGGCTCAGAGACCCCCGCCTGCCCCCTAGAAAGCCAACGTGCCAACAGGTGACCTGCACTAAAAAGAAAAGGAGGAAAAAAAAAAAAAAAGACAAAGCCGTGAGATTTTTCGCTCCCCTGCAGAAGAATCAGAAAAGCTTCTCGTCAACATTTTAGCCTTTGCAAAGTTCTGCTTCCCTCTAAGTGGCTAATTCTTTTGACAGGTGAGTAAACAGCACGTTCGCAAGCTGTCACCGGAGTGGGGTGGGGAGAGCGAGCTTTCTCTGCCCGGACTGACGCATACTCGTGACGGCCGCTAAGATGGCTAGGTCATTAGAGCAGCTTTATTTGTTTTCTTTCTTTTTTTTTTTTTTTAAAATAAAAAACGCCCCGCAACAACAGCGCTGAGAGCCCCTCCCAGCGCTGCTGCACAAAGATCAGCGCCGGCGAGAAATTAATTCGCCGGCCTGGATATAGTTCCCCACCGGTGTCTTCCAGCTCACCAAACCGCCTAAGCGGAAAAGTTTGTCGCTGATGACACTAATGGCCAGTGACTCCCACCAGCAGCCTGCCTCCGCCGACGCGCTTCCAGCGCAGCGTTGCTGCTTTCCAACATCCCTCAAAGCCACGGCTTGAAGCGTGGTTACTCCGGGCCACCCTCCCTCTCGCCAGCCAGATCTGCTCGCACCCACCCCAGGTTCACCCTGGCGACGGCAGGGCCCGCACCCGCTCGGCCGTGGGAGACCCAGCCCCTCGTCCCCGGCGCTGGGCAGTGCTCTGGGCTGTGACTTGCAGAGCCGGATGCTGGTCAAGCAAAAATAAGAGCCGGGAGGACAAACCGGAGGAGAGAATCCAAGACGAACCGCGGGATGGTTTCCACCTCGCTTTCGTGGCAGCAACACGCTGCCCACCATCATGCACCCAAAGCGCAGGGAAGCCTAAATCATGGTTCTCGCGCCAGGAGCCCAGGAGGCTGCCGCTGCGAGAAGCTCTGAGCTGGAGCTGAGCTGCTCGGCCCGGCTCTGGCTCCGGCTCCGGCCCCCGACCCACAGAGAGCCTCAGCCCGGCAGCAGGCTCACCGCTCTTCTGAGCGGAGCCCAAGTCCGTTTGCTCACGACGCACCTCCCACGTTGCCCCACGGATTGACCTTTTTCCAACCCAACCACAGAACAACGCACGTCCACGAGCATCCCGCGCAGCGCCTACTTTAAGAAGGCATTTCTGCCCTGCCCTAGAGGGACGTTAGCCCCTCGGTGCCCAGGCCACCCCCAAAGGCCGGGGCGGCTCAGCCCGCCCCGTCGCACCTGCAGGCCCTTGGCCACCAGCAGCTTCGGCCGCGGCGGCGGGCCTCCCGCCGGCTCGGGGAGCGCAGGAGGCCGCCCCGCGCCCCCGCCGCTGCGGGCCGGCGGCCCTAACGCCGCGCTCCCCCTGCGCCGCCGGCGGCTGCCACGGACCCCCGGGACCCCCGCCACCGTCCCCGCCGGCTCCCTAACTGCGGCTGGTGGGGGCTGAGCACCGCGATGTCTCCCGGGGGGGACACGCAGCTCCGCGGACTGGGGGGGGGGACACATAGCGCCTCCCCCCCGGGGAGGGGACAGTGTCGAGACCTTGGGGGACACAGCTCATGGCCCCTCGGGGGGGGGGGGGGACAACCAGGTCCCTCGGGAGAGGCGGAGGGGGACGAGCGGCCCCGGGCCCGCAGCCAGGCCCCGGGGCGGCGCGGCGCGGCACTCACCGGCCCCGCTGGCGGCGGCGCGCAGGCGGCAGGCGCCGAGGGCGGCGAGCAGCAGCAGGGCTCCGCGGCGGGCGGCGGCGGCGCTCCGGGCCGCCACCATCCTGCGGCCGCGCGGGCAGGCGTGGGGCCGGCGGCGGCGGCGGCGGCGGCGGCGGCGGCGGGCGGCGGGCGGGGCGGGGCGGGGCGGGGGCGGCTCCCACCCCGCCACGGGGCGGGGCTCGGCGGGGCTGCGGCGCCTGCGGGCGGCGGCGCCTGGAGCTGCGCAGCGGCCTGCCCGCTAGGGGGGCCGGCCCGCCGGCAGGCGCCCAAGTGCTCCTCTGGCGTTGGCCTGCCGCGGCCCTCGATACCCCTGGGGTCGCCGCCGGGGCCCGAACCCCTCCTGCATCCCTTTGGCGTACGTCTACTGGGGAACCAGACCCCACCAGCATCCCTGCGGGAGCCCCGAAGCCCACGCGTCCCTGCTCGGCTCAGCCTGCTGGGGAACCAAACCCGCCCGGCATCGCTGCCAGGGTCCAAACGCCTCCTGCGCCCCCCCGGGATTGGCCTGCCAGGGCCCCAACCTGCCCTGAGACCACCGCCCACCCCCGCAAGCCTCCTGCGCCCTATTGGGGTTCGTCTGCTGTGGTCCCAAACCGCTCTGGGACCAGCCTGCTGGGCTCCCAGCCCCTCCAGGACCACTGCCTGGGGCCCAAGCCCCGCTAGTTCCCCTTCTGGAGCAGCCTGCTGAGGCTCCAACCCCTTCGCCGCCCAGGGCCTGAATGCCTCCTGCACCTCTGGGGCTCAGCCTGCAGGAGCCCGAACCCCTCTGGGATCACTGCCAGCATCTAAACTGCTCCTGCGCCTCTTTGGTGTCGCCCTGCTAGGGCCCCAGGCACCTCCAAGATGGTTGTTGGGACCCAACTTCTGGGCCCCGTGGGGACTGGTCTGCTTGGGACCCCAAATCTGCCCGGGATCGCTGCTGAGGCCCGTACACCCCCGCCGCAGTACTGCGTCACCCTTTGCAGGGCCTTGCACCCTGCTGCTGGGGGCCACCCTTTCCATGCAGCCTGCACCCCCCCCCGCCCTGCACTCCCTGTCTCCTAGCTCTCCAGTGCCTCTTCTCTGTCACCCAGGGACCTTGATCCCCAGGTCTGTACAGGCTCCCATGGGCTGGGGACGTCCCACAGAGGCGGGGGGGATGCCCGTGTGCCGGGGGAGGCACTGAGGTCCGAGCACATCCTTTGTGAGGTAGCGCTGGTCTCGTGCAAAACGTGGGTAAACTGAGTCAAGCAGTGAGGCATGGTGTTGCCCAAGGGGCTGCTGGCAAACCAAGCAGCCAATTTAAAGGCAATATAATAGTGCTGGAAATAACGGGTCTCAGCGCAGTGTGGTGCCTGGATGAGGAGCAGGATGGTGAAACGGTGAAACCAAACAGAAGTTTGGAAGACAGAAACTGCCAGTCCCACTGGTGCCTCCCCTCTACCCCGGGCAGAGACAGGGCATTGGGCCAGTGAGAGGGTTGATCAGCACTGCTGGCACCCAGCTGCCTGCCCTGCTCAGCCACCAGCAGCTGGAGAGCCAGAGCTGGGGGCAGATCCCCCTGCAGCACTGGGGCCAGAGTGAAAGGGCTGCTCCACATTCGTTCCCGTTCACAGCCAAACTGCAAAGCAGGGAGGCTGCGTGGCGCCGGAGCGCTGGGAGCTCCGCAACCTTTTCTAGCCCGGTAGGCCACCGGTGCAGCAAAATAAACCAGGCCTTTCTTGTCCTCCAGACCACTCTTCCTTTTAGCATGTACGTTTTCCCAGTGCTGTTTCTCTAGGGCCCTTTTGTGTGTGCTGAACAGCAGCTTTGAATATTAGTTTTGAAATGCTGCTGTTTTGCATGGAGTTATCTCTGCGTGCTGGGCAGGATGGATGAAATCAAATCTCATAACCGGAAATGCAGCCTGCACGCAGAAATAGATAAAGAGTCTGGAACAGCAGAGAGGCGATTTCTGTGGCGCTCCAGCAGCCAAACCAAGATCAGAGGCTAGGGAAAAAGAACAGCGGATGCTGGGTCTCCTCCTGCCCCCATCTCTCAGAAATCACATAATCCAGGGACAAGGAGTTAGGAAAACCCTCAGGAGGGCAGGCTGGGGTTTGGGGTTGCTCCCTATGCCCAAGGCTGATAGTGGAAGCCCGGAGGAATGTGCTTGCCATCGCCAAGACCAAGCCGTACTGCTGGCCGGATGAGGCAGCTGCACAGTAGCAACAGCTATGGGGGCAGTTCCAGAGCTGGGATGCCCCTGCCCTGGTGGAAAGCTGGAAGGCACCCAGAATGGATCTGGGCCTGGGGCAGGGGGGTGAATGTCCCTCCAGGAGTCACACGCGGGGAGACTGTGCAGCCCAAAGGGGTCCTGGTAGCCTCAGGTCCCACTTTCTGCAGCTGAAAGCTGGGGGATTGCTTTCAGAAACCAAAGATAATTTTTTCAAACTGATCTTAAGCTGTTGCAGCGTTTCACTTCCCTCCCTGATGGACAACTGCATCTTCTTGTGAGGGCTGAGTTTGTCAGGCCTCAGCTGCAGCCAGCAGTTCTGCGTACAACTTTGCAAGGCTGAAAAAGCCCCTCCCTTTTCTATCACACGGCAAGGCCCCTAGCACCAGTTATCTACAGACTGAGCTATCTTCCAAACCCCTCCTCAGGACTCAGGTATGTTGGGGCAAGCTCATATCGTAGGGCTTGTTTTTCGACCCCTCGTTCTTTCTTATGGTTCTCCCTCCATTTCCATGTCCTCCTTGAAACACAAATGTCAGAGCTGGCTGCAGCTACTGTTTTACTGGTGCTTTTTTTGAGACGTAAGGTCTTTCCCCGGCTGCCGATCCTGGGTCTCAGGGATGCCCCAGGGATGCCCTAGCTTTCAGACCTGTTCAGGTGCCGCCTGTGGGCCTGCGACCTGACAATCTGGGGAGCCAGATCCTTCTGCAGCGGCCAGACGTGCCTACTCTTCACCATCACACTGACCATCGTGTCTCAGTGCCTCCCACTTGACCTCCAAATCTCTCCTCAGCTACTGGATATTTTCCCCTTTCGAACACATTGCCCTTGCTGCATGAAGGCAGAAGATTGTATTTGCTTGTGTAGGTTGGTTAATATTGTGTTTTACTGGATTCTCTTTATTTCTATATTTCAAACATTTTGCACTACACGGGACTAAGACCAAGGTGTTCTAGGCTAAGAAACGCCCCATATTTGAGATTTACCTGTAACACTGGATGTTCCCGTACCTACCTGAAGGGTCCCTCTGGGTCAAGTTTGATATTTGTCTTGACCTTGTTCCCATTCCTTGCAGCAGTGAATTTTTCAGTCTGATCAAGTGAAAAAAGAAAGGGAGGCCCTGGTTTTTGGAGTGCAATGAGCAGGACCAGACCAGCTACAAGACCATTTCACAGGCCAGCTTTCTGTAAAGCAGGTGATTACCTGGGAGAAGGCACTTTTTTTGATGTGTCTGGTGAGCAGGACCCACCAGGAGGTGGCAGAGTTATTGGAAAGCCCAGAATTACTGAGATTAGACAAGATGGGAGGGGACCGCAGTGTCGGAGCCAGGTAGTAGTTCCTGTCGGTAAAGAGGATCACAGGGACCAGGTGCTCTGCAGAGGTGAGGAATTACAAAGCTGACATAGCCGAGGGTCTGATAGGCAAGAGAGAGGGTCTCTAGTGTGGCTGTGAAAGCGCTGGCCAGGACACCACAAAGAGGGAGCCACCCAAAACAAGTAATAAATCTGTCCAGAAGCAAACCCAATAGAAGACGGGCTGTGCAAGGACTGTGCAAACCAGAGCCACAGGGACTCCTAGGTGCCAGGACTGTGCTGGAGATGTGTTAGCTTTGGAAGAGGAGATCTCTAGGGTAGGCAGGCTGGGATGGTGGAGCAACTACTGCCAAGCAAGCTGTGAGATATCTTCACCTCCCTCACCCCCACCTCCACCATCCTCTTCCAGAGGCTTTGCATGGATTGAGAGAGGATGAGAGTCATAAAGGAAACGGGCAGTGGAAAGGAGCAAAGTGGGAGCAGTGGGCTCTCAAGGCAGCTGCTCATCGGGGCCGGTGGCAGCTCAGGCTCTATGTGCAGGGCAGGTGCAAGCAGAGCCTGCTGGAAGACAAATGGCCACAAGGCCCTAGAGCTGCGCCCGCTGCCATGCTGGGGACAGAGAACTGAAGTGACCCACAGCCTGCGGCATGGCCTGAGGGACATGGACAGGGCACCTGTCTGCCCAGAGAGGCAGCAGGGTTCTGCGGGCTAGCTTGACTGGGTGCAAGCTATCTTTTGGGCAGTCTAGAGCCATTTGCCACGTGCAGGAGCTACCTCGCAAGTCCCTGCTCTTCAGGATTACCCTCTCCTACAGTCCTGGCAAGGACAAGGTCTTGCCAGGACGGTGAGTCCTAGAGGCTGGCCAGAGAGAACAGGCAGGCACAGTGCAGGCAAATGGGAAATAACTGGGTGTTGGCATGTGTTCAGGGGAGTCTCTGATTCTTGGCAAGGTGGAGAGGAGAAACTCCCCCGTCATGCTGCATACTCCCGTCAGAGGACGTCTGAGAACCCAAAACACCTCTCCAAGGCTCCCCATGCTTCCCAGCATCACACCGAGGCATGGGGGAGGGTCGCAATTTCTTTATTTGGGAGTGAGGGGAGGTTGGCATGCACGGGACAGCAGGGCTGCCGGAGCCAACCCTGAGCATGGTGGGGCCAGTGCCACAGAGCAGGGAGCTAAGCCAGGGTCCTTGAGCATTGACCCATCGGGAGCAAGCAGGGCTGGAGGCGCTTGGTGAGGCAGGACCCGCTCTCCTAGGAGATGTAGAGAGGGACCCGCTGAGGCCATGCTGTCTCCGTCCTTGGAGGTTTGCAAGACCCCACTTGAGAAAACACGAGTTACCTGGTCTGACCCCATAGCTGACCTTGCTTTGAGCAGGAGGTTGGACTAGAGACCTACTAAGCTCCCTTCCAGTCTGAATTACCTTATGACACCCTGATCCCATTGTCTGATCACTGGAGCAACGGTTGCTGCTCACCTGGATCAGACCTCAGCCCAGCTCCACAGCAGCAAGGTAGTCCCAGCTTCACCTCTGAGGTTTTGGTCCATTGCAGATGACCGCTAGTTCCCAACCTCCCAAAACTCAGGCTCAGTCCAGTGCGGCAGAGACATGTGGAGGCTTAGTTTCCGGAGAGCATGAGCTGCTCGGGATGGTCAGCACTAACGGTCATGTGAGAAAGGGCCCAGGACTGCTCTACCTTCCAGCCTGCCTTTCGCTACCTCAAGTAGCATATTTGGGCCAGGCAGCAGCGGCTGTTTCCACATACCTTGTTAATGCCAAATTTCAGAACTTAAGTTTACTCAGCAGAAGAAAAAAAAAGTTACTTTTTTAGGCTTTATCTGGTGCTCAGCCTCTCCCCAGGAGAAGTGGTTAGCAGTTCCTTTTGGATTGGTTTGTCCCTGTGCTGCAAGGCTCTGGGTGGGAAAGCAGGACTCTGGGGGCTTGTTCCAGCAGAAAGATGGGAGAGAGGAAGCTCTGACTCACCTATGCCAACTGCAGGCTGCACTCCTCTGAAAAGAAAACAAAGGATGAGGCCTATGTGCTTCTCCAGAGAGAAGCTCAACGAGTAACTCAGCACAGGGCAAAGCTGCTCAGCAACCGCCAAAAGGATGCTCAGCACAGCCCCAGATCCACCATGCACGCTGTATAGACTGACCCAGTTCATTAACGTTTATGCCTTGTGCCCCATGTGCTGACTGTGTCCCCGTGAGGGCTGAGCCTGCCCCAGCTCAGTGCACAGAGCATCCTGGGGCACCTCTACCCTTGCTGCCCATTTGTACACTGAGTGAGCCGTGCTCACATGTGGTCTTCATGTAGCAGCCATGGGAAGGTGACAGAAGGGCCCTTTGCTTCTCATCACCTCAGCACTGTTACTGCGCTCCATGTAAGCAAGACCTGAGCATGCAGGACAGTTGTGTCCCAGCTGCAAGGAAGACCCATGGGCAGGGGCTGATGGTTTCTCTTACTGGCTTTGGGCAGCATGACCATCTGTTCCTTGGAAAGTCCCACCTCCTTCATGGTGTCATTGAATTTCTCTAACACGCCGGATTTCACTTCAGTATTTCTGCCTGCAGGTGACAGAGAGTGAGTTAGACAGCTGCTACCTGCAGCCTGCACCGAAACGCTGGCCAAAAACCTCCTCTGGTGGAGCAAGGCTGGCTACCCACCAGAGGGTCGGCAGTGCCAGGCTTGGAGGGGAGATGGCACTGGGAACATTTTGTGGGTCCTATGAGGTCCCTCTCCTCTCTCAGCAAGCTCAGGGTGCTGCCAGACCAGCCATACTGCAGACCTCCAGAGTGATGGGGATGTTGATGGTAGGCTGTCTGGCAGTTTCTGTCCTATTTGGAGAGGCTTGGCAGAGAGCCTGCCCCAAGCATTCCTCTCCTCCCCCTATTTCACTGCACTTTTATGTGCTTTCTCCAACACCTACCATAGAGAAACAGCACTGAGATCTTCTGCCCCTTGTAGTCTCGGTGGCCAAAGATGATGGTGTAGCTGGTGTAGTCAGTGTCAATCAGGCCACAGTCATTGAGCTCTCCCTCTGCAAAACAAAGCAGAGGGTCTCGGGCGCTTGGAGGGCCAGAGCTCTGTGCCCAAGAGCAGGGAGATGGGAATAGGACCAGCATCCCCTGCTGGACAGGACCATAAGTCACAGTGGGAGGTGTTGGACAAGGAACGGAGAGGTGAAGGGCTCATGACACCCTTTCCCATCACCCTTCCACACCCCTTGGACACCCTACACCCCTCCACTGCACCACTTGCACTCTCCCTCATCATCCTACACTGTCCTCTGCACCCCTTGCATACCCCATGACCTGCCTCAGCTCCCTGTGCCAGCCCAGGGCAGCCCAGTACTGCTGATTCCCTGGGGCACAGCTCCCTCACAGACAGAGTCTCCTTCCCCATGGGCATATGGGAAGCACGCAGCCTCTTCCCCTTGTACCTCATGGGCTAGCTACCCCCCAGTGACAACCCAGAGGCTAAGAATGACCTCCCAAGCCCTAATCCTGGCATGAGAACGCACATTCTAGTTTCCACTGGTAATTAGCCTGGGGCCAAGAGCTCTGGGGACAGCACTGCGTTTGAGGGAGACTTGTGTCCTCCCTCTCTCCCTGCACTCCCCTGAAACATCCACCAGCAAATGCATGAATGTTCTTTCCTCTAATACACCTTTTGTCTGTGGCAAATTCTGGGCTCAGGAAAAGGAATTTCTTGCTCAGTCCAGCGTGCCAGGTTTCTATCTTGAATGTACCCTCCTCCAGCATCATTCCCTACCCTGGTGGGGCTCCTGACCAGCCTGACTGAAGCTGGTGTAGGCTTCACGGTAGTGCTGCCATGCTCTCCTCCTCCCTTCTGGCCTCATAGCTCAAGCTTTGAGCCTGCTCCAGAGCCCAGCTCCCTGCACATCCCCACCTCCCCAGTGTCGGCTGACTGCAGGGCATGGCATGGGAACTCTCTGCACACCAGCCTTGCCCCGTACTGCCAGTGCAACTTAGTCCTGGCCACAGGGTGACGTGGTGACTTCCATCTCCACAGGCCTGGCCAGCCATGGCCTTGCAATGTCTCTCTCTCAGGGTGATGCTATAGCCCTGGGTGGACTCAGGGCTGCAGACATTGGTTCTTACCAGGCTTGTGAGAAGTGCCACTTCTTTCCTCCAAATCATCATCAGAGTTCCAAGGCCCTGAAGAGCCTAAAGAAAGTCATTTATTTAGACTTGGGAACAAAGCATGCTTTTAACAACCCCAGATCTGCAGGATCTAGGATATGCCCCAAGAGGGTGTTTGGAGGACCCTCCTAGTGCTATATTCAACAAAAACACCAAGAGGGAGTTTGGGGTCCCAGCATTTTATCCCAGTGTTTATTGTTGTTACTGTTAGAGTTACTGTTACTACTAGAGATTTATTATTGTGATTACTGTTAGAGGTTAGGGCTTCTCTGAGAATGTTCCTGGGCATCATCTTCCTGAATTAACCCAGTACCTACCATCAGCAACAACCAGACAAGCACATAAACTAGCAGGTGCTTGTAGCCACCAGACAGCCTCTCCTGGGACACCCTGTGAGGTGGCCACTTCATGCAGCACAGAAAGGGGACCTTTCTCCCTCAGACGGGAACAGGTCTGTGGGGCGTCACCTGTGAATCCTGGCTGCAGCATGGTCAGTGTAGAGATCCTGGAGGGTACATGGAGGTGGGCTGGGCTCAGGGACAGGGGGTCACTGTGTCCTGATGGAGTCATATCTGAATGGCTCGCCCCCCCAGCTGGATGCAGGGCCCAGCTTGTCAGACAGACGGGAGGATGAGGGAAATGCACTGAAGCTCCAGCGACATGCAGCTGGATGGTAATGGGCACTCAGGGTGACTAGCCTGGTGGGTACTCCAGCAGAGCCAACTGCTCTGAGTTGGCTCCACTGTTTGCTCAGCCCCTGAGCTGGCCTGTGTGCTTCCCAATGCAAATCTGAGTGCATCTTTACCAGAACCCATGATGAGCCAAGCCCCATCCCAGATGTGTGGGGAGACGGGCTCTCAGCACAGATTTGTAGACCTGTCCACAACTGGGAAGGAAATTTCCTGGGTGGACATGCTATCTCTGAAAGGATCCCTGACATCACTGTGACCAGGGTGCTTACAGGGACCACCGCAAGGCTGCAGCAGCTCTGAGGCTTGGTAATGATGGGAGACCTGGGAAGGGTGGAAATGACACTTTACCATGGCAGAGATGTTCCCAGGATTGCCATGTGAGTCAGACCCTCCACGACAAAAAGTTGCCCAGGAAGGGGGGAAGGAAAGAACTGCAGTTTCACAGCAGCTCAGGGCAAGGGGAAAAGCCTTTCATAGAAAGATGAGGGCTGCTGCTGTGCCTAATTTCGTGTAGCTCCATTGCCCTGGTGGGGAGTGAAAGTGCTTTAAGCTTTGGGGAAAGGATTACAGGCTTAGTGCTATGAACTACCACACTTTTAGAGCACCTGAATGCACCATGCCCTTCCAGATGGAGGCCAGGCCCCTGTCTGAGTGCTGGGTGCCTCAAGATCGAGCCCTGAGGCACTGGTTTTATTCACAGAGGCTCTGCAAAATGGGTCTGCATCAGGAGCTTAAAGGGATGGCACATGCCTCAGTGAGAACAATTTCCTATGCTTTAGTAACCTTTTCACTCCTCTGAGAATGTAGTAAACCCAGAGAACAGTCAGCATTTCTGTGATCACCAAACCTAGCATCACTAGAAAAGCCCCACCCACAGCCATTCCCAGAGCAAGGCAGAGCTGGGTCCCCAGGCTAGACCCCAAGTCTACCTTGCAAGGGCTGGGAGTTTGCTCAGTTAAGGGACATCTGCCAGCTTCATCCTCAGGTTTATGCAGAGGGTTATACAGGAAATCACTAGCTCCTGATGATCTACTTAGCTTCCAGACAGTAAGTGAAACCCTAGCCTGCAGAGTGGGAATAGCCCCCATTGATGTTCATGCTATGGAGGTGTTTCTCTTCTGGGAATGACTTAAACCCTGCTACTGGGTCAGTTGATAGATCTCTCTTTTCCTCCCTCCTGCAGCCCCAGTACTTACGAGAGTTTGTGTATTGACCAGGATGATCAGTCTTTTTTAGGACCATTGTCCTCTGCTCGCATCTTTCAGGGCTGGAAAGTGAATAAAGGCATTTGTGCTCTGGCTGACAGCATGCAAAGCCTTCAGTTTTCCCTGTACTCTTTGAGTTGGAGCAGCTCCACTACATTTCCTTTGGCCTCCTCAAAAAGCAGCTCAAGAGGCCATTTGATTGCCACAGCCTAAGCAGCTTCTGGAAGAGGCGTGACACTGCAGCTGGGGCTGGAGCTCAGGCAATTCCAATTAGACACAAGGCATAACTAGTAATCTGAGGGGTGGCTAGAAGGAAGGTGTCAAGGGAATGCTGGGTTTTCCATCCCTCGATATCCAAGGCTGGACACCTTTTTAGGATGAGCAGGTTCATCAACCCTGTCGGGCTGAATGTAGAGGAAACTGAGTGGGATCCTCTAGCCAGTACTAAACAGGAGAAGAAGCTGCTCTTTAGGTCTTTAAAGTATGTGAAACCATATCAGTTTTCTCCACTGAGAAGAATCTTAGTCAATTTTGGCTTCTCGTTTCAGACCTGCTTCCAGAATGAGAATTGCAGACAATTTTGCACTTGTAAAGAACAGATTAAATACAAAGGTGTTTTTGTCTAATTTCCGTGATTTAGTGGCACTTCTTCAGTCCCTGAGGCAGTCTGGTAGTGGAGCCAAGAGAATAATAGTTAAGTCCTTAATCACGCTAGCCACTTGAAGGTACCTTACAAAAACCCACAGATGAACTAATCCTCTGAATGCACCTGCAACTGGAAGGAGCAAGTCTCCCCCACCAGACCTGAAGGTTTCCTTGCACAGTTCTTTGTTCCACGTTTACAAAACTAGGCTGTACTTCAAGTCTGAGCCAACAGCAGAAGAAGCTGTTGGAAGGAGAAGCTGGGCTCAGAGCTGTGGGAGAGCAGTCCCTCCGGTCTTGCCTCCTGAAATCTCCAGCCACATGGCAGATGTTTGTTCCCATGTCCACTGTATTTTTCTACAGCTGATTGATCACTGTTCCAGGTTGGAGGCTAGAGACCAGCTCTTGAGAACTCTGCTCCATCCACACAAAGCAGCACACTCATGTTACCAGGACTGGAAGCAATGAATGCCACCAGGGTTCACGTGGTTCTTTCTGTGTTTTATAAAGAACTCAAGAGCTATCCAAGGTGAAGAGCAAGGAGGAGAAGAGTCCTATATGGAAGCCATAGCAAATGGGAACATTTGCATTGACACTTACCCAGGGATTAACGTCTTGATGATTATTTCACCAGTTCTTTGAGGTTCTACAGTGCTCACGGCCATCTTCCCATTCTTCCGAAGGTCTTTGATCCAGGCAGAGTCAGAAGCTATGGCGATGGTACGCCACTTCCCAGCAAGCTAGAGAGAATGTCTCTGCCTTGATTAATACGGAAAGCAATGAGAGGTTCAGGGATAGAGCAGGAACCCTGCTGTTCCCTTCTCTGCTTAGGCTGCTGACTGGGGGAGGTCAAAAAGCACCTTTTCTGCAAGGCAGAGTAGGGATCTACCATAAAGAACTAGCCAGATGCAAAATTCACCAACTTGGACAAACCCAAGTACTCTGCATCCCTCTCTGGTGTGCTAAATACCCTACTAAAGTGTTCAGGCTTTCAAATGTCTTGTTATCAAATGCTGGAAAGTCTGAGGGAGTTTAACTTTCAGCACGAACTGGGGTTCTTTGAAAAATACTCTGGTAAGTGTTGTCTGACCCCTGCTCCCTCATGAAGACTGTATCCAATCAATACAGCTTCCCCATCCTCCACCAAGGGAAAATTTCCTCAAATGACATTACCTTTTCAACATCAAAATCTTCTTTTAGAGAGATTTTGGCCTGGGCCTGAAGCACCAACAGAAGTGCCAACTCCAGGAACAAAAAAATCACCTTCATCTTCACAGCCGGTCCCTCTTGCCCCCCAGCAAAAAACCAACAGTCTTGCAACACACACAAGAAAGATGAGATCCGCAGGGACCTCCAAGCTTATATCCCTATGCACAGATCCTTGGAGGCAGCAGAGCAAACCATCCCCCGTCCCTCTTGGCCATTTATGTGATGATTAGTATCGTTGTAGAGATAACATCATTCGTTCTGGCCTCACCTGACACTGCTTTTGTTTGTGTGTGCACCCGAACAGCATGTTCCTACCAAGGTCTGGGACAGAACGATCCCCTCAGGTCCTCAAGAGGGAACAAGGAGAGGAGGGATGAGAAATTCTCTGTCCGCTGCAGTTCCACTGATACTTTCCATGGGATCAACATAATAGGCTCCAAAGAGTAATGCAGGGCCCAAAACAACACCTTTTTGGTCTCGTCTTGTTTTTTTCTGGAGCAATGGTGGATGTTTCCTAGCTGCAGTCAGGTAGGTCCAGAACCTACTTCCCTGGAATCTCCTCCTTGCAGAGCCCTTTTTGGAGCTGTCTTCACCCTTCAGGTCTGAGTATCAATTCACCAAACCTGCTTCTTTCACCCCCAGAAACACCTGACCTTTTCTTGTTGCAATACTGACCATACGAGCCCCCAATTCCCATAAGAAACAGAGCAGAGTACAGCACCTTGGAGAACTGAAATGCCACTAACTTTGTCTGCACATTATGATCTTTCAAAGTCTAGCTCCAGCATCTTCAGACAGTCATCTGTGTATACTTGTAAGAAACAGCATCAGACCAGGAGGACAGTCTTATTAAGTGAACACGTGTTGCAAAAAATCAAAGGCTCTACTAAAGCATTATTTTTCCTGACAACACTGTTACCTGAAGACATGGTTCTTTTATGCAAAACACCATTATTTCATTCACACCTTCAAGAAAACTGCTGGGCAGGAGGTAAAGTGAACTTCCAAAGTCACCAAATTCAACCTGGGCAGCATGATCTATTTAATACTACTCATGGGACCCATGTGCACTTTATTAACATTGCACCTGTAGTTCGGCATCTTTAGCAGAAAGGAAAAGGCTAAAAGGAGAGCAGCCAGGAGGTTCATGTTTTTCTGAGCTTTCCAGTTGTTTGGCATGTAGGGGCTACACAGCACACGGTGTGCAAGATCCATCTTCTCCAAGAGACATCTCTTTTGTGCTTTTGAGGTGCTAGTTTGGGGAAAATTCTTATCCTCATGGACAAGATCCCACAACTACTCTAAAATCATTCTGGGATGTCAAAGAAAAAGGGAATGGGGCTAGATCTAGATAGATTCTTCCTAGCAGTCTTCTGAACATGAGGGCCCTCAAATCACATTGAGAGCAGTTGGTTTCTCATGGTCAGGTGAGAAGATGCATTGCCAGTAAAGACTCAGACAAGAAGGCATGAGTACCTCCACCTGTCTGTGTCCTTTTCCACCTCATGATTATTCCCCTACTCACTTCAACATCAAGGACACATTTTCCTTAGTCTTCTCTTTGCTAATAAAGTAATGAATATAATTCAGTATGTTTAGCTGGCATATATAATTTGGTCTAAAACTATAGCATGCAATCCATACCTATTCTCTTTTTCATCATCTTGGCCAATATTACTACCTGTTCCCATCCTGGCTGAGGTACTTCCAGGCAATGAGAGCAGAGGACTTCTTCCACCAAGCCACAGTAGACACATTGTATGCTCCTTTGTCCTCTCCTTTCGAGAATGTAAGGACCGATAACGCACTGTGGTCAGATAAATCTATGCCACTCTGGTAAAAGCCATTTTGGAAAAGAGATTTATCTGCAAGATCATCCAAAATTTCCCACGTCACATAGATGGCTTCATGAGTCCAGCACCAGTGACTGGAACAAGAGCATTGCTCTCTGCTTTCTCCTGGCAGCTGGAAGCTGCTTTTAGCAGTCCAGAGCAGGCAATGCCGCAGTTAGGAACCTCTTTCTTCACTCAGATGTAGTGTTCCAGAGAAAGCAGTGATTTCCGTAACAGATAAATCCTTAGCAGATAAGTAAATGGGATACAGGTTTCTTTCATCTCGAGTAACTCTGCTGTTCTGTATGGCAAACTCCATTTATCCATAACTTAGTGTGGTCCTACCCATTGGGAACTCAGATTAATGAAGGCTGAGCATACAACATGCACAGGACTTGTGGTGCCTGACCGCTTCCCTGCCACAAATGGTCTCTTATCTGCTTTTTTCTGCCTGTCACCTTGAGAGGTGCATACTTAAGCAAATATCAGAGTAGCTACAATTGGCAGCAATAGTCATGAAATCAGATTTGCCCATGTTTCCTTGCTGATAGTAACAAGCTCATCCTACCTTGTGCATTGTGGATGGGAAGGAATGTAAAATTCCTGTTTTATTTCCCAAGGAGTAGCTGATGTGGTAGCTGTCCTGCAAACTGGGTTCCCTAAATGGCTTCAGCCTGGGAGGATGCATGCCACATCCTCACCCGAACTGGATAAGATATTTCAGGTTCCTACTGGGGAAGTCTTGATTCCAGTAGAGAAGGGATTTATTCTAATCAGAGAAAACCAGTTCCCATAACTTCTGCTAAATAGGAGTCTTACAGACTCTTATTTGTAAAGAAATCACCAACCAGAATTCAGCTGAGGTCCAAGAAGGACATTTTTCACATTGCCTGTAGGTGTATCCTCTTGCACACTTTAAGCAGTGGTCACAATGTTCTTTTACCTCCTTTTATTCATGACCATCAGCTAACCCCTTCTCATCTCTGCAAAGTGCCAAAAGCCCCTGTGAAATCTTCCTGAAAGTACGTCATGAACCAGATTAATCTGGTCTCTTCAAACTTGTTCAGGTACCACCCACACTGGTGCCTTATCACTACCATTTTGCATGAGGAAGCAGCTGTCTGTTCCCAGGATTAACTGATTCCTGAAACTACAAAGATCAATCCCCTGACAATGGTTTTCCTGCTTATACATATTTTATTGCATTAAGAGAACGACATCCGGCTCTGCAGTGTCTGCAAGTGCAGCCCAGACAAGATTATTCACCACTTAACAGGAGGTGCTTATAGCAGAGTGCTACTGCTGTCCTTTGCACAGTGTTTCACATCAGAAAGGGCTTTGCTTAGAAATAGTGCTCTTTCCAGAGAGCTTGGCAAAAGCCTAATGCCGATAAAAGATTAAAACCATAAGACCTAACAAGGGAAAACTTCTGTGGCCAAGGCTTAGCAATTTTACGAAACTCCCTCCTAATCTATTCAGACCTGTGGAGGACTTTGCATGTCATCCTTCTCCTTCCAAAGATGTGCTGGTCCAAGAGGGTGTAGATCTCTGCAGTACTTCACACCAAAAGGATGGTACCTGGCTTCTGAGATCAGATAAAACACAGATGATCTGCCCTGGATTGTGTTTGTATTAGCTGGGCTTTCTAGGCCTTCCTAAAGCTCACAGTGTGTGCTGAAGTTAGCTGTGCTAGGGACTTTCAGACACAAAGGGAAATAAGGCAAAAAAGGCACTGTAGTAATGCTGTAGATTAGATACCCTGTCTCTGGGTTGCCACTAAGCAAATAAAGGGCCTGAGCATCCCACACATTGATCAGTGAGAATGAGGAACCTCTGTCCCAGCACTGTGAGCCCCAAAACACCTGGACCGTGAGGGGAGCCCCAAAGTCACTTCTGTACCAAACTACATTGGGCACCCAGACATGGTGAGGGTGGCGGTAACTCAGCAGTGACGCCTTCACTGTGGCGGATTTCTGCAGCTGCCCAAGCAGCGCCTAAGCAGAGACTCCCTGCTTCAACACCTCCCTGTGCAGGGCCCTCCTGATGGCCCCTTTGACTTCACTGTTTCTCAAGCTGTAGATGATGGGGTTCAGCATGGGGGTTACAGCAGCATACAGCAGGGCAAGGACCTCATGCATCTCCTTGGAGCAGCTGGAGTGAGGAAGCAGGTACGTGATGGCCCCGGCACCAAAGAACAGGGACACCACGGTCAGATGAGAGGTGCAGGTAGCAAAGGCTTTCTGCCTTCCTGCTCTCCTCTGGAGGACAGCCCAGGTGATGCGAACATACGACATGAGAATGAAGAGGAAAGAGCCCATTGCAATAGTCCCAGCTAAAGCATATGACACAGCCTTGTTGAGGTGAGTGTTAGGGCTGCAGGATGCCTTTAGCAAGAAGGGTATCTCACAGAACAAGTGGTCGATCACAGTGGACCCACAGAAGGGTAAGTGGGCTGTAAGGAAGGCTTGGATCAGAGATGAGAACGAGCCGCTCAGCCATGAAGCAGCCACTAAGCAGAGGCAAATCTTCTTGTTCATGAGTGCTGAGTAGTGGAGAGGGTGGCAAATGGCCAGATACCGATCGTAGGCCATGGCAGCCAGGAGCATGCACTCAGAGCCCCCAAAGCAAAGGAAGAAATAGATCTGTGTAATGCAGCCCACAAAGGAAATGGTCTTCTGTGGTGAGAAGGAGTCCTTGAGGATCTTAGGGAGGGTGACAGAGGAGTAGCAGATGTCCAGGAAGGAGAGGTGGCCCAGGAAGTAATACATGGGGGAATGCAGGTGACCATCCAGCCAGACAAGGGTCATTATGAGGAGATTCCCCAGCAGAGTCACCAGATAAATTAGTGAGAAGCCCATGCAGAGGGTCACTTGTTCTTTGTAGGCATTGGAAACCCCCAAAAGAAGAAATGTAGTGGGGCTGCTGACATTTCCCCACTGCAGGGATTCAAAGCTCATCTTGAGGAAGAGCAGGAGGAAATTTGTTATGCTGGTATCTTGGGGTGAAGCCATGTCATTACTTCCTGCACACATCACATCTCCCTCCAGGACCACTGAGGGTGGGAAGCATCTGTGGAGACAGATGTTGAGTCTCAGCCCGTGGACTTTTGACCTTCAAGCCAACCACAAAGGATCCCATACCTGTACTTCCATGCATATGTTCCCATTCCTCTGTTGGTCTGTTTTGGCTAGTATGGGGGTTGCTCTCTGGCTAATTACCTCTAAGGCAGCTAACGAACTCTGGCAGCAGCAAGACTAACAGGGCTAAAATGGCTCCAGCTCTTCTGGTACTTGTTTGGAGAACACAAGGCACAGCAAAGACACCTCACTGTGTCTCTCTCTGAGCTGGGTCAGGACCTAGTGTTTAACGTGTCAAAACTCTGCATCACTTGAAGGACACCAAAACCCAGGAACCTCAGCAGTGCAGTCATTAAGGATCCTAGGGACTGTTAAACAAGAATCAATGAGAGCAGCTCTTCGCTCGCCTCCTGGTTTCATAAGCATAATTGAAGAGTGGTCTAAATATTCCCCAAAACACAGAAGGCTGGATTTTGCTTTGCTAAACTCTTACTGCCCATCAATGGAGCAAGTCCTCTTTACATTATGAGTAAGTGATACATAAGTCACTCCAAAATTAATGACAGAAAGACATCCTGTTTCCCGTCTCCTTCATAGATTATGTGAACAGATTTTACCCCCTTACCAAAAAAAAAAAAAAAAGAAATCCATAAAAATAACAGTCAAAGGAGGGGTCTGCCTGCAAAAACTCCACTTTATATGTTAACCTTGTGGGCACACCAAAAAAGTAATGCAGGGAGGATCCTCTGGGAGATCATATGAGGATCATAAAGGCATCTGGAAGTGACTGTGTAGTTCAAACAGATTTGAGAATGGTAAAAAAAAAAAAAAAGCAGAGACACTAGCCTGGAGAAAAAGGGAAAAGCTGAACATAATGAGAGACTGGAGCTCAGGGATAAATGAAGATGAGATATTGAAGATTTTAAGAGTGAACTAAAGGCTAGTGAATCCACAGACAGAAAGAAGAGCAGGAAGGAGATGATCAGAGATTTATGTCCAAGGCAGCAAGAAGAAGGTCTCAGTCTAGTGCAAGAAGGCATGCCAATAGGAAGGTAAAAGCCTTGAGTGATCAAGGCTGGTGGAAATGATGTGCCAAGCTTTGAACCAAGGAGGGAATAGAGGTCAAAGGAAAGGCATGTACTCTCTTAGTTTGGTATGTGCTGGAAGATTAGAAGCTGGTAAACAAGGGCATAAGAATGTAGGAGAGACACAAAGGAAAGGAAAGCACCTATATGGATAAAAAGAGTGGGAAAGTAGTATAGGCAGGCAAAAGGCTGGTGTCTCCTTCAGCTCAGGAAAAACAGCTAGTCCTTAAGAAATAGCAGAAACAGTTGTGGTGTCACACCAGGGCAGTATGGAGGAACTCAAACTACTACATGGAGCAGCCTATGAAAGCATATGTTCTAGGAGTTCAGAGAAATAGTTGGTGGGACCAGAGCAGAGGCAGAGGTGGACATGAGCTGTTTAGAAGAAGGATAAGAAAGCGAGGCGAGGTGGAAGGGTAGCGCAGCACAATAGATTGAAAGGCACTGTTGAGAGATCTGCCTGGATCCAAATCACCTTGGGAAAGAGGGAAAGGAAGTTCCCTGGACAGTGCCTGGGAGTCTGTCATAGACCCCTCAGTCAAAGTGGGACAAGTATAAAGCTCTAAGAGGGAAATCCTTCCAGGAAGAGTACCTCTTTGGAGGGGGAATTTATAAATCACAGGCTGATCTACAATGGGGGTTCCAGATATCCCTCAGTATATCATCTCACTGATGTCTTTATCAGATCACAGCATGTAGCAAGCTGATGAGTTTTTTTTTTTTAATATATATTTGTTCCTAAAAAATAGGCTATTATACAACAGCTCTCTGTAGAAAATCATTTCTATTAGGGTGGGCATAAGTTAATGAAAATTTGCTTAAGTGGGAAGATCAACAGAAGCAGATCGGTGGGGGGGGCTTTGAACATGCACAAGTGGACATGTGAAAAAGTGAACAAGCTAGTTACAGGTGAAAAAAGCTAGTTACTGCAGGATAGATTTGGGAAGTCAAGCAGGCAAATATGAAAAAGGGCTGGAAATTCCTGAAGCCAAAGATATAAAACCAGGTGAAAATTCCCTCTTGAGCGCAAGGGAGAGGCTGGTAAAGTAGGGCTTCTCTGCTAGTGAGCAAATAATGCATGTGCACCAAGAAGGAAATCTGGAATGAGTGGAAAGTCTGCAAAAAAGGAAAAGAGCCTGAAAAGCAGAAGGAAAAGTCTGAACTGGAAGATCAAGGAGTGTAGAGAGACAGTGAAAGTTGCTTGTTGTCTTAGGAAATTAATACAAACTCTTCAAGTAGTGTAGCTGGGGTACAGGCAACCTTAAAGCGCTTCTTACTTCAATATCAGGGAGGTCAGAAATTGCCCCCTCCCAGTTTTCTGGGAGGACAATGACACTTCAGGGCAAAGGCATTAGGATGTCGGGACAGCTGTTCAGAGAAAGAGGAAAGTCTGCAGAGGTTTGCTGCACATCAGCAGGGCTGTGGGATAGGAGTGTGGCTGGATCTGATTCAGGAGGAATTAGTGATGCTGTTCCTGCAGCAAGGATGCAAAGTGTCTCTCTGATGGAGGCTACATCCAATAGGAGAAGAAGGAACTAGGACTGGGCATTTACAAGGGTTTGGGGAAAAAGAAGTCAAAGATATGATAAAATGTAACTCAGGCTTCCAAGAGGAGATCCCACAGACAAATGAATTGTCTGGCTTTAATAAGATACCTGGTTTTCTCAGCAGTGGGAATGGCACGGCTATAACCTGTCTGGGCCTTAGAAATTCCTTTTTAACCTGGAGATGACCAGGGCAAAAAGGTCAGGGAGCAGTGGAGATGATTCTGGGGGAACTGAGGGGGTCAGGCTGGGACCTGACCGTACTGACGTTGTTACTGAGCAGGACACTAAGGGTTGGGATATGCTGGCAAAACAGGAGGACAAGAGCTGGGAGGTGCTGCCAGACAGTCACAGTGGGAAGAACTGGATGGGCACAGGAGCTTTGGGATGACAGAATGCTATGTCTGCTAACAAGGTCTGCAGTTGGAGACCTGATGGTCTGGCCAGCTGCAGAGTAACCAAGAGTCATGAGCATGGCATGGGAAGGCAAACTGGCCTTGGGCATAGCAGGAAAGATTTACAAACCACATGCAGAAATACTGACATGGTACATAAGTGAGACCTTGCCAGGTGGTGTGTAGGGTGCGGGGAGCCCCCCTCGAGAAGGAGGAAGCTGCTCCGCAATGGGCTAAGCTGGGCTGTAAGGATGCCCAGAGGAGGGAGAGCCCATTGGAGAGGACGCAGTGTGAGGCAGTTAGTCTGGAGAAGCAAAAGCTGAATGGGAAGATAACTGTTGCACTGGGGAGGAGAACCCCCCTCACTAGAGCACACTGCTGTTGGTAACCCTGGCACAGAAAAACCTGAGCGAGCTAGCAGCTTAAACCTCACTTTCACAAGTGACTTGGACCCAGGAATCATCTCCTTAGATCAAATGCAAAGAGATTTGGACAAGCAGCTGAAGTCCCATGGAGTGCTTTATCATGAGGTTTGGGACCTCAAGTGTTTATATCAGGACAAAAACAGGAGAGATTTGGCTCCTAAATCTCTTTGTCACCTCTGAAAACTTTTCCTTTCAGCTAAAATAAACCTGTCCTAACTGTAAGTAAGCATCCACAGGACTTTTTGCATCAATTTAATGAAGAGGAGGTGGAAAATAATACGTTTGGGTCAACAGGAATGCCACACAGGCAAATCCAATGCAAGACTCTCAGAGAGGGCACCCACACCCCATTACCCTTCCTGCACTCCCTTGCCCTCTGCCTTCAGAGAAGCAAGTGCATAACCAGGCCTCCAGTCTCCCCAGAGGCATTGCCACAACCTGGGCTAACAACAAAACCTGTTTGGCTTCCCTGGCACCAATTGCTGCATCCAGAGGTGTACATGCAGGATGGATGAGCCAGGGAAGGTTGCTTGTGTTTCCTACTGGCAGTGTCTATCAATTTGTGAGCTAGAGAAAGGGAAAATGTCAAAGATGTTGTGTGTGACTGGGATACAAGTGGCATCTTCATTTCATTTTCTGGTAGCTTTAGGGGTTTGCAGTTAAATCTGCTGATCTGATAGTCATTAACTGGAATATCAGCCAGTCAAGTGTCTGTTTGCCTTTCTGCTAATTAATCACATCTAATTTGCAATCAAATCTAATATGAGACAATTGAGCTTGAGACAGTTTTGGGAGCAGTTGATCAGTGCTTCTCTTTGTGAAGCACACACTAATAATACAGTCTTGTTGGGTTTGTAGAGCCACACCACAGTCAGACTGCAAACATTGATAGGAAACAGACTGCAAACACTGACGGGAAATGGGCTGCAACACATGTGAACAAGGGATACGTCTGCACTGTGGCCAGAGCCATATTTGCAGTAGGGGCAGGGCTTGTTAGCTTCAGCCGGCTCATGTGAGCACTGTGAGCAGGCAAGCTGCAGTGGTGTGAATTTTGAGACAGGTCACCCAGGCTCCCTGGTACTCACATGGCTACTGGATCATGAGAGGTAGCACAAGGACATCCACATCTGGTTGTGGGAAAAGGAGATAGAGCAGAGCAGGGCAGAGTTAGCCTTGCAGCCCTCTTACATGGGGGCTACCTCCTTCCCTATTCCTCAATCCTATGACTGTCCTAGTTTGCAGTACTCACCCTGGATATCGGTTAAGGACACCTGATGACCTGGCCCTTGCACAGCTTACCTTGAGAAGATGCTTTCCTCTCTTCATACCAAGGGGGTCTGGCAGCACTAGCAATTTGGTCTGGGGAAAAGACCAGGGTGATTTCAATACACCCCTAGGTGGCAGCTGTGAAAAGCTCCCCTGTTACAGCAAAGTCCATAATTGCTCAGGCATAGCCCCTTGGGCACCATGGTTTGGGATGCTGTGGGACCAGGGAAAAATACTGAGAGTAAATATAGAGTGCAGAGTCCTGTGTTCAGTGTCCAGCTGTGAACTTCTGCATACCCACCCCAATGGGTGCCCTGTCAGCACCCTGCACAAAGAGGGCCACAAACTTCCAGGAGCTGGAATTGTGGGACAGATCTAAAGCTGTGCTTGAGCTTCCTAGCAGCTAGAAACACTCAGAGGAGTGGTCCTGCTGTGGAGCAGGACTGAGCTAGTCCTGTGGGCTCTGCAGCCAAGTTACCTCAGAGAAACCCTTAAGCAAGAGCTGAAGTCCAGGAATATATCAGGTATTCTTCTGCCTGTGCTTTCCTTTCCTAACCTTTTTCCACATTTGCAATCAAGAATGCACCTCCTGGCTTTGCTGGATAACCTTTTTTTTTTGGACAAGTTTTAGGAGTGGCATGGAAGGCTCTAGCAAGTATAAAGCACATTGCTTCTCTGAGACATTTCACCTGTGAGAAATTTGGGAATCTGGAAAGGCGATTTCCCCCCAAAATGCACCAGTTTGCAAAGGCCAGTGTGGGCCTCAAGAGCACACTCTGTTTTTCCAGAGCAAGCTTGGACCCTTCCTTGGTCTACCCATAGTTGTCCTGCAGCAGTACACAGCTAGCAGCGCATGGAAAGGAGGACTACAGCAGAGAACCTAAGACTTAGAGCACATAAAGAGTGGACTTATTAGGAATAGGCCTCTTCCTCAGTATTGTTCACAGTTTTAATTAATTTCTGAATGGTCAATAATGAATAAATAATTTCTGTTAGTGTTTGGAGATCAGCTCGTTGCATCCAGCTGGGTTCCTTGTTAGTACTGTTCACGTAACTGGTGCAGATTTCCTCAAGTGCTCCAAGGCCCTGGGAGTCACAGGATGATTTTGGTTGGAAAGGACCTCAGGGGTCTCTGGTCTGACCCTCTGCTCAGAGCAAGGACAATTTTGAAGTTTGATCATGTTGCTTAGAGACTTGTCCAGCTGAATTTGGGTATCTCCAACAATGCGGATCCCACCACGTTTCTGGACCCCTGCTCCAATGCAAGATCACCCTCATGAAGAACACTTTTCTTGGGTCTAATTGGAATTCCCCCTGTCGCAGTTTCTAGCTGTTGCCCTTCATCCTATCACCATGCACCTTCAAGAAGAGCTCTCTACATCCACCCCTTGGGTAGCTGGAGACAGCAGTCATATTTCTCCTTTGTACTCCAGATGTGGTCTCGTAAGTGCTCAGTAGAGGAGAACAGTCACCTCTCTTGAGCTGCTGGCTACTCCTGTGCTAATGCAGCCCAGGGTGCATTTTGCTGCCTTTGCAGCAATGACATTCTGTTGACTGAGGTTCAGCTCGTTGCCTACCAAACACCCAGGGCTTTTTCTGGAAAGCATCTCTATGCCCCATTCTGTCCTATTGCACAGGGTTAGCCCATCTGAGGGGCGGGACTTTGCATTTGCCTTGTCTGAACTTGTGCTACCCCATTTCTCCGGGCTACTGAGGTCTCTCTGAATGGCAATCCTGCCCTCCAGCATAACAACCAGAGCCCAAAGCTTTGTCATTCACAACAGGCACATTGTCACTGATGTTTGGCATTGTTGGGACTGAAGCATCTTTACTCATTTCAGAAGACACTGAATCTGGCAGCAGCGTCAGCTTGGGAAGTCCCCAGCCACGTTTCTTCCCACCTTCAGGCCACAAGACCACCTGTCATCAGCTGTGTTGGGCCAACTGTTCATACTGCCAAAGTATAAAAGCACTTCCAGAGATGATCCAAACTGAAATTAGCCACATGCTTCCAACAGCACATCTGGAGGAAGTGAGAACTTCCTAAGCCAGTTACATTTCCAGTGCTAGAGTCTCATGGAGCTATGACCCAAAAGGACACCTTGCTGTCCCAGTAACCGTGAGTTTTTTCTTCACTTTTAATGTGTCTCAGTTGATGTCATTAAAAGTATCTGAGCTTCTGCAGTCTTAACTTCTGAAAAGGCTCCAAGGGGCTTATTGTGCAGCGCCTGGAGACAGAAGCTATATTTGCCCTTCCCTAGACTAAGGAGCAAAAACAGTTGTATCCCTCTGTGGTGGGGCTCAGACATAGCTTAGGGGTGTCTATAAGCAGTAAGTGGCAATTTCGAGGTCACTCCTAACCCATGGGAGCTCAAACAGTTTATGCCTGTGCTGCAAAGAGCTGTTGCCCATCCACTCAGATCACTATGTGGGACTGACCTTGAGGCCTGAGGGCTGAGAAAAGCTTTCCTCCTTTCTAGTCCAGCTGGGCTGCTACTGGCCAGGTCACAAGTCCAGTGGCTCTTTGGGAAGCCCAGGCATCCACTCTACATGATTCAAGAGTGACAGGCAAGTGCAGGCAGCTCCTGGCCGTCACATGCAAAAGGACATCCAAGCGGGGCTAACACACAGTTAGCTCCATGCAGGTTAGATGTGTCACAGTGGAGCATGACGCAGAAGCCAAATTTTTAGGTTGCTCAGGCATAGGGCAGCCGGTTGAGAGTCCACAGGAGGGAAGAGACTCCTGATTTGGTCCTGAGCAGCACACCGGACCTGGTTCAAAGAGTTTTAATAAAAAAGCTGTTCTTATAACAGGCAGTGACACACTTAGAACCAGAAACAATACAACACAGTCACACTTTATTTTTAAAAGGGGAAAAAAAATTGAAGAGATTGAAGGGAAAACTCATAAAAAGGAACAGTCAAAAACACAAAATACTGCAGATGGAACAGAGGTTGTTTAGAAAGACCTGCTTAGCTTTGCTCTGAGCGCCTAAGCTGGTATTAGAAAGCACAAACCCCAAACAACCTTACAGAGTCCAAAGGGAAGCCAGCATGATTAAAATGACAGTTTAAAGGTCTGACCAGAAAAAAGATAAACTTTTTAAAACTTGCAGATGTTGCATCCATAGGAAGACAGTAGGATAAGCCCTGGAAAGTTAACCAGCAACAGAATAAGATGAACAACCCAAAACCACCAGAAGATGGCCAGTTGCTCCTCTATGCTGAGGAATAACATCTTTCTTTATATATGTGCTTTTTTTTAAAGGCATCGGGGCAGGAACTGAATACTAGAATCCGTTAGATCAATAGATGGTCAAATTCAAAGTGAATATTCAAAGAAAATAAGCTGATAGGAAAGCAAAGGAACTCTGCATCTGCCTTTACTGAGGAGAAATTTTGGTAGACTCCTTGGCTAGGACATCTCTTTTGTTGATACATTAAAGGAGCTGTCCTAAATTGATTTGCCAATACAGAAATAAAAATGAGTAGTTAAACAGTGGAAATGACATTTCCAGTCAAAATAAATTAGGTATGAAACTCATGAACTTTTTACTGCAGTGTGTCTTCTTAGAACTGCCTTCTCATTGGAAGACTACAGGTGGTAAATATTATGCTAGTTTTTAAGGAGGCTATAAGAGATAAAGAGAACTACAAACAAATAGACCTGCTATGCACAGCAGGCAGATTCACAAAAGTTGTAATAAAGGGCAGAACTGATTGATGCACGGACAAATTATGTCGGGGGGAGACTGATTCCAACTTCTGCACAGAAAAGTCATGCCTCAAAAATGTTTTTGGAGGAATCAACATGACACAGGTATTGGACATTCCTTCCTCATCTGGGAAGGGTCTTCATCAAAGCTTACTGAAGGTAAGCTACCATAGACTGAGGAGGAAGATCCTCACACGGACAGATGAGTGGCTAAGAGACAGAAAAAGGCAGCCATGGGACAAAGATTACCCCATGTGCTAATCAATGTGTTCACAGGTGACCTAGAAAGGGATGTGAACAGGGAAGGGACAGAGTCCGCTGATAGCAGATTAGCAGGGCAGTAAGACTGAAGATCAAGCCAGAGTCACAGAAGTGTCTCACAGGAGCAAGTGCCAGGACAGTGACACAGGACACAGCTGTGATGTCCCACAACCCTCTGCACTTCTCAGCCAGCTGTTATCATCCCAGAGAGGTCACTGTGCTGATAGATGGCCTTGCAGCAGGTGTCAAAAGTGGCAAATGCAGCAAGAGATCTTAGGACGGGAGTGGACAACAGGACAAGATGTTGCATAAATCCAAGGTGCACCCACATCTTCATGACTGAGTGGAAGTCCAGGTGTGGTTACGTGGCCTCAGTGTGGACATGATCAAGGCAAGAGAGAAAGAGAGAAGGATGAGAGGTGCATGGCACAGGACCCTCCAGATGGGGGAGCAAGAATACTGAGAGGGTCACTTTAAGATCTGGAAGAGCAGGAAGAGGATGAATAGAAAAAATAAATCGCTAAAAAGCACCACTGCCATCAGCTGTGAAGATTGCAAAAGAGCTTCTCATAAATATCAGAGTGCCAAAAGTGTACCTCAGCCCAGGAAGACTAGACACATTAAAGGAAGAAAAATCCTGTGGAAGTCTTTATACAACAGCCACATCTCACCAACATTGCTGAGTTTTCCTAAAGTGGGGCAGGTACTGCAGTCATTTCACCCTGCTCCTATGCACTTTGCTTTGTGCCTGGTATGGGCTACTGTTGAAGACAGAGCGCTGGGAGAGAGGATGTATGATCCGACCTGGCACAGCCAACCTCACTGCAGCTGCTGTGGTTCAGATCACACCACGCAGCATGCGGCGATGGAAGAGGCAATTTCCTCAGCCTGCTGGGCCGGGCAGGAGCACTGTGACTCACACCCCAACACGATGCTCTGCTCTCTGCTTATGGGATGGCACCATTTTTGTCGTTGTCAGGACCTCAGACCTCCTGGTCGGACCGGAACCTGACCTGCAGAGCAGCAAAAAGCTAGGGAGGAGCATCAAGGTGAAAATGCTCTCAGTTTGGGATGAGTGGCAAGTATAACGATAGGCTCAATGAGGGGGCTGAGGAGTTGTGGGGAGCCACGACATGGTATGGACCCCCTCAGCCCCCTTGCCTGTTCTGCATGGAGGAAAGTTGCAAACAGAGAAGAAGCTGGAAAGGTGGACTGAGCCCGCTGTGTACAGATCTGCTCTGGAGCAGCCACAGCAGGCACGTGGCACACAGCACAGGGAGAAAACAAAAGTGCAGGAGGAGGAATGGAAAATATTGATGGCAGAAAGAAATGATCTCACTGCCTTGTGCCTGGGTAATGCCCACACAAGGCAGGAAGGAAATATTTGGCTGGAACATAATGTGGAGACACCAGGACTCCCAGTCACATATAGTCCTTGGCAAAGGGTGTTGCTGGTGGCAGGATGTTATGATCCACATTAACAAATGTACTGGAAACAAGCCTTGAGGCAAAGCTATGTGTGGGCCCAGCACTCTTGGAAGCTTGGCAAACACTTGAACTATTCCAGTACAAACTGGCCAAAGAGGTGAATTCCTGTTGGGAAATGCAGACTCCTTCCCAAAAAGCGTGGAGGTGTCACTGGCTTGGAAATTCCCAGCTGTGACCATTGCCTTGCTGCTGTTAGGATGTGTCCAGCTCTGCAAGGGCACAAACAGGAGTCAGTGCTCAGGGCCTGAGTTTTCCCAGCAGGGAGTGAGGTGCTGCCAATTGGACCATAACCTCCCTTTCTTCATCCTCCTCCAGCCACCACTCCAGGGAAGAGAAGAGCACCAAAGAGTGCAAAGGGGCAAATAGTGCAAAAAGGACCCACAAAATAGGAAAGAACTGAGGTAGAAGTTCCTGAGGTAAAGGGAACCCCAGGACCAGCCACAGCTCCGTCCGCATTCAGCATCAAGATCAGGAGGAGAAGTTTCCCAAACGTATTTTCCCTGTCGCCATGACAAGGAGAAGGAAGGAGCATCTAGAAACATTCTGATGAATTCAGCTGACCCGACACATCTGGTACTACTACACAGAAATGAGGCAGAGCACAGACTGAAATGAAAGCCTGGATAGACAAGCAATGATGGCCAGGGACTGGCGGAGTGGAAAGATCAGTGGAAAGGATTTTTGGGGAACTTCCTTTTCCGAGATGGGGGACAACTGTAGTTTACCCTGTGGAATCTCAGTGCCTGTGATCATTGACTGAGCCTTTGAAGATCAGCACATGCGTGATGCCTCAGTCCAGCTTTCCAAGGGCTTTGCTGGGAGCACAGTTTACCCTGTGTAGTTTTCTGTTTGTCAGAGTGGATTTGGGGAGCGAGGAGAGCTGAACAGCACAGAGAATAGCAGCTCTTGGCATGGAAGGGTGGAGTGGGATTTCTACTCAGAAATATGAATTCAAAGAAAGATGGCCCCTACAGACAGGGGCAGACATTTACCATCACTGAATAATCTGACCGCTGCAGAGTGCCCAGGGACAGAGACCACACACAGACCTGTACCAGCTCTCTGAAGAAAGCTTTGGTGTCACTTTTGTTTCATCAGGAGAGAAGCATGGGGAAATGGAGTATGTGCTCTGAAAGGACTGAAAAGTCCAATCACGTGGCTGGAAGGTTAATGGGTCTAAGGGGAAGCCCAGTGCCTGATTAGGGTTGTGCTGCTTGGGGATTAAAAGTGCACCTGTTTCCCTGTGTTTATATTCAGAGTCAGCCTGTGGGGAATCCCAGATCCTTCCTCCACCCACCTTTGCCTCAGAGGACAGGAGGAGCAGTGGTTAGAGCAGCTTTGGAAGCCCATCTCTAGATATACCTGCATGTGACCAACCCTGAGAGCCACCATGGCGGCTAGTGGGCCTGAAAGGTCCCAGAGCTGAGACCTGTCCCTCCCATGGCCGAGCCTGAACTAATGGACAGATAGGGCTTAAAAGGAGCACAGAGCTGGCAATCACTGCAAGGCAAGCAGAGAAAAGGTTGGTGGGATGGCCACTAGCCGTGTGGACATGGCCACTAGCCGTGTGGACATGGCCACAAGCCCTTCAAACTCCAACCTCAGCTTTCTGAAACTCCCATGGCCTTTCTCAGCCCAGCCCCTCACGACAGTGGGATTTCCAACCTCACTCCACTCCTCAATTCACCTCTGCCCATCTGCGGTCCTGCTCCAGGAGACAGCCATACTGGGAGCTTGGGCAGCAAGCCCTGCTCTGCCTGGGATGCACCCAGGAGGAGGTAAATCCTCACGGGCTCCAAGTACTCACCTGCCTGGCGCCCTGGGTGCATTCCTGAATGTGTGCCTTGCTGTACTTGGATGAATATCACCCCTGGTTATTCATCATCCCCAGAGCCTGGGAAGAAGGCAGGAGGGAAAAGATGCTTGGGCAACCTGGATTATCCCCAGATAACTACACCAAACTCAGAGAGGGAAGTTCTGATTCTTTTTATTTGTCAAAGAGGAGGGAAAATGCACTGGAGGAGCAGAAGATGTGTCAAGGCCCTGACCGCCGACCTTGAAGAGGGATGGCAGAGAGGCAGCCTGGAACTTCAGGATGTGGGTCTTGCCTTTCTCAGAGAGCAGCATCCACCAGCCAGCCCGGTGCCTCCTAGAAAACAGCCAGGAGAGGTGGGCTAAGTATTAGGGGGTGAAGAGGCCAACAGAGCAAGCCAAGCAGGACTCTCTGCCACAGTCCATGCTTTCTCTTCCAGTTATCTTCAGCTCTGTAGGCTTGGGCCATCTCCAGGGATGGATGGGAGATTTCTATCTGATCCCTACAAATGAATAGGTACTAGAGCAGTGGGAAATCCTGTGCCAGGGCTGCCCAGTGGGTTAACAGCAACCATGTTTTGTGTGGTGAGACATCAACCCAGCCTCTTGCCAGTTTTGCCTGTTAACAACCCTCAGGTCCCTTTGGGAAAAGTCCTTGTGCTGGCTCTCACTGCTAGATAAACTCTGCAGCCATTTCTCCACTGAATGGCACCCTGCAGCTTTGGTTCAGATGTCCTTACTCACTGCTGGGCAGCACTGCACCCTGAGGTCACGGTACCTCTGTTGGGGCCCTGTGCTCCCTGCTGCAGAAGCTCCAGGGAGCATTCTGCTCAAAAAGAAACAGTCCTACCTGGGTGTAAGCTCCAGCCTGGCTTACATGACATGGCCCCCAGAGTGATTCAAGGAGTTCATGGTGGCCCTTGCTTGGGCATCAAGGGGAGCAAATTTCAGCTGAGGACTTTGCAAGTACTACAGCAACTCACCTATGGTTCTTCAGTGCCACATTCCTCTGTGAAAATAAAGAGAAAGGCTGAGTCCATGGCCATGGTCTGGCTAGTACCATTTAGCACAAAAAATAGCAAGCAGATAATCCAGGAATGAAGTCGAGCAGGGCAAAAGTCATAACATGCTTAAGCCAGAGCACATCTCATTACGAGGGCCTTCTCCTGGCAGTACAAACCACAAAGTGGTGGTAAGTATGGACCAAACGAGCTGCTGTCAGCACGTTCTGGCTGCGCATATCGAACAAGCCAGGCTGGCTCGTACAAATCTGGTTCTGAGCTGTACTAACCTTGGCTGGGCAGCATCTTGATCATTTCATCTGTGTAGCTCTGTTCCTTGGCCAGCTTCCTGAACAGCTCTGTGATTTTGGGACTCACCTCCCGGGTTCTGCCTAAAGGCAAAGACCTGCATTAGCACCAGGCTTTGGTCTGTGCATTGAATTATCTGGGCACCCGATGGACTCATGTAAGTGAGGACAGGAGACAGATGGGCTGGACAGTTCCTGGGAGAAGGTGGGAGGGAGCAGTGAAGATCCCAGCAGTGTGGCAGTGGCTGGGCATGTGAGACATCACTGCCAAGGACTGAGATGAAGCAGAGGCCCTGGCACCAATGCATCTACAACCAGCATGGCAACTCCTGTCTTTAGTTCCCATCTCCACTGTTTCTGATCCCCTCCTTATTCCTGCAGCAGGACCTCCGCTTTTAGCCCTGTTTTACCAAGCGACTTACCCAAAACCATGCATTCCTGTCACAGAGCAGGGATTTTGGACCTGCCCCCTCCATCCCCAAATCATTTACCTTTCTTCCTGCCACACAGGGGATTTTCAGCAGCAACAGCCCCTCAACCACCCAGCGGGGCAACAGGGCCAGACACAAGAGAGTGGGATGGAGGGCAGGTCTCTCTTGCGGGTACTAAGCACCCTCTGGATGACTCTCTCCTCATGACACTGCAAAGCACCACATGGTCTGTGGTCAGCAAGGCTGTTGGTCAGCCCACCACCGGCTACGTACTGTAGAGCCTCAGCATATGCAAGGTCTTCCCATCCTTCACTCTGGATGCAAATATAATTGCATAGCTCTTGTAGTCGGTTTCCATCACCTGCACTGTTTTATTGCCTCTCTCTGTAAAAGAACATGGAAGAAAGTAAAAAAATTCATTCCATCCCCCAAAAGCTCCCACCATGCAAAAGGCCTATTAGAATGCAGAAAGCCAAGAGCCACATCCACCCAGCTCGTATTTCTCCACTCCTGGTTTTTGATCTTGGCAAGGCTCCTCTGAAGGCCTAGAGGGGCCTACAGATCAGATCATAGCAGAGCTGCGACTCAAACAGGGACCATGAACACAGTGAAGGTCTGGGGATGGTCACTGCAGACAATGGAGTAACCTGGCCAGCGTTAGTCTAACATCTGAGGTGCAAATGGTGGGAGCCTTCTGAAATCACTGCTGCTTCATCGCTTGGGACCATCCATACATATTCCCATTGCAGAATGAATCTGCTTTGCCCCAGAGATTAAGTTCAGTCTGAGCACAGCCATCTCAAACCAGAGCAGCTTCTGTCATGGAGGTAGTGCAGGGCAGCCACACTGGAGAGATTCCTACCCTGGCACTGCAGCCAGCCACCAGCCACAGAGGGATTTCCCCACCCCAGGACCTCAGGAGAGGCAGACAGGCATTCCTGAGGCCCAGGTCCCAAGGAAGAACCAGTTGCTTCAGAAAGGGCAACAGGAAGTGCCTCCACCCATGCCTAAGTGGCTGTGTTCCCCCAACACTCACCGGAGTAGTAGAATTCACCTGGGATGCCTATTTTTTTAAAGATAAACTCTGATTTCTTGCATCCCTCTGAGCTGCAAAACAAGGAAGGACACTTTTGTCATTCAGCCCCAAGGGTATGCTGGAGCAAGTTTAGCTCAGCAAGGACATGTGCAGGCAATGGTGGAGCATCACCATGCACCAACTGGGGTGAAGTCACCCACCTCCCTCTCCCATAGCGATGCTGGATCTGGAGTTTCCACCCCAAACATTGAATTTCCTGCTAGGGGATGGGATGGTATGGGTGGGTGGGAGGACAGATGCCATCTTCAGAGTAATGGGTGGTTTGGTTGCCAGAACAGAGCACTAGCATGCAAGGATCATCCTATGAGGTCACATGGATGTTCCCTTGTTCATACTGCTCTAATAGGATGGTGCCAGTCCTGCCTGGAAAGCTCTGATGCTCACTTATCAATGTCCTGGGAAGGCACAGGGAGAAGCGAGCTGTCTCAGTCTCCACAAAGGGACCGCCCCTGTGTGGGTACTGGCATGAACCTGCCTGCCCTTCTGTGTCCCATCGTGGGTTCTGATGGCAGGGACCCCTCTGCTCCTGAACAGACTGTGAGCAGTGCTTGGGAAGGGCATCTCCATGACACTGCTCTCCCAAGCCCGCAGATTCAAACCCATGACTGCTACACATCTGGAGGCTCTGCCTCCCTCCTCATCCAGGTCTTTGGTGGGTGCTGGGTGGAGGGACCCAGGTGGAGTCTCACTAGTGAAAGTCTGGGGAAAGGGTCATTCATTGAAGCCCATGGAGAAAAGTGCTTGGCACTTACGTGGGAATGGCCAAGGAGACCTTCAGGGTGCCATTTTCCAGCAGCAAGATGTTGGCCATTGACATCTTCAGCTCATCCTTCTTACGGAGGTAGCCTTCAGAGTCTGAAGCCAGAGCAACGATGTGCCATTTCCCCGCAATCTGGTGGCAAAGGTAGACAGTGAGTCTGGGCGACAAGGCAGGGCTTGCCTCTCTGGAGGGGCTCAGCAGTTTGGACACCTCTCTGCAGGGACCCACAGGCTTCCACAACTCTCAGGCTGTCAGACACCTGTGTCTTTTCCAGGCACATAAATACCCTGTTGGAGCACCTACATTGGAGCTGGGCAACTGCACTTACCTGGGCATCTAGTTGCTCTGAGACAGCTGAGGCAGACAAGATCTCCTGAGGTGGCTGTAATGTCCCCAGTTGTCCCCAGTAACAAAACACATCTTCATTTCCCACCCTGGTGACTGGAGGTCACACTCCCACCTTTCCTTCCCCAGGACCCTGGGAGTCACCTTGTTCTTGTTTATCTCCGCAGCCCCCTGGTCTTCAGCCTCCACATGCAACAAGCAGAGCAGGGCCAGCCCCAGGCTCAGTACGATGGCCCTCATCTTGCCACAGCCTCCTCCAGCTTCGCTCAGCGGGATGGAGAGTGGTCCCAGAGCTGCTGGCTTTATAGAGCTGTGTTTTCCCCTCCCACTCACCTCGTCACTGCTGAGTGTGGAACTGCTTTGATGATGATGTTATTGTTGGCTTGGGTGAGGTGGTGGTTTTGAAGGGCTGAAGTCATCCCTGGGTAAACAGTGTCTCATCTCATGGAAGAAGGAAATTGTTTCCAAGCCTCAAGGAGGAGTTTGAGCGAGAAGTTTAGAGAATCTCTGCTGCACTAGAGCTAAAAGGAAGTTTTTCATCTTTTTAATCCCTCATGAAAGGACAAAGGGACCTTTTGTTCCTCCTGCTAGCTGCTGGAGAACTGCTCAGTGGAAGCAGGAGGTCCTCCTCAGACTGGGCACACATAGGAACCATGGCACTTCAGGGCACTTAGCACCAAGGAGCACAGGGTGACTCATCCCTCTGGCTGGGCGAGCATCTCCCCCAGGGGTACCTCCGCACCCAAATCCTGGTGCCAATACTTTGGTGGCACGACCTGACCCTGTTGTGCCCATGTGGGCGCACCTACCAGCTCAGGAGCATTCAGGCTCCTTGAAGGCAGACAGACCCTGAGCAGCATAGGCAGAAGAAGGGCTTTGTGTCACTGTGGGAGTGCATCACCTCCACCCCGGGGTGTGTTGTCTCCTGTGCTCCCAAGACCTGGCTCAGATGGACTCCTGGGGCCATGGCTTCCTTGAAAGGGTCCACACTGCTTCCCTGCAGCTCCTGGCCAGACACCAAGGGACTCCCACTCCTTGGTGACCGTTGCTTGGGGAGTGGGGATAGTGGGGCAGCCAGGGGATTGTCTCCCCTCTGCATTGGCGGTAGGTGGCTGGCATGTCCCAGTATGGGAGCAGAGGGGGGTGGAGGAAGGGCCTTGCGTGTCTTTGGGGCTCATTGCAGCATGACTCTACCTTGAGCAGCAGGTAGATGGGGATGCCAAAGGGGCCAGGAGGCAGGCATGGAGGTCCCATTCCCTCTGTGTACTTTTCCTGGGCAGTCATGGTGCGGCAGCACTCACACCTCGGTCTGTTCTGCCCCAGCCAGATGGGCCCAAGGCTGGCTGGGGCAGGGGCTGATTAGAGACCTGGATGTCCTAGGGAAGAGCTGCCTACCAAGAGCCAGGCCAGGGCAGGCAGAGCTGGGCAGGTTGCTTGCTTGATCCAACCCACCATCCGAGCTGCATGAATCCTTATTCATCCCAGTTGCTCATTTCTTCTCTGCCCGCACCCTCAGCAGATGCCCCACTGCACCTTCCCCAGCCTCTGCTCTCCCATCATCCCCATCCTGGGCTCTGTAAACAGTGCAGGGAAGGAGCCCCCCCCCCCATACACCAAATGTCCCTGTGGTGCTGAGTGGAAAGGTCTTGTCCAGGAAGACCCTGGCAGCCCCTCCTACAATCCCCAATAAATACATCAAGCTCTTGGGAAGCTTCTGCACCTATTTATTCAGGAGGGAGAAGTGTGGTCCTCGTGGGAGCAGCAGGTCTGGCAGAACCCAGCCAGGGAGGAAAGGAAGGGGCACTGTGGAGGAGGGGAGCAGAGCCTGGTTTCCACAAGGTCTGGAGGGCATCCATTTGCCTTCAGTTGCTGGAAGGCAGGACAGTTAGATGAGTGGTTAGAGGCAACAGCACTAATAGGTGTTGGGGAAAGCTGGGCACCACCCTCTCGCTGCAGTGGAGCCAAGGTCCTTAAGGCATCCCAGGACTTTTCCATCCCAGGCCTCATTCTCCTGCAAGCCCAGACCAAATCAGTGTCCATCCTGGGGCTGAGGTTCTTGGGGGCTGGCAGCTTGTCCTTGTTTCGCCAAAAACCCCTGCTCTTGGCTGGGGGAAAGCTGGCAATACATGGGACCTCATGGGAAGGGTGCTTGGCCCCCCTGTGCTCCCAAACGCCACTCTAGGGTTCTTCCCAAGGAGCACAGCTCCTGTGGGGACCTGCAGGCAAGGGGATCATCACCAGCCCAGGACCTGGGCTGCCCTGCCCACTGCACCATGTCCTCAGGGTACCTCCTGTGAAACACCAGAACAATTTCACTTCATGTGCTTTTCTTTAACATTTTGCTGAAAATCTTGATGTTTTCCTTGGAGAAAGGCCCTTCCCTGACTCAAGTATGCAGGAGCAGCACTCTGAGGCAGGCAGGGGGCACCTCAGGAGGTCGTGAGTCCCTGCTCAGCCCAGACCGTGCTGGGATGGAGACCCACTTTCTCCTGGTCACACTCACCTGACAGCCTGGGTGCACTCATCTGTTAAAAAGGAAAAAAGAGGTCTAAACATGCTGCCTCCTCTCTGCCATAAATGGTGTCCTGAGCCCCTCCCAGCCCTGTGCCCACCCCACTGCCACAGCGTGGCAGATGATCCCGGAGACACATGGCAAGACTGTTCCCCTGAAGAGCTGGCCCTCTTGGAGAGCATCCTCGCACAGAGGGGATACGTGTCTCCCTGCCTGCCCTGCTGGCACTCACCCGACTTTGGCATGACCACCAGCATGTCATCAGTAAGGCCCATGGTGGGGTAGAGCTCTTTGAACTTCTTCAGGAGCTGGGGGTCCACATCCTGCCCCCTCGCTGCAGACAGAAACCCAAAGGAAAGGCAAAGTTGATGAGCTGGTGGTCTGGTGGCAAGCTGGACATGCAGGGCCCAGCTCCCATGAGTGCAGGGATGGGATTCCAGAGAAGAAAAAACAAGCAGTGATAAAGCAACGGAGAAATGCAGCCACGCGATGGACACTGGATGTTGTTCTGGCCATCCCATCGTTGCCTTGGGCTGACAGAAAAAGGACACAAACCCCTCTGCATGGACAGCCCACTTGCTTGGTTGGGGGGCCATCTGCCCACCCGCCCATGAGAGCCACTAGCAGGGCTTACAAGGCAGGCAAGATGAGTAAGCACTGGCTGGAGCTCACAACAGCCTGGGACCCATGCGTGAGAGGTAGTCACCAGGATGCATGGGTGGATGTGAGTTGCCTGATGCTCCAACCTCAGAAGCTCAGTACAACTGGTATATTATGGGGGTTTGCAGCCAGACTGAAACACTGCAGGAGGGGATTTGATTCGAAACAGGATAACAGGGGGATATTTTTGATGCAAAGTTTCATTCATACCAAAATGAATTTCCTGCATGTGCCTTGGTGCTAGAAAGTTCAGTGCTGATGTGGTGGCAGTGGATGGCAGTGGGGAGCCCTGCCTCTGCCACTCACTGGTGGCCACGTCTTGCTTTGGCCTTGGAGAGCTGAGGCACCTGTCCCCACTCCCAAACTCACTGTAGAGCTGCAGTGTGGTGCTGGGCTCCCTGTCACTCTCCTTGACGGTGTATACAATGGCGTAGTGATCATAGTCCGTCTCCATCACACGCAGGTCCCGCTTCTCTTCTGCTGCTAAAAAGACCCCAGATGATGCTCAGCCAGGCAATGTGGCACAACCTCATGCACTCCCTTGGCTCCCAGATGCTATACAAGCTGCACAGAGGTCAGATAGGACTCACAGCTTGAGGCCCTGGCCCTCAGTTTGCCCTTTCACTGTGCAAAAAAGGAGAATGCCATCTCTGAGCCAGTAGCTCTTTGAGTATATATTGGCTTGCCCAGGTGCCCACTTGCAGTACAACCTCTTGCCAAGTGATGGAGGCGGAAGGGCCAAACCCAGCTCTCACTTGCTCCCTGAGAGCATGGAGAAGGCTTGGGCTACTTATTCTTGGTTTTGAGGGTGCCACAGAGGCAGCCAGCCAGAGGCCAAGAGCAGAGTCCATCACACCAGTCTCCCTGCACACACGTACCTGTGTCGATGTAGTGCCCGGCCTGCCCACTTTGCTGGAAGAACAGCTCAAGCTTTTTGCATTCATCTGACCTGAAAAGGAAAAATTGAAACAGCAGATGCAGCTCAAAGTCATGCTGGGGGTAGTGGGGTGCCTGATGGAGAGGTAAGCCTGGCCTGGCTGTGGGGATATGCCAGTGTGGAGGCAGGATTGGGCACCGCAGGGCACTGCGGGCTCTAGGATCTGTAGGGAGAGTGCTCCCCTTCCAACTGCCTTTGTCAGGAGGAGAGTCCCCAGCCCTAGCAGGATGCTGCAGGCACCATGGCAGAGCAGGAGGACCACTCTACCCACAGCATCCAGGCAGCACCAGGCACTTACATGGGGAAAATAACCTTCATAGCCAGGTTGCCCTCCGGTGTGAAGTTAGTGACGATGATGGATGACTTCATCTTATCCTTCATGCTCAGGAACACTGGGCAGTTGGAAACGGCAGCCATGATGTGCCATGTCCCTGCAAACTGTGACGAGCACTCACCAGTGGAGGTTGAGAAAGCCATGGGGACCTGCTACCCATGGCTTTGTGGGGACTGGCCACTCACCATGGGGACCTGCTACCCGCTATGGGTGATCTGCTACCCATCATGGGGACTTTCCACCCTCCCGGGGGAACTGCCACCCACCATGGGGACCTGCCACCCACTGTGGGGACCTGCCAGCCACCACAGAGTATCTGCTACCCACCATCTGGATATGCCAGCCATCATGGGGACCTGTCACTCGCCATGGGGAGCTGCCCCCCTCCAGAGGATCTGCCAGCCACAGTGGGGACCTGCCACCCACCATGGAGGATCAGCCACTCACTTTGGGGGATCTGCCAACCAGCAGGGGGACCTATCACCTGCTGTGGGGAACCTGCCACCCACCGTGGGGACCTGTCATCTGCTGTGGTGACCTGCCACCTTCCGAGGGGATCTGCTCCTCCGAGTGCTGCTTCATCACAGCTCTATCCTGCCCCATGCCAGGAGGGTGGACACAGCACCCAGCCCATGTTCCCTGGGGAAACACAGCACTCTCCAGGGCATTGCAGCTGCAGGGGTGTAGGTATCCCTGTGGCGCAGACAGTGCTGGGTCTGGCCATGGCAGAAGAGAGAGACATGGGCCAGTGTCGGCCAAGACTAACCCACTTTCCACTATCTCATGGCCGATAACATGGCACAGATTCAGACCTGGGATCGGGGGACCTGCAGGTCTGGGCACCCCTGCCCAGGGACATAGCAGGGGATGGGACCCCTGCCCCAACCAGCCTCCTCCCTAGCCACGGCAGGAGTCCCCAGGCTGCCATCCTTTGCAGTTACCTTCTCAGAGTCGAAGCCTGGCTGCACAGGGGCCTCAGCCTGCGTCCACGGCAGGCAGAGCAGGGCTAATGCCAGGCTTGACAGCACGGTCTTCATCCTCACTTAAGAAGCTGAATGTGGGCTGGATGGACGTGCCTCTTCCCATACCCGCCTTTATACCCCACTGCTGGCAGCACCCCTCCCGCCAGCCCCCGCTTTATGCAACAGGTTACACAAGAGCAGGGATAATTTGTGCGAGTGTTAGGTGACAGCGTTGGCCCCTTCCAGGTCTAATTGCCCAGTCCTGAATGAATGCAGCCTTGTCTGAGACCCAACGAGGAGCAGGTCAGGGACCAGGCGGTGCCCTGTGCCCAGTGGAGTGTCCAGGGAAGGTGGGGGAACATGGGCACAGAGGGTGCCCTGTGTGGAGGGTCCCCACTGCTCCCCTCCCAGCTGGGGGGTCCCTTGGCCCCGGGGCTCTGGCTGTGCAGGGATGGACCCTGCCTCGAGGCAGAGTTTGGCTAGGCCAGTGCTTTAGCCCAGGCTCTAACCACTGCCCACCAGGATGGGGTGGCCTCCTGGCAGCGGGCAGAGGCCCTGCTCCCAGAAAGCACCTGTGAGGGCCTGGGTCCATGGCACGGAGACCATGTGGACGGTCAGGGCTGAGTCACATCAGCCCCTTAGAGCAGTCACTCTGGTTCACGTCCATCCTCCCACCAGCTCTCGAAGATCCCCTGAAATGACCCAGCTCTGGTCCCATCCCCACCACTGCAAGCCCACTGTCTGAAGGGGAAATTGAGGCAGGGATGCGTGATTGCCAAGGGTGACCAAGGGAGCCCGTGGCAGATGGGAGGTGATGATCCCATTCCCAGCGTGTCCTGACCCTTGGGAAGCCCCGAGGAAGGGGAAGAATCCTTGGCAAGAGAACAGGTTTCATGGCTCTGCCAGGCAGCAAGGGTACAGGATGTCCCATCCTGCCAGCTCTCTCTAGGTGCTGATTGGCTGTTTGAATCAGTCCTGCCCTCTGGGGCCAGCCCGAGCCCTGCATCAGCACCACCTGTGCTTGCTCCTACCCACCCAGTGGCTGGCTGGGGGGAATTGGGACAGCCTGTGGTGGGGAGATGTGGATGCCCCCCTCCGCACCAGTCCTCAAGTAAGGGAGGACCCTAAGAGGCCCCAGCAGGGCTCCCCTTTCTGTTCACCCCCCTTGACGAGCCAGCAGACAACGGCAGAGGGCTGGTGTTTTATATGGGGCTTTGGCGGGGAGGCGGTACAGATGTGGGGGTGCAAAGGTAGAAAGCAAAGGGTGACGCCATGGCATGGGAGTGCTGGGGATGGGGTGGGGGTGGCTGCTCCGCTCGTGGCACTCTCTGGGCTCCAGCCCAGCAGCAGCTCGTGGGGCCCACCTGGAAGAGAGGGAAGGCAAACGCAGCTGAGCTGGGGGAAGAGGATGGGGTGATGCTGGCCCTCGGAGTCCTGTGCCAAGCAAGTGGGCACCAGCCATCCCACGGCCCAGGGCGATGTGGTCCTGTGGGGCTAGCTCTCCTGCACAGTGGGGAGGGCATAAAGTGGCTACTGGGGCTACAGGAGAGCTATCTGCATGGGGAACAGTGTTGGGGAGCTCTCCCCCCTGAGGGGAAGAGAGATCCCCAGGGAGAGGAGCTGGGATGTGGTTGAAGCAGCCTGACAGGGCCAGGGCAGGATGCTGGGGGGCTCTGCAAATGGAGCGTCTCTGAGCACCTCCCCTATAAACCCCCATGTGGGGCTGGTCTGAGCACCAGAGAAAACAAGACTCACCTAGGCAGCGTCAGCCATGCATTTATCTGCAGAAGGAACAAAACCAGAGATGAGCTCACCCACAGGCTCAGCGAGACCACTGCCCTCCAAACCCTCCTCGCAGGACCCCAACACGCTCATCCCACCCATGCATCCCTCTGAAGCCAGGATCACCAGCCAGACACCCATCCCATCCCATCCCATCCCATCCCATCCCATCCCATCCCATGCCTTGGGAGGACCCATGTGGCTGGGGGTGCCATGCTCAGTAGGGCCCAGCTTCCCTCCACCCCATCTGACCTCTCCAGCCTTTCCTCCTGGCTGTTATTACCTGTTTTGGGCAGGATGAGGATATCTTCATCTGTCAGGCCCTGTTCCTTGGAGAACTGGGTGAACCTCTCCAGGCGCTCGGGACTGAGCTCCTTAGTCCTGCCTGCAGCCAGGAGAGCAGGATCATGCGAGAGTGAGAGCAAGCTCTGCTACTCATCACCCAGCGGGCAGTGCTAGGTCATATGGCCCAGGGGCAGTGTAAGCCCAGCAAGAGCTTGGCAGGAGCAATTCCCTTCAGGAAAGTGGTCCAGACCCAGCTATGCTGCATATCACTCAAGGTGATTCAGATTTTGCTGGTCACTCTGGATACTGGGCAGGACCCCATGTCCTGGCTGTACCCACAGGCTTGGGCATCCCAGCCACTGGCCCTGGGAGATCCTGCCTCCCTTCTCTGGTGGGAGAGATCTCCCAGCCAAGTAAATCCCAAGACAGCCTGCTCTTTCGGGTGCAGAGCGGTGGGTGACAAGCGGGGGTCCCGACGCTGGTGCAGACGTACTATAGAGCAGCACCATGGTGGAGGTGCCGGTATTCTTGGAGATCTGGGTGGCCACCAATGCATACTCGTCGTAGTTGGTCTCCACAACACGGATGTCATGCTTGCTGCCCCAGCCTGCAGTGGATGGAGGGGGTACGTCTCAGCCCAGCCAAGGCAAGGGCAGGGAGCAGGCAGGTAGTGCCAGGCACAGCTAACACTGGTGCCAGGCCAGGGGCAGCAGTGCCCATGCCCAGGGCCCAGGGTTGTGTTGCCGAGGTGCATGCAGGGGCTGTCCTGGCACCATCCTGCCTGCAAAGGGATGCACTGGGACCCTGGCCCGTGGGACCAGATACTCACGTGTGCTGGTGTAGCTGAACCGCCCTGGCTGCTCTGTCTTGATGTAAAGGCTGTTCCTTGTCTCACACCGATCAGCCCTGGAAAGCAAAGCACGAAGCTGTCGAGGGGCTGGAGAGGAGCTGCCTGCGTGGCCATGGGGGAAACACCAGCACCACCAACCTTCCCCAGCACCCAATACACCAGCTGTCAGACCTGCTGGTGCCAGAGGAAGGGGGAGCACCCAGTACCTGGCAGGATCAGGCTCCCTGCCACCCCAAGGGCACCCACCACCCCCTGGGCAGGCCCTTCGGGGGTCAGGGAGGCACAGGCACCAGGGTGACCCTTGGGCATAGCAGTCTGGGGCTGCCACCCATCTCCCCTGGTGCCAGCAGTTCACCCATCATGTTGCCTGTCCTCACTTGGGGTAGGTGGAAGTAACTTCCAGGTTGCCTTCTTCAGTGGCTGAGACAACTGTGGTGCACATCTTCATGAGGTGCTTCTTCTCCTTGAACCAGTTGGAGTTGGAGGCCAGGCCAATGCTGTACCATTTCCCTGTGAACTGCACACAACCTTGTCTCAACCGCAGGCTGGGCACTATGCCTTGTCTTGTCTGCCCTGACACCTGCTGCCCCATGAGTGGCAGCAGCAGGGACAAGTCCTACCCCTCAGCTGACCAGGAGCGCCTGGCTCAGGCCACCTCTCTGTCCAGCATCAGTCTGTGCCTTGCGGCAGGACTGTATCCTGGCATCTTCCTCACCTAGGGGGCTTCTACAGTCTTTGGAAGGTCTTGCTCAGCTCCTTGTCTCCACAAAACCCAGAAGCAAGGATTCCCCCTGCTTAACACCATGCCTTTCAGTGCTCAGCACTAAGGGCGATTTCTTCCTATTTATTTCCCCCATGCCCAGGCCGGAGGAAAGGAATGTCCGAATCAGACGTGCTGTAGGCATCTAGCCAGAGGCACAAAGAGTGTCTCAGTCACTGCTGTGATGGGTGGCATCCCTTGGCAAGGTGATGGGCAGGTGTCCAGGACAGCCAGCAACTGAGCCGGCAACCCAGCCTGGGCCAAGGGCCAGCACTGCTCACTTGATGGGCTGCTCCACTTGCCCCAGCCTACTCCCTGGGGCCAACTGCCCAGGTGACCCAGAGGGGAGCTGGCTGCAGGCATTGGAGATGTCCAGGGCTGAAAGCACTGGCAGGCTGAGCTGGCTCAGCAGGGACATGCCAGACCCCTGTCCTTGCAGGATCTGTCTCCAGCCCCGTTGCCTTCCCAGAGCAGCCACATATAGGCAGTTCATGGCATAGCATAAGCCTGCTCTGCACCCCGTGGGGCTCAGGCCAAGGGGCTAGGACCCCAGGCGTGCTGGCTGCCTGGACCTCCCCTCCTCTGCCGGGAGCAGACTGTGGCCTGCCCTCTGTGGAGGGATGAGGATCACTAACACCCCAAGCATGCCAGCAGCTAGCTGCGGGGGCTGGGAAGGGCAGAAGGGTGCATGGGACCCCCCCCCCCCCACACACACACCTCCCCAGCACAGCAGCCCTTGCTTTCTTAAGATCTCTGTCCAGGGGTGGCTTGGGGGTTGTATTCGGGGGGTGGAGGTCTGTGGCCCCTCTCCATGAGATCTGTCAAACTGAGCTTGCTTTTCTCAGTCCTTCCCTCCAAGACCCCCATGCATCTATAGAAACACCACCAAACCAAGGTCCACCAAACCGAACCCCCAGGACTTGGAACAGCCAAGGGATGGGGAACTAAGGGTGCATCGGGTGCCCTCCTCCTTCCAGAGCCCAGGACAGCCTGGTCCCACATCCATCTGTAACACACTCTCCGCATCTGCTGGGAGATGATCCCCACCACGTCCCGCGCGCCCCCACGCCAGCCCCCATGCCAGCCGGGCTGCTATCACCTGGTCCTGCTGGAAGTCGGCTTGCACAGGAATGCTCTCCTGTGCATGCAGCGCCCCGAGTAGGGCCAGCCCCAGGATGCTGAGCAGCGTGGCCTGCATGTCTCCGAGCGCTTTGCCCTTTCCTGTGCTGAGCTGAGCTGAGTTCAGGCGATGTGCCGGAGTGCTGGAGACTCGGGCGAGCTCCCTATTTATGGGCAGGCCGTGCAATGGCCCCAGGGGGCGAGCGCTGCAGGCAGGCCAGCCCCGTCTCCCCCCCACGCTGTTATGCAAGCAGGACTAGGGGTGAGTGCCGAATCCGAAGTGCAGCCTGGGAAGCTGCAGATTTTTCCCTCCTGTTGATTTTAGATGTTTGCCTCCGGGTGCCAAACTTCCCTGCAGCAAAAATACAACTTGCAGCCAGTTTAGCAGCTCTCCCTGCCCACCGGCGCAGCAGAGCTCGAGACCGGTGTGGGGAGAGCCAAGGCTGGCCACCAACACGGAAGGGGGGCCAGGGCCACCTGGGGTGGCCAGGACCGAGGGCCAGGGTTTGCCGACTGCCCGATCCTTGCAGCACATCCTCATTTGGGTTCAGAGAGGGGCCAAAGCAACATAGTGGGGATACTGGATGCCTACGGTGTCCTGATCCCAGATAGGGGACTCATGGCCACCTTTGGGCACTCCTGTGGGACCTCACCTTCTACTTTACCCAAGTCCCTGCATCGCCCAAAGGAGCACCTTGGCCAGCCCTGCTGCCCGCCCCAGGCCCCACAGGCCTCTAGAAGTTTCATGAGGAAGAGAAAAGCTCAACCAGCTCCACAGCTAACATGGCCCCCCTTCCCTCTGGGACCCCACGATTCCAGGGGTCTGATGTGGTTTTACAGCCCTGATCTCTGTTGTGCCCTTCTGACAGGAGGTATCAGCATGGCTCAGGCACTCCCCGGCACTCAGGGGCATGTGGTCCCGCAGCACCCCCAAATCCAGGCTGGGCAGCACAGGTCCGAGCCGGTCACCTCCCAGTGCCAGCCCTGGGTCTGGCTGCAGGGCCGGGCTCGCCTCACCCCCAAAGGGCTCTGGTACATGCAGGGCAGTGTGTCTGAGATGTCCGCCAGCACTGCGTCCCTGCGCCCATGACCATGCCACCTTCCCTGGGCGGTTGGCACACCGGCCCAGCTAACTGAGGAGGGGAATTGAGTTGGCAGAGAAATCCTGGCTGGAGAAAAGCCGACAGTGGGGAAGTCAACAGGGTGGCTGGTGGGGGGAAAAGAGCTCCAGGCCCCTGTGACCTCGGTGACGCCAGGCCGGTGTCCCAGGGCTGCGGGTGAGCACGGGGTGTCAGCGGCAGAGGTGGGCAGCCGGGCTGGCCCAGCTCTGACATCCCTGCCAGGATGCGCCGGGCAGAGCCTTAGCCTGGCCGTGCCTCTTGCCAGAGCCGGGGCTCTGGCTGGCCGCCCGCGTGCCGCCAGCCGGGCCGTCGGCAGCTGTCCCGGCAGAGCAGTCTTGCCAAGGCCCTTTACATAAGGAGCCTGTTTTCACAACAGCTGTTTTTTTCCCCTCGGCAGCCCACCCGGCCCCGCAGCCGGAGCACATTCCCTTCCCCACGTCCAGCTGGGAGCCACTCCTTCCCCAGCCCAAAACACGCCGGGGGCTGAGCTGGGCCCAGCTCCGTGGCTTTATTAAAACAAAACAAAAGCTGAGCCGGGCAGGACTGAGCATCACGAGAGCCCGACCAGGGCCCCTGCGTGAGCCCGGGCTGGGGCTCACTCAGCGCCAGCCGGCGCACAACCCTGTGGGTGCTGCGGGGCAGGTGCCAGCCCTTGCCTGGGCTCACCCTCGGGTGGTGGGTGCAGCTACCAGCGGGGGTTGGCACCCCACGGGGTGCTGCAGCTGCTGGGACTCGCTGGTGGGCAACGGAGGCCTGGAGGATCCCTGTGTGCCCCCACAGTCCTGCGTTGAGGCAGGGCCACAAAGCCTGCCCTCTCCCCTGGCGTCCCCTGCTCCCTGCCCTGGGTGGCAGGCGAGGGTGCCTAGAAGGGTGCCTCGGGGTGCCTAAGGGTGCTCAGCTCTCACAGAGGGGCAAAACCAGGCACTGGCATGTGGCAAGCGCAGGAACATGGGGACCTCGGCAGTGCGGGACAGGCTGAGCCCGCTGCTGGAGCAGAGTGGGGCGCAGGCATGAGGGCAAGGTCCGGGCGGAGTTACACAGGCTCCAGAGAGCCAGGGAGGGCTTCCCCCTTGGTGTCCCATCTCCAAAAGACCCTATGCCATGTCCACCCCACCATGCTGCCACCCCAATGCAGCCACCTCAGGGGAGCAGCACCACTGCTGGGTGCAGGGTTGAAAGTGAGCTGTAATGGGGGGACTGGAGTCCGTAACATGTCGATGCTGCAAAGCAGCAGGCTTGGCCAGGAAGCCTTGCCGTGGCCAGAGCAGCCAGACAGCCGGGGGGAATTTGCGAGCCCAGCTGGACATGAGTGCCTCACACGTGGGCACCTGGGACAATGGCCGGTTTCATCGGGGGGCCGGCAGTGGAGGAGTCACGTGGTGGCTCCTTACATAACTCCTCTGATAAACAACATGTGTTAACAGTTTCCGCTAAGATTGCAAAACACCCACGCTGGAGGCAGAGGGCTATTTCCCTCTGCAGGGGCTGCAGGGTGGCCAGGGCGCCCAACCGGCCTCTTGCAGAGGGGCCTTTGGGTAAACAGCTTTTCAGCCAGCTGCTAGCTCAGCATAAGCCCCCGGCTGCTCCCTGCCCTCTTGAACCTCCCAGTCTGCACCGAGGCATTGGTACCTGAGGCACCCCAGCCCCAGACCACAGGGTGAACACATAACATGGCAGCCCTCCACCAGGCTGAACGTGCATCAGATTGGCAGGGAAAGGGGTATTGTAAGGGGGTTCAGCCCCAGGCTTAACAAGATCCAGCCCCAAAATCCTGGTTGCATCCCTGGCTCCAAACCTCCCACGGCCCCTGTAGGGAACTGCATGTTCCCTATATACAAGGGACTTCCTCTGCTTTGCGCTAGCTGGGCTCTGCCTGGTGCAGGGCAGGGTTTGGGAAGCCCTTGCCGTATAAAGGTCTGATCCCAAGTGGTACCAGCCCCTTGGAGAACACAATCCACAAGGCTGGGGCAGGGAAACAGGGTGTTTCACTGTCCCAGAGGCCCTGGCGATAGGAAGCAGGACCACCGCAGGGCCAAGGTTTCCTCTTTCGGGATCCCTAAGGTGTGAGGGATCTCCTGCCATGTCCTGGGAGAAGAGCTGATACAGAGTAGGTCCCCAGCAACCCCCAAGCCTGCGTGTCTTGACAGCACCAAGCGCTGTGCTTTTCCACAGGTGCATGCAGTGTTGACACCGTGTTTTGTCACTGAGCTCTGGGTACTTCATCACCTACGAGCCAGAATAACTTGAATTATAAGACCTGAGAGTAAATTAAGAAACATCACAATTCCTGCCTTGGCACCCCATGTTTTGAGTCAGGCTCGGGGAGGGGAGGACAGGGTTGTGTGGAGGGGCTGCACGTCCCGGCAGCATCATGGGCAAGGGCTCCTGGCTGCATATCCCCCAAGTGGCACCAGGCACCTGTCCAGCCTGGGAACAGCAGGCCAGAGCTTGGTCCCTGAGCTGGGCACAGAAGTGACGCCAGCAAGCTCATCCTCAGGCAAAAGTTGTGTTAGCCCTTCCGTGGCAGGAGGCCTGGGGGCAGATCAAGGGGTGACACACTTGAGGCAAGGACCCTTTTCCAAGGTGTTTATTGGGATGTCGTTGGCTGCTGCAGGAGCCACAGGGCACAGAGCAGAGGGGTGACACAAAGCTGCAGGGTGACATGGCAAGCTGTCACCACAGCTGAAGGAGCTGGGGAGCCCCAGGGTTCATGCCAGGGCTGTAGAGCAGGCAGAGGTATCTGATCAAAGCCTGGCCAGCCCTGGCTCTTGCCCCGTATCTGCAAGCAGTCAGACGGGATCACCGCTGAGCTCTGGGGACCTCTCAGCAACGCTGTCTGCGTCTACAGCTTCGTTTCTGGAAAGGAAAGAGGTGCTGAGAGGCTGGGGGAGATATCAGAGCCTAATGGCAGGGCTGGAGACTCACCTCTGCCTCCCCAAGAACCAATGATAAATGACAGAGCTGTCCCTGGGGATCCCAGTCCTCATCCAAAGGTGTCCCCCTCCTTGGGGACCCCAGCATAGATCAGCCCTCACCCCAGGGTGCCCCTGTCCCTGGGAATCCCAGAACAGACCAACCCTCACCCCAAGAAACCTCAATATAGACCCCATTAAGTCCAGTCTGACCCATATGGAGGACAAATGGGAATTTGCTTTACCAGGGTGCGTCCAATGGCTGCCCTGGGGGACGCCTTGCTCCCTCCTAGCCCCGTACAAGGGTGCGGAGGGACTCCTGGGGCAGGCCTTGCTCCTCGTGCCAGACCAGCATGCTTGCACCCTTTGGGCAGGACCACACAGCCGTGGCGAGGTGCGGGACCAGCCCAGCGTGCTCAGCCTGCAGCCAGGGCAGGGATAGCCACCGTAGTGCCCACTGCCCCGCAGGCACAGTCCAGCTCATGCGGGCACTGCCAGCCCCAGAGCTGCGAGCCAGGCCCTGTGTGGGTTGGTGCAGCCCAGCCTGAGCTTGGTGCATAGAGGCGGTTCAGTGTCTCATCAGGGACCTGCAACTCACCGTCGAGGATGTGGAACTCATCCGCGGAGTCGCAAAACCCTGCAACAGAGAGAGCCCACCGTGGTCACCCTGCCCAGGCACCTGGGACACCCCTGCCATGCACCCCAGGGCCACGCTATGGCACAGCCCTGTCCTTTACCAGGAGGGAAGCCATGGCATGGGGACAGGCCCCACACGTGTCCCTGCTCTCAGGCAATACAGGGCCACAAGCTGCTCAAACTCCTTGTGGACATGCCTGCCCTCCCCTCCCCATGTCAGAGGTGCCAACACCACAAACGCCGGTGTCAGATCCTCAGGCACAGCCATCGTCATGGGCACCCCGCACTCCCAGGGGACCATATACCACCTACCGTATGTGGGGAAGTAGTAGGTCACATCTTCATTCAGGCCAACAGCCCTGACATGCTGCTCGAATCTGTCCGCAACAGCATCACTGACTCGGCCGGCCCGTCCTGCAAGGGAAGGGAAAAACATGCCATCAGTGGCCTTGGGGGACAGATAGGACGTCTGTCCCCACCAGAAAGCCCCCAGCTCTCACACCCCCTGCTGCAGAGACTCAGGGCCAAAGGGCTTTTCAGCTCAGGAAAGCCAGTTACAAAACCTTGCCACTATCACAGCAGTTTCTGCTGATGCTCAGGGGGAAAAACTGCAGCTTTCCAGGATGACATGACCTCTCATTTGAATGTGACACCGGCTGCAGGGAGGGACAGCAGGCAGCAAGCGGGCAAAGGCTGATACGCCACAAACTAGTGAGCAGAAACATCTCGATTCCCCCAGCAGGATTTGCCTCCCTGTGACTGAGCTGCCCCCATAGGGACAGGATTTGCTCTGGGGCGATTCTTTCCATTCCCCTGCAGCGTTTTGTGGACAAAACTCTTCATCAGGTGACAAGGCTCTGCTGAGCTCTTCCATGGACACCCCTGCATCTGGGTCCTCCATGGGTCTGGAGGGCTCAGCATGCCTTGAGCCTAGCATTGGCCTACCACTCCCAAACCACCCCAGCCCCCCAAACCACCCCTGGCCAGCTGTGACCCAGCTCACATGTGCGGGACGTGACCCCACCAGCTTGCCTGTGCCAGACATGGTGTCACCAGCTCACACATGCTGACCAGAGAACAAAGGGCACAGCAAGATGCCTGATGAGAAGGGGTACAACCCGGGGCTCTGAGCAGAAGGATCAGCCCCTTGCCCCAGCCTTGCTCAGTAGGACATCCAATTTGGGGCAGCTTTGCTGTGCATGGGGCCCAGACATCCACCAGCACCTGTGCACCTCAGCTCCCAAAGCAGCCCCTCAACATCGACCCACCGTATAACTTGACAGAGATGCTCCGGCCCTTCTGGTAGTAGAGGATGGAGTAACTGCTGTAGTCCGTCTCCCCCACCACTACGTCCACCTTGCTGCTGTAGCCACGGCCTGGGAAAGACAGCCATAGCCCAGGGCAACGCCACTTAGCTCCCAGGCACGGCTAGCATCCCCTCTTGGGTGCACGGTGGGACTGGTACTATCCAGGAGCCTTGGCTTCACCGTGAGAGGGGCATACAAGGTGGTGAACATCAGGGCCAGAGCTGGTGCATCCTGCTCCCCTGCGGGAATGCCATTTCCCACCAGTGGGTACCACCCACCACTAGTTGGCACTGCCTATGATGGCATTCAGCACTGAGCACTCAGAGCCCAGGACTGGGATACTGGAAGGGCATTGGGGGACGAGGACACCAGAGGACACCTGACCTCCTGGCCAGGAGCAGGGCTTGGAGACTCCAGCTCTGTGGTCCCTATGCCACCCCAGGCCTGCCTGGCCTCCCTCACCCTTTAAGAGGAAACGTCCATGGGCCTTGGCAGGGAGGTAGTGTTGCTTGATCTCCCAGCATATCCCGTCCCTGTATGGGGAGAGAAGGACATTGTCTGTGCAAGCTGGAGAGGACCTCCCAGGATGCCAGGTCACTGCCCTCCCTGCTCGCCAGGGTGCACACAGGATGTGTTTTTCCCGGATATTGTTTTCTCTATGGGGGAGATGCTGCAAAGGGTCATCTGAGAGCCCTGTGGGGCTACCGTGAGAGATTTGGAGTCCAAAAACCTGCCAAGCCTGAGTGCCCATCGATCCCTGCTGCTTCCCTGCAGCAGGTCCAGGCCTGGCATCGGCTCCTCAAAATGCTCCAACACCCTGGTGCAGGCCACGGCACTCCATGACCAGGGGGAAGCTCCCACGGACATGCCGAAGGCCAGCTTCCTCCACTGTGCTGCTGCTGAACTGGCACTTAAGAGTCAGTCCCCTGCTGGGCAGCTGTGGAGGGTTTGCATGTTGGCTTGCTGCCTCAGTTTCCCCAGGTGGGTGAGAGTTGCATGTGTCGGCTGCCTAACCCCTCGAGACCCAGCCTTGACAGTCCAAGGCTGCCCTGGGCTGGGTGGCCACCGGACTAGCACAATGCCAGCCCTGCCGTGGCCAGGACTTCTAGCATGAGAGCTCCTGAGGGAGAGCCCACCTCTGCTTTGCTCCAGGGGCATCTGTCTTCCTTGGAGCCCATGGCTGGGGCACCAGCCCCAGTCTGACTTGCCTGCAGCATTCCTGTCCCTCCCTGAAGTCCTAGTGGGCCAATGTCACTCACAGCTTCCTGAAGGTGCTGATAGCCAGGCTCTGCCCTTCAACAGCCACCACCAGCGCCGTCGCCTCCAGACGGTGGCTGTGCTCCGCCAGGTGGCTGCAGCGGGAGGCCATGCCAACCAGGAACCACTTCCCTGTGAACTGTATGGCACGGGGTTGGCATCTCTTGCCAGGCTGCAGCCCCTGGGCCACCACCACCCCATGTCCCCAGCACCCACTGCCCCGAGCCCACAGCTGTGTGGCAGCAGGAGCCAGAAACCCCGTCCCCCTGACTGACACAGCGTGGGGGCTACCTGCAGGGCCAGGGTGCTCCCCCAGCCACGGCCATGCCCAGCCATGCTGGCGCAGCCCATGTCCAGCTAAGGGTCGGATCCTGCTCCTGCCTCCCGGGAGAGGGGATGGAACTGGCCCAGGCAAGGCTAAGCACCGGGTGCTGCCAGGCTCATCAAGACAGTGCCTGTTTCATCCCAATGCCATCATTGACACAGCCAAGAAGTGCCACAGGGCCTGGCCAGAGCCCTGCTGGCCTGCCTGGGAGTGCCAGCTCTTACTTCCATGACGTTTCCTTTTGCTTGGCATCTCTGCCCATGCCCGCGGTCCCTTGGTGTGCCCAAAGGTGCTGCTCACTGAGGGCCCTTGTTCAGGAGCAGGCAGGTGGACGGAGACGGACAGATAAGAGGTGGCGAGGAGCCAAGCAAGCCACGTCCCCAACCTGGCACAGGGACAGGCCGGAGGACAGCTGCAGGGAGTGGGATGGCCAAGGCGTCCCCCCGAAGCCTGTCACTGCCAGCAGGGGTGAGAGTACCTTGAGTGGTCCTGGGCATGTGGGTGGGCAAACCTCAGCACCCTGTCCCCACGGCCCAGGCCTGGCCGGGGGTCCTGGCCCAGGGGGGCCCCACAGCAAACCCCCCAAGCTCCTGGCTGCAGACCATCACCTCGAGCCCCAGCACTGGGGCTGGAGGCTGTGCCTGGTGCCCTGTGGGGAGCACTGAGCTCCAAATACGAAATCAAGAGCAATCGGACCAGCCCTGACTTGCCCACAGCCCCAGGGCTGAGCAGCGCAAGTACTGCAGGCAGCCGCAGGAGTAGGGCGCCCTGTGGGATGGCAGCCAGCCAGGGTTGGGCCGCCTGCGGCGAGGACTTGGCCTTTGAAAGCTGTCCCGTGCGTCAGTTCTCTGGACACCTCGCAAAGCCTGGGGACAGGCGCTTCTCAGGATTCGAGCCGTGGGGCTGAGCCACTCTGGACAGGCGTTAAGCCTGCCGTGCTGCTGTGGCCCCTCGCCGGGTGGTGTGGGGGACATCCTGGGGGCGCCAGGTCTAAGGGGGGACACACTGCGGAGTCAGGGCAGGGGGGGACGTGCTGATGGACCAAGTCTGGGGGATATACTGTGAGATCTGGTCTGGGGGAGACGCTGGGGGTCAGATCTGGGGGGTGACATGCTGCAGGGCCAGGTCTGAGCGGGGACACGTTGCGGGGACAGGGCTGGGGGGACAGGCTGCAGCGCTCCAGCATCTCTGAGCAAGTGGGGCCCCTGCTAGGCTGCTCCGAACCGAGCCGCCCCCAGCCATTCGTGCCCCCAGCCCCATCTCCAGCCGGGACAGGCCGGTGGGGCCGCCTGCAGGCCCCGAAATGCCCCAACCCCTCACCTGGGGCAGACTGAGGTTCTCCTGAATCGCAACCTTCTCGATGGGGCTCTCGGGAGGGGGGGGCCGCCTCCGCTTCTGCCCCTGCGACACCGGGAGGAGGAGGGCGAGGAAGAGGAGGGTGGCGAGGGGGGCCATGGTGCCCTGCAAGCCCGGAGCGGGGCCCGCGTCGCCCTGCCGCGCGGCGCTCGCCCTGCCGTGCTGTGCCGTGGCGGGGCAAGGGGCAGCGGGGCCGCTCTGATGGGAAGCGGCGGGGCCGGGTGCAGGGGCCGGAGGGCGGCGGGGTCACGCAGCACCGCGGCCTGCTTGGGGCGCTGCCAGGCGGCGGGCGCCGGCGGCCCAGCGGCCTCCACGGCCTGCCCGGGGGCCGAGCGGGGGACGCGCCGGAGGGCCGAGGTGGGGGCGACGCCTCGGTGCCGCGGGCCCGGCGGGCAGTGCTGGGCCTGGGGCGGCTGGGGCGGCTGCTCCAGCCCCGGCCCCACCACGGGGCCTGCCGACCCCACGGGCCCTGGCGAGACCCCCCCGGCGGGGGCAGGGCAGGGCAGGGCCGGGGGCGGGGCCTGATCGGGGCGGGGCCTTAAGGAGAGGGGCGGGGCCTGAGCGGGGACGGGTGGGGTGAGGCCGGACGAGGCCGCCCTGCAGGGGCGGTAGAGAGCGGAGCGAGCGGGCCGCGCTCGGTTAGCTGCGCCTGGGGCGTCAAAGGAGGGGGAGAGCTCTGGGCTCGATTTTTCCTGCCTGGGAAAGAAAACCGCGTGGTGATTGGAGGGAGGGAGGAAACCACAGAGAAGGCGGCTAGAGCGGCGCATAAAAACCGGAGCGGAAGTGCTCGGCGGAGGAGGCCGGAAGCGGTGCGGGGGGGAGGCGGGACAGTCGGAGCCGCGGAGGTGCCGTGAGCGGGGCGGCCCGGGGGCGCTGCTCGGGGCGGGGGGGGCCGGAGGCGACCCCAGGCGGTGGCGGGGGGGCTGGGCGCTGCGGCGCGGCCGGGCCGGGCCGGGCCTCACTCGTGTTTGCTTGCAGGCGCCGCGGCAGAATGACACGATGGAGGGCGGCGGCGGCCCCCTGCTCCCCGACAGCGTCCTCTACGAGATCTTCCTCTACCTGGACCACGTAGACGTGCTCGCGGTGGGGCTGGTGTGCCAGCAGTGGCACGCCGTGGCCCGCGACGAGTTCCTCTGGAAGGAGCTCTTCTACCGCTACTACCGCATCCCCCGCGAGGTGCCGCGGCACCCAGGTGCGGTCCCGCTGCCGGCCGGCCGGCGCAGCGCTGGGGCCGGCTGCCCTGCCTGGGGTCCCCTGGGGGGCTGGCAGCCGAGCGAGGGTCCCGCTTGTGAGCCCGTAGCGGCGGGAAGGGGAGAGCTCTTCTCCCTGTGCTACTCGGCCCTCTGTTTGCTGCTGGTGTTGGGTGCGATGGAGCCGCTAAACGGTGGGGGCCTGTGGATGGGGGCCCATGTGTGAAAGGCCCACGGACTATCTTTGCCCTTCGGAAAGGTGGCATCAAATGTTTGAAAATGCTTAGACTGTCCCTTTCTTCCCCAGAAAGGTGGTGGTTGGGGGGGGGTTTAGCCTTCTGCAGTGCAGGCAGACTGTCTCTGGTAGCTGCTTTACAGTGTGTCTAAGTGCTGCTGCTCTTAAAGAAGGCCCTGAAGAGATGCAGTGAGTTGCTTTGGCCTGCTGTATTGCAGCTGTGTTGGATTCCATGGTAATCACTGCTGGCTTTTTCTGATCAAGATTGGGACCTTACAGCAAGCCTGCACCTCAGGCTCTGTCCCTTCCTTGTCCCGGCTAGGAAGAGCTGGGAGTGTGTATTAGTCGATCAAGTTTACCTTTCCATATGCTGTAGGCAGTAGCTGCAGCCTGGCTGTAGAGGGTGAACGTGCTGTCTGGAGAGGGAGGTGGGTGTGCAAAAACTTAATTGTACAGTGGGCAACTGTTAATAGCTGACCCACTTGCTAGGTCAGGTCTGACTTGATCTTGGCCTACGCCCACACTAGGAAAATAACCTATTAACAGTCAGCATCAACTCTGAGCCCTGCATGGCCTTTTCCAGGTAAAGCTATCAACAGGCTCAATGCTGGTGGTCATACAATCATAGCTCTCTATTACTGTTCTGATCCTGTCTTAGAAGGTAGTCTAATACTGTCAAGCCCTGCTGAGACAAGTGTTGGGGATCTGGTGTTATGAGCCCTTGTTGTCAAGGTGAGTCTCTGTTGGAGTCAGAAATGCCTGTTCCCAGCATGCTGCAGAAGTCCAGGAGGGCTGCATGCCCTCCTCTGCCCCAGAGAGGGTGCACAGTGCTTCTGAGGATGGCTGCGCCAGAGGGTAGCGTGGCCTCTTGTTCGTTAGTTGCGGTCCCTACAGAAGGATGAGAAGAAACTGTGAGGAAGAAGTGACTGGGAGCCCAGGTCTCCCTGCAGTAGGGAACGCAGGGAGTAGGGAGCCTGGTGCAAGAGGGCTCTGAGGAAGAGCAGATGAGATGTGGATGTGATGACTTAGAATAATGCTTGATTTTTTTTTTTTTTTTTTTACTTGCACAGGCTCTATGAACTCTACAGGGTTGGAGTAGTTACCTTTAGTTTCTTATTTGAGGCTCTTTGACCAGGCTGTGTTTACCTCATGCTCCTTGGATTTTATAAGCTGACAACCCTGCTCTTTAGTGCTGATTGTGAATGAGTAGTCAATGTAATTCAGTAATATATCCAGGCACCTTCCAGGCTGCACATCCGGAGCTGTGAAAATCATCTACAAGGTTCCTGGGGAAGGGGGTGCCCGCCGCCAGTCCCAGGAAAAGACCAAAACAGGAGTTTTGGAAAATCAACTGCCAACCTTCTGGTGTGGTGTAGCTTGGGTCTTATAAGCAGAAATGTTGGAACTGCTAGGCCAGATGGGATTTGTCAGGACTGCTTCCCTGTTTGATGGGCTGGGACTGAATGCCTCAGAGGGGGGTGAAGCCCCCTGCCTAGTGAGTGATGTTGAGATAACCTGGCAGCTAATTGTTCCCTGCCTCCAAGAGCAGGTGTCTCCTGGACTGCAGTGAAAGATTTCCAAAAAACCTTCGGTCCTGTTCAGTGTAACTAGGAAAGTTGGCCATTGTCCAAATAAATGTCTAATCCTCTTTGCTTCTTCAGGATTTGCTGCTGCCAGAAGTCTGTAGGTTGCCTTACTGGGCACTTCATTAAAAATCCTCTTTGTTTATCTATTTATTTGCCTTCAGTATGACTTCCCTGAGTGTGCTCCAAACTCTTTTACTGCAAGATTCCTCGTCTGTCCTGACATAATGTGTTCAACTCCAGTTCTTCTCTCTTGTTTTTCCCAGTCTTTTGTCTCATGGAAGTCTGTCCATGTCCCCTTCCCCACCCTGTCAGTCTCATACCCTTTCTGGATCCCTCTTAATTCTGTATGAGATGAGACAGAGATAATCAGAACAGAGCCCAGTACTCTAAGGAACAACTTTCCTGTCATCATGTGATGAATTTGTTTTCATTATGCTGGGGTATGTGTGCAGTTCCAACTGCTGTTTTGTCCTGCAAAAAGTTTTTCTTAGATAGCTAAAAGCTATTATCTAACAGCTGTGCCCTGGTTGGTTCTTGCGGTGGCTGTAAATGGCTTAGAAAGTAGTGATATGCTAAGGAGTTGTGTCTTTTCTGAAAGAAAGGGCTGTGTGTGTAGGAGTGGGGAAGCTACTGAGAACAGGTCTTAGGCCCTGCTAGCAAGAGCTGAAGCCGTAGGGACCTTGGCCACAGCCAAGCTCCCAGCATTGCTAGCAGCAGTTGGGATGTGCTTCATTAAAGACTTATTCTGTGCCCCTGTGTAGCTCGGGTCTGTCTCTACCCTCCCACCTGAGTTCCTGTCCGATGTCCTTGCTCATGTGTTTCAGCTGCTGTTTCCTGGTATGACGAGTTCCAGAGGCTCTATGACACCATTCCTTGTATTGAAGTGCAGGCTCTGAAGGAGCACAATGACCAGGTTTTGCACCTCAGCTTCTCCCACTCCGGCTGTTTGTTTGCATCGTGCTCCAAAGACTGTACTGTTAAGGTAAAGTGGTAGTATGCCCCCATGCAAATCTTCCAGCTTTGATTTAGTAGGGCTTAGCCTTGAGAGCACCTCTTAGCTTTTTAAGAAGCCTGGAGAGGAGAGGTTTGCCCAGGGGTACCTGGACTTGCAGTTGTCCCTGCAGATGCTGAGCTGTCCTCGAAGCCACAGGACTGATGAGTCTTGCAAATGTAGCCTTGAGGGTTGTGGATTGCAGCTCTAGCCTGTCTGAAGATGGGAGAGGTGTCTACCTGGCTCTGGGTGCTTTCTAGCTGCAAATCAGTCCTCCATTGAGCTGTTGATGTAACAGGGACCATGTGGATCTACTGCAGAAAGTGACTTGCATGAATGATTATCTTAGGAGAAATCTCTCTCGACGTACTGAAAATACAGCTGTAGCAGTAACATTCACTGCTTGGCTCAGTGATGGAGAAGCAATTCTGCATTCAGTTATTCTCCAAAACTGTTGGCCCTTTTTCATGAAGGGGCTTGTAAGGGAGATCAGAACTTGGAGGCAATTAGATAGGGAGTTCTTTTTCTCCCCCCTCCCCAACTTCCCTCATGAGTGCTGGCAGGACAGATAAAGCAGAACTGTCCGGCTTCCTAACAGCTTCATAACTGTCTGTTTGCTTTCAGATCTGGAGCAATGAGCTGGACATCTCCCTGCAGCACAGCTCCAATATGAGGCCATATAACTGGAGCTACACACAGTTCTCCCAGTTTAACTCGGATGACTCCCTCCTTCTGGTATCAGGTGTCTTTGTGGGGCCTCACAACTCTTCGTCAGGAGAGATTGCTGTAATCAGTATGGGTAATTATTGCCCTTACCTCCATTGGGGCTTCCTAGTGCCAGGGTTCCCTTCCTTCCCTTGCTCTTTACGTGTGCTGTGGTCTTGACCTCTGCTTGTCTTGCCTTTTACCATCTGTGCAAAGGGGTCTTTATCTTGCAGTGCCATAGGGTAGACTTTCTGGATAATGTTAGTTATCTCTGTTCAGGTCATCATGTCATCACCTAGAACAGTAGTAGTCTGGCATTAATATCGTCACTTAACTTCAGTTCTAAGTGAGGGTCTGGGCAAGGCAGGAGTTGCCCATATTACCTGTTGTCCTGAAGCTACCATTTCTGACCCATGCTGTTACTTGCTGGTTCCACCCTGAGGTCCCAGGTGGCTTTCTGAGGTGCAACCATCCTGGCCCCTCTACCTTTTCTGCTCTAGTCCTGTGAACCCCACTACTCCCAACTGCATTATCTTTTGCTATTTCTGTGCTGCAGTCCTAGTCACTGTGCCAAAATCAAGGAGTGTTGCTAAATGCACAACTGTATTGTTCAAAAAGGCCCTAAGCGACAAAGGTGGGAGCCTGAGAGTGTGCTGAAAAGTCTTGTATGTTTGGCCTGTTCTTTTCCTTGCGGTGTCTGCTTTGGGCTGTGCTTGGAGAAAGGACATGAGGCTAGATGGCTTTCTGGTTTGACTCCATTTGGTTGCCCTTCCATTTTGTGCGTGCTCTCCCCTCAGATGCCTATAGAAGAGAGGAATTATCTATGTCCATAGTAGTGACTGGAAGCTGGACAGTAACTGGCCCACGTCTGCTCAGCTTCCACTAAAGGCGCTACATCAGTGCCTCTGCTGCTGTTAGCCAAGACTTGAATCTGTTTCCCATATCTTCTGCCTCTGTTTCTCCAGAGCCCTTGTAAGAAGCCATTACCTCATGCTTGTGTTTTCCCTCCCTTCCAGAGAATTTTACACTACTTTCCAGGGTGAGGAATAAACCCTACGATGTGTTTGGCTGCTGGCTGAATGAAACCAACTTGATTTCTGGCAATCTGCATCGGATTGGGCGTATAACCTCCTGTTCTGTGCTATGGCTGAACAACGCTTTCCAGGTGAGGTGCCTTTGTTCTGACTCTGTGGGCAGTACAGCTTCCTGCTGGCTCTTGTGGGAGGAAAAACTGCTGAGGCGGTTGGAGAGACAAATTAAGATGACAAGGCAACTCAGTCATGCTTCCCTCATCAGGCTTGCTCTCAGGATCTTTAGCTTGAGGCAACCCTTGCATGAGGTTTCTCTGCACTCAGTGTTGTGGTACCCATTGCAATAGTCTCTTCCTCACCTTCCAGCTCTGTACCTTCTGCTTTTGTTATCTTCTGCCTTGTCAACAGGGATAAGGACTTGAATGCAGTGCCCTAGAGCTTGTCTTGCTAAAGGGAGAGCGGAGGAAGCACAGCAGGGTTGCTGAACTCCTTCAGATCATAAAGCTTGGGCCTGGGGTGGCTGTATACTGGCATGTACCTGAGCAGTGACCATTCTCCCGCTTGGGAGCCAGCTATGTGTGCTGTTCCCTGGTGTTGGAGGCTGGCAGGAGGCTGAACTTAGTCCTGCCTGCCACTTGCTGAGACTTTCGTGGGCCCGGTGCTCTCAGTTGTGCTGTGGTTAGACCTAGAGATCAGTGTGCACTGGTCAGACTGTTTGTTTGCTGCTTGTCCGTTCTCTGCCGTTTGTGCCTCTGCCTTCTGGATTGAGGTGTGTTCCTCTTCCATGTCTTGCCTCTGTCACAAAATGTCACAACTGCACACCCTCTTGTTTTTTTTTCTTTGACCCAAAGCTTTGGTGCTGGCCCTAGGTGAAATCCTCTGTAGCTGTATTGCATTGCAGTAACCCTTACAGTAATCACATGCTTGTGCTGCACTGACACTACAGCATTAAATCCTCTATCCGCAAGAGGCAAGGAAGGACCTTGCCCAATTTGACAGGGCTGTTGAAGTGTGCCTGCTGACTGCCAAAGCTTTGTGCTAGGGAGAGACCTGCTGCTCGTGGCTGGGAGCTGAGAACCGGGCTGATCCCATTGAGGGGTGCATGCAAACTCCAAGAGCGCTGAGGTCTTCTTTTTCTGCTTCTTGTATGCCAGAGGCATGGTACTTCATACTGCACCTATGTTTATCATGGAGGCCTGTTCCTGAAATTCTTGTCATGCGACAGGCTGTGCCAGCAAATGACCTCAGGCAGAGAGGTGGGAGCAAGGCTGCCTGGCCTCTGTTTCCAGCTCAGCTGTTGTCTGCATGCATAAACTTGGCCCTGGCTTTCTGTCTCGGCGCTCCCACCTCCAAGGAGCATAATGAGAACCAGTCCACAAGGCTGGCCAGCCTCATGATCTGCAGTGCTTTGAGCTCCCCAGTGCTAAGAGGGGTCAGGTGCTTGACTGGGGTCCCCTGGGTGGGCTTAAGGTTCGGGCAAGTGGCTCTTTGAGCAGAGGCTGTAGGATCAACATGCCTCCAGTGAGGTGGTTCTTGCTTACCTGTCTTTTGCTTCCAGGGCATAGAGTCTGAGAATGTGAATGTAGTGAAGAGACTGTTTAAAATCCAGAACTTGAATGCCAGCACTATCCGGACAGTGATGGTGGCTGACTGTAGCCGGTACGATTCCCCAGATCTGCTCCTGGACTATGAGGAGCAGCTAGCTGCTTCTACCTCCACCTGCCCAGTCTTTGATCTTGGCAGTGACAGTGAGGAAGAGGAGGCCAAGCCCAAGCAGACTGCAGAGCCAGCAGGACAGGAATTGCCAGATGACGGGGGTGTGACAGCAGAGGATGGGCTGCAGCAGTTCTTTGATGATATCATGGAGGGCCGTGTGAGGCCTGCCATGACTGAGACTGAGCTAGAGACAAAGGTGGCTGAGCTGTTCATACGCAACAGAACTAAACCGCCCGAGCTGAACCTGCTCCCCACGGACAGCAATAGCAAGACAAAATACTTGATCTTCACCACAGGATGCCTCACCTATTCTCCACATCAGATAGGTAAGGTGTAGTCTGAGCTCCAGGGCACACCAGCCTCCCTGGGAGCATAGGCTGAGCATAGTTGCAACGACACTGACTTTTTTCAATCTGGAAAATACCTGTTTTATTTACTGCTTGTGTCTATATTGAATGCGCTGCAGTCTTGCTCAGGCTGCTGGACTCTTGATGCAGGAGGCTTTTTAGGTACCTGCAGTAGCTGAAGGGTGTTCCACCCCTCAAGCACTTGGCTTAAGTCTGTTTTGTTTCTGCCAAGCTCGACACTTGGCCAGATGGAAAACTCATGGCAAGGGATAAGCAGAAGACTGATAATAAGCCCCTGACTTTACAACATCAGCCATGTGTTGTACACAAGCGAGTGGGGGTGAAGGACAGCGATTGCTTTGACATGGGCTTGTGGGAGGGTCTCAGTCCTGTTTCCTTTGTGGAGAGGGCTTCCTGACAAGACTAGTCTGAGCAGCTTGGAGTTGTGTGTTGCTTACCCAGTGCCCCTCAGCTCTGGGAGATGGGGCCTTGCCATGCCGTCACAGCCAACTCTGAGGGGAGCACAGCCAAGCTGCCTCCCTCACTGCCCAGTGTTTAATGACACATCATGTGGCCTTTAAGTCTGAGTGGGGCACCTGAGCAGCTGAAGTTGAACCACTGGTTTGGTACTGAAAGGGTTTCACTGTAGATGATTAGATGCTTCAGCAAACATCTGTGGTGAGTGTCATTCCAGGCAGCCTGCTGGTGCTCAGCCTGCACTTGCTCAGCAGGGTACAAGGATCTATAACTGTAGCACTAGCCAAGCAATGGTGCTGTGGGTAGCCTTTTTCTGGTTTAGGACTTTTCCTCCTTATTCGGGGCTTGTCCCAGTGTCCCAACAACTAGAAGAATCTGAATGTATGGTGAAATAATGTGGTGATGAACAAATAGTCTGTCTGGCTACTTCTCAAAAGCCCCTGAGAGCTAGCTTAGTTCAGTGGAAAGAACCAGGCAGTAAAATGTGGGGAGGGAAGGAGAGCTGCTTCCAGGCAAGAAGACTCTTATAAAGCTGGGCAGTTTTAGTTCCTCTTGCTGCTTGTGCTATTTCAGCCTCTCCTCCCGGCTACAGGTGCTCCTAATCCTTCTGTTCCTTGGCCTGCACCAGTACAGGTGAATAAGACAGGATAGCTTGCTGAGAAAGGCTATTTCCAAAGCTGTAGACAACCTGGAGAAGAGTCCCTTGGTCTCTGCCTACCTAAGATAAGAATGCAACCTGACTGAGCGTAGCCTGATGCTCCCTGCTGCCATCCATGACTGGGTCCGCAGACAGGCATGATAGACATCAGCTGCCTCCCTGGCCTTGGCCCACCTTTGAAAGCACAGCAGCATGGTGGGCGGCCTGCTGTGAGTCAGACCCTGTAAGCAGCATGCATCTTGATCTGCCTGGCTGAACAAACACTGCATTGCATGCTGGGACCTGCAGTGTGTAAAAAAGCAAAGCATGGTGTTAAGGCAGCTGCTGCCTTTGGACCCTTCTGACTTCCAGTAGAGCCTCCCTTGGCTGTGAGTTTTGGTGCCTTTGAACTCCAGTGACTCCCTGGCCTGAAGCCAGTGCCCAGAGCAGAGACTGGTTGTTCTGAGGGATGAACCCTGGCTTGGCTCCTGTCCCAGCCATGAGTCACTGCAATATGCTTGGCCCATAGGTTTGTGTGTTGAACTATCCTTTGCGTATCTTCTTCCTGTCCCTGAGGAACTGGTACTCGAAAGAGCTTGCTGCTATACTTCTCTGCCCAGTCTGCTGGGCGGCTGGAGCTGCTGGTGGGAGCCCTGCTGCCGGGGTGGCCAGGCCTGCTTCTGGGCTTCGGCTCAGCCTCACCTGATCTGTGACTCGCGAGCATCTCTCCTGCAGGCGTTTCCTTTAAGCTTCTCTTGTGCTAGCTGTAGGTCTGAGTCATGGGCAAATGCTGCCTGTTTGGCTGGTGTCTGCATGCAGAGATCACGTAGCTTTTTGAAACTGGGATTTTTGGTGCTGTGTAAATGAGGAAAAAGGTGCTGGTGAGCCTTGACAGTTGGGCTGGCTAAAGCAAAGATTTCTATCCTGAAGTTCCTCATGTGTCCAGGTTCAGCTGCAGTGGTTCTTTGAATGGCCTTGAGCTGAGGTGCAATGGGGTGTTCCCCCTACCCTCCTCTGGTTGCTGTAGAGGGCCAAAATTGAGGGTGCTCAGGAGGGTAATGGGATGGGCCATATCCCGATTTCTCGTGGACACGCTGGGGAGGCTAAACCCACATGTGCCCCAAAATTACTGAGACTTATGGTCATCCAGGGAGCCCTAATAGGTTGGGATCTCTGTCTGGAGTTGGAAGAAGGAGAGGACCTGACCCATTGCGTGTTTCTCCCTTGGTCTGGAAGTTCAAAAGCTGTAAACTATGGGCCCGGCCAAAGGATTTCTTTCAGGGGAAAAACCTTTCCACAGCCAGCATAGCTCCCTTCACAGCAGCTCTGCGGCCTCATGAGAGGCTTGGACCCAGGCTTGGAACTAGGTGTGGCTGCACCAGACAGGATGGTAGCAGGTGGGTGTCTTGCTGGCTGGGGTTGAATGTGCCAAAGTGTCACTTGTGTGCACGTTCCTGGTCAAAAGCAGCACTAGCAAGAGCTTGAAAGAGCCTGGCAGGGACCGGAGCCCTGTCCCAGACCCTTCCCTCGGTTCTTGGCCAGGAGTGAGTCAGTTCTCCTTTCTTAGCAGCGCTAAGGGAAGCTCTTCTCTGAAGCCTGGGGACTTTCATCAATCCTGCTGTGTGCTGGCAACAACCTGCAGAATGGACTGACTCTGCTTTCTGTCCCCAAGGGATTAAAAGGATCCTGCCTCATCAGATGACAACTGCTGGGCCAGTGCTTGGGGAGGAGAGGCGTTCAGATGAGTTCTTTGACTCCTTGGATCATGTCATTGACATCCACGGACACATCATTGGCATGGGCCTCTCCCCTGACCACAGGTGAGCGTGGTGGGAGGGAGGCATGCAGGGTGGGTGCTCCCTGCTGGCTTTAGGCAGTGCAAGGTGTGCATGGTGCAGTCTGGGGTGGCAGCTGTTTAAGGACTCTTTGGGATGAATAGAAGAAGCAGCAACTTCCACCCTGGGAAGAGACCCATCTGCTTTGGCATTGGGATGAGGTACTCCACACTAGGGTAGATTGTACAGCCAGTAAAACCAGAGCAAAGTAGCTGCAAGTCTCGGAGGAACTGGAATATCTTACTCAAATGCCTGTAGGCTCGGATTATCCCCAGGGACCTATTCACATATATATACGGCAGAGAGCACACTGGGCACTCGTCCTCCTCTGAGTGCTAGCAGTGAACTTTACCTTCTGGAAAATGCACCATGTGTCCTGAAAGAGCCCTTGGCCCTGCTGCATTTAACCTGGTTTTGGCTGGAGGTTTCAGACCTTTGCTGCAGGTTGCTGAAGTGCTGTTGACGGAGGGAAGTCTCTGCACTGGTGGTATGCTGGCTTAGTGGATAGAGCAAGGAGCCTGCTCAGGCAGCTGCTGTCCATCCACGTCCCACTTATAACCTAATACTGAAGGCACGTGTATGGCTCAAGCGTCTCCCCAGATCTCAGCAGGAGAACTTTCTTCCTTCTGGTCGGCTGAGCCTCTTTCAGGTTAGAGGTCAGGCAGGGAGCCTTGTAAGAGTGAAGGAGCTGCCCACAGCGATGAGCCTCTTCCCTGAGGCAGATTGATCAGATGCTCTGCAGCCACCATGCTTGGAGTTGGTTTTAATGAGACCAGAGAGGTTCAGCCTAGCCTCTGGGACCCATAGTCCAAATTGTGGTGGCATTCTCCTTCCCACACAGGGCAGGAAGTGGTTCTGTAGTGGTTCAGGAACGTGCAGGCTGCAACCCAGTGTTGCAGACTGGGTTTTAACAAGCCTGCAGCTCTGCTAGCTAGGAACCAGAAAAACTGTTCAGGTGCCACCTGGCTGGGCTGGGCTGTGCGAAAGGCTTTTACAGCTGGGGCTCTGACTTTTCTGAGCGTGCAGCAAGGTGTCAGGGTAAACCCTTTGCTGTACTCCCTTCCCCAAGGTACCTGTACGTGAACAGCCGGGCCTGGCCACGGGACTGTGTGATCTCAGACCCAATGCAGCCGCCTCCCATTGCTGAGGAGATTGATCTGCATGTGTTCGACCTGAAGACGATGAAGGAGGTGAAAAGAGCCCTCCGTGCGCATCGGGCCTATACACCCAATGAGGAGTGCTTCTTCATCTTCCTGGATGTCAGCAGGGATTTTGTAGCAAGGTGTGGAGGGACAGGGGTGGGCAGGAGCCTGGCTCCAAGTCCGGTAGGGTGGGGGGGGGGGGAAGGGGGGGGCCAAGGTCTGGCACTGCAGGACTGGCTTGTGCAAGCAGGGCTTAGTCTGTGTGCTGGAAATTCCTGTGTGTTGTGAGCAGAGCAAAAACTGGAAATTTGTAAACAGCAGAGTGACTGAATCACCAGGTGCTGGTGGGATGTGCTAATGAAGGCCGTCTGCTGTGGCACTGTTGTGAAATCTGTGTGGAAAGAGGAAACACTGGGCTGTGGCATGTTTGGCAGTGGGTGGCAAGTGACTTTCTTGGGGGCTGCAGGCAGCAAGTGCTGGTAGGGTGAGTTGAAGGGATCACTTAAAACAGCCTTGCTGCAATGAACAGGGCAGTTCACAGCTGGCTTTGCCAGGAAGTGCTGCAGTGTGGCTTCAAGTCAACAGCCTGACTGTCTGTGTGTCCCGAGTTCATTTTGAAAGACTTTTCTTGCTGCTATGAGGCCTCATTTTGGGCTCCACTTCTGGGAACCCACCTCTGTCTGGGGCAGAGTCTGGATCCCAAGAGCAATTTGCCTGCCCAGGCTGCAGTGCTCTCAGAGGACGAGACTGCAGATGGAGGCTAGGGCCTCTGGCCAGGTCAAAAGCACCCTCTGTCTCCGTCTGCCTAAAGAAGAGGGTTGGGAGAGGCAGGTTACCCAGGCGGTCGTGTTTAATGCCCTTCCTGCTATCTTGTCTGATATAGCGGGGCAGAGGATCGCCACGGCTACATCTGGGACCGGCACTATAACATCTGCCTGGCCAAACTGCAACACGATAATGTGGTCAACTCGGTGGCATTCAGCCCAGTTGAGCAGGAGCTGCTCCTGACAGCCAGCGATGACGCTACCATCAAGGTGTGGCGCTCTCCTCGCACAGTGCGGATCCAGCAGGCCAGGAAACCCAGGCCCAGAAAACTGCTCTTCTCTTGGCTCATGAACCAGAAAAGCTGAACCCAGGTACACCTGCTCCTGCAGCTTCCTCACTCCAGCCACTTCCTCTGGAGCTTGCAGAGCTTTGAGCCCTGCACAGTGGAGACAAGCTCTGGGCACATGAATCCCATCAGCTGAGTCAGGAGGGACCCCAGTAGTGGGAACTGCTTCCTCCTCAGAGCATCTGCTTCAAAGACAGCACATAAGAGCTGAGGGCCTGTTCCTGGGTCTGACTGGGCAGTAGCCTGAGCTGGTCACTGCAGGGCAGCCTCCCCACAGCTTCTCACAAATGCTGCCACTTGGTCACAGCTCTCTCCAAGTGAGCTTTGGTCTTGGAACAGACTGAAGCCTGTCTCCAGCCTTTGTACTGTGTGAGTCTGGGACATGTCTGACCTTGCTGAGAGCTACTGGCTGCAGAGCACTTGGCAAAAGCAGTGGTACAGCGCTGTGCTGCCTTATTGCAGGACTTTTTTTTTTTTAAATATAGTAGTTTTATTAATGTTGGCTTGTCCCAAACCTCCATGGGCAGTTCATCTAGCTGCTGGGTGTGCTGAGTGCCTCCTCCCACACAGCATTTGGGCCCTGAAGGGCAGGAAGGATTGGAGGGCTGAAAAGGCCATTGCAGTGAGGGCAGCTGAGGAGGCAGTGCTGGGGCTGCTGCTGAAGGACCTGCCTGGCATCTCAACTTGGCATTTAGCGCAGCCCTCTGGGATGCAGCCAGCTGCTATGTTGATGCCTTCTGTTAGCAACTAAGTATTGATAGAGCCAGTTCCCAAACTGTGTTTGTGGAGAGCTGGTGGTAACATGGTGCTGGCTTTGCCTCTGTCTTCCTCTGCTAAGTAGCACTGAAATAAGCTGTGGCATTGGTAACTTATTTATTCCAGGGGATCTGCTGCCCCTTCCCAAGAAGGCAGCTGTGAAGATGGCTGGTGGGTCTTATGGTCACCTCCCTCCCTTGCTACTCAAATTGTGGCACTTTAGGTTCTCTTGGTATGTTCTCTGTGAATAGGTGTGGCCACCCGTAAGTGTCTACAGGTATTCACCCACAGGTGAACAGGTGGAGACACAGCACTCTTCCACCTGAACTGACAGTTGAATAAGCTTCCTCCTACCTGGGTTCACTTGCCTTGGATTAGGAGGGTCGGCTCCTCTTGGACACCCCTCTGAACACAGGAGCTGGCTCTCTTTAAACTGTTATGAACCCAGTGTTGTTTACTCTGTATCTGTCCCTGAAGGTCCTCTCTCTCCAGCGGGGAGCCAAATGTGAGAATCTAAAATTAAGCTCCTAATCTTGACTCGGCCTAGATGGCTGAGAACTGGTCCCAGAGCCACTGCTGGCAGGCAGTGACCCAGGAGCTGGGCTTTAGGCCTGTGTTTGGAAGGGAGCCTAGCCTGAAACAGAGGCTGGAGGAGGAACTCCAGGAATCCTGGGTCCCCTGAGAATGCTGTGGGGCAGCTGTCTGTGCCACTCACAGTGGTTGGGTTGCAAATAGACTTTATGGAGGCAGCAGATACTGTCTTGATGTGCACTGATGGCTTTAACAGCTCCTGAGGTCCTTGACAAGGGCGTTTGTATCCTTCTGTTCCCCCTCCCTCCCCCCCCCCCCAGCAGGTGCCCATGGCTTTATTCAAAACCCTTGTACTCAGGTTTTCTGTCTTCATATGACTTCCAGAAGAAGCGAGTCCTTTATTTGTGTGTGTGTGTGTGTGTGTGTGTGCACAAGATCTAAATCCAGTTATCTATCCTGTTACACCAAGTAACTCAGCCTCTACCTTCTTCCATTTGCCCCTAAAGCTTGTGAAATCTGTTCTTCTCACTTAGCTCTGTGTAGTAGTGAGCAAGGCACTGAGGGTTTATGTTTGTATCAAGTTTTGCTCTTCACTATGGCATTGAATAAATATTCTGCTCAAGCATCTCTGCAATGTGCGTTTGTTTTTCTTTTTAAGAAGCAGTCTTTTCTGCTGAAGTGAAACTAAAGCCAGAATGGTAATATAATTTGGCTACAGCTACTGCCCAGTAGTAATTGCTGGCCGTGCACCTTGCATGGTGGTAGCAAGCTGTTTAAAACAATAAAAAGGGGACAGCAAGAGGGCAGCTGTAGACTATTAGCCAGCTCCTGTTTGCTCTCAGGGGAGGAGGGGAAGCAGAGTGTATTGCTAAATCAAGCAGAGATGTCTTTGAGAAAGCTGCTCTGTGCTTTTGGGACTGTGGTGTAACCCTTCCTTAAGGCAAGGGGGCCAGTGATGGGCTCTGGGAGCAGGCCCCTGCGGTCCTGGTCTGGGGCCAGAGCAGTGTTTCTGGTTCTCTACTCCTTTCCTTGCAGGGCTAGAAAGGTTCCTAGTTTTTCCAAGAAGCTGGGGTTAAGCAAGGAGTAAGTGTGCTGGTCTTTTGTGGGCAGTAGGCTGGGGGAACGGTTGTTTCAGTGCCATTAGCCTCTACGCCCCTGGAGTCTTTCAACCTCTTGCTGCTCACCTCAGAGCATCCTGTAGCAGCTTTGTATTAAGTGGTTCTGGCAGCCTCATGAGACCCAGTGACCAGGTCTCTCTTTCCCTTTTCCAGTACCCCTGACAGATGTCAGCTAGCCCAAGCACCACTCTATCCTGCCTCTTTTCTAGCAGCTGTGGGGCCCCTTGCTGCTTTTTTTTTTTTTTTTTTTTTTTGAAGGTCATCTTTACAGAGGAGGTGTCTTCTTCACCCCCTGCTGCAGCTTTTCTAAATCCCCAGGTCAGGGCAAAACTGATGCCAGACCAGCTCCCTTTGGGCTCCAGGTGCAGTGGTACTGCAGGGCAGCCAGCAGCTGCAGAAAGCTCTGTGCATAGAAATAGGCATCCAACCTGCCTCCTCCTGGCTGGAGGCTGCCACCAAACATCCGGCTGGTGTGCTTACTCTTCTTCTGCTGTTGGAGCCAAACCTTCCAATGACCAATATACATCAACAAAGCTTTTCAAACTGCTTTATTAGCTGTTTTTGACCATGTAATATCACAGAGTAAAATTCATTTCACATTGATAACCTGAGATGGGTGTCCTCAGATAACTGTGACCAAAAGAAAAATAAAATAAAATAAATAAAAAAGCTGTTGCTTTTTTGCCAAGTGCCCATGTTCCAGAAAGGCCTTCAGCATTGCGACCACAGAAAACTACCTTACCAGCATCTAGCAGCGTACAGTCAGCCTCAAGCAACACAAGACCTGCCAAAAAAATGAGAGAGGACTGGACAGAGTTTGCAGCACCAGCTCTCCCTTTCCATAGCCATGTTGTGAAAGAAAGGAAACACCAAGGCGCACGCGCACACACACACACACACGCGTGCACGCACACGCACACACACGCACGCGCACACACACACACGTGTGCACACACACACACACACACACACACGCGCGCACGCACACACACACACACGCGCACACACACACACACACACACACAGAGCGAGAGAGAGGCACTTGGTTTCTGCTGTGCTGTGAGTCTGCTGTTCCTGCTCCAAGAGCAACACAACTATCCTTGTCATAGGCTGGAAAGGGCTAAAACTGATTTCTACACCCCAAAGAGAACCTTCTGTTGTCTTCCAGGCATTTGCTATTGCAGGAAAGGGCACTGAACCACTGAAACCAGCCCCATCCCATGCCATCAGCTGAGCTAGCATCTCCAGAGGCATCTCACAGGCACTACACTGCCAGAGCACTTTGACACCCCCCCCCACCCTTTGCAGTTGCAGAGTGCTCAGCACCCCCAAAAGCAAAGGCATTCACCTTAATTTAGACCAAGCCCCCCCCCCCAAACACTTAATTCCCAACCTCTAAACTAGCAGAGCTGATTTTCCTCCCCCTTTCCAGATCCTTCCTTGGCCTCTGCTGGGCAGGAGCCCTCCCTTTCGCACCACAGCCTCAGCAACAGCACATAAATCACTTGCACGGATTGGCTGTGGAAAGCCGCCATAGGTAGCAGAGCTGTTACAGCAACACCTCCTCTGCCTTGATCAGGCTTCTTTGCTAGGCTTTCTTTTCCTCCTAAGGCAATAGGGTGATAGTGGCAATGGCTTCATGTATCCCTCAGGACATGCTCAAGGAGGGTTGGGAAAGGAGATCTGTGCAGAAGGTAAGGAGGTCCTCCCATCACTCTTCCACCTCCCTGAAGAGCTGAGAGCAAGGTGTGTGTGTGTGTGGGGGGGGGGCTCAAAGAAGACCCAGGAGCAAGGCAGGGTGCAAGCAGCGATGGCTCCCTCCCTCCCACTCGACTCCGCAAGGACCTGCTCCAGGTGGACATCCCATCCACTGACTGTCGGCGTTGGGAAGAACCAGGCAAGCCCCTGACCCATACTGCAGCCCTCACCTTTTCACAAAGCAGGGCTGCAGCGAGGGGCTGTGCGACACTGGAGCCACACAGGCACCACAGCTGCAGAAATCCTTCACAGGGAAAGGGAAGCAACTAGCATCCTGCAGGAACACCCCCCCCCCCCCCTTGGCCTGTCCGCTATGTTTTGACTCAAACCTGAAGCAGTGAGAGACTGGTCTGGGGGTTATTTTTACTCCTAAATCATAACTGCTCCCCCTATCTTCCAATGACCTTATATAAAGCAGTAAACCCTCTGCCCAGGAGGGGACCAGACCAGCCCATGCAGACAGCAGCAGACTGGTACCACCACCTCCCAGGCGCCCTGCAGTTCTTGGCATGCTCCATCCCCATCACCCTTTGTGAGGGTGGCTGCTCTACGGTTTTTTCCTCCTGGGGGACAGCTAGGTGGCTCAGGGCTGCAGCACTTGGGCCTAGCACGCTCCTGCCTTTTCCTTAGCACGCAAGGAAAGAGCTTTTGCCGCACAGGGATCTGGACAGCAATGGAAGCTCCGCCTAGTCACGGCAGCTATGCTACAAAAAGTTGCTCAGCGCACCCTGCAAGGATGGCCTGCTGCAGCCATCCTGCCTGCCCGACATCCAGCCAGACCCACCTGCTGCAGGCAGGTAGCAGAAGCTGCCTTGTACACGATCGCTGTGCCTCCCTCCTGCTCCTCTGGCAGACCCAGGGCACGACCACGGCTGCCGCCTGTCCCTCTCCTTGTACTGAAACAGCATAGCCTGCCCTGAGCTATGGCCTTTGCACAGCTGCACGCTGGGCCAGAGCACAAGAACTACCGCAGCAAGCGTGTTGATAAGAGCGGCACAGAGACTTTAAACAGGGGCTCAAAGGTCATCCCAGCACCCTTCCACAGGCAGGGACAGCCACCCAGCCAGCACAGCGCCTTTGGGTGCCCGAGACTCAGCTTGAGTAAGGATCTGAGATACCCACCATACTGGAGAAGTCATATGAATTACCCAGGTACAGTAGGTGCCAGGCCCCCCCTTCAAACTCACCAGAGGTCCCTCCCAGAACCCTCTGACAGCCATCGTGGCACAGGTACAGCACTTGCCTCGGCCTCATCCAGTTCCTCTCTGACAACAAGCCACTTTCTGGCAGTTAACCCCCAGGCCAGCCATGCAGGGCAGCAGCGCAGGACCTGCCGCATAGGGGGCAGGTCAGCAGCTGCCGTCCTGCAGGAACACTCAAACCACCCCGAGGGGCTGAGCAGACAGCAAAGTCCCTGGCAGGCTGCTGTAGAGGCCATGACCCGCACTGGTGGACGAGGAGCAGAGGCGGCAACCAACTCCAGCCCTACCTGCAGGTGGGGCAGGGCCCTCAAGACTGGCAGTTGCAGGACTGACCCAAAGCTCAGCCAAGCGCTGAGGTGCTGAGCAGGAGCGTGCAATCAGTACAGTTATTATTGGCAGGGAGCTGTAGGACAGTAGTCCTTCTTCCTGCAAGCCTAGCAAGGCTCCCCGAGCTCCCCAGCTGGGGTCAGAGCTCCTCTCCACTGATGGACTTCTGGACCCAGCTGAAGGGGCCAGACAGTGAGGCCAACACACCAGAGCAAAGGGGCAGCAGGAAGCCACAAGCAAGGCACAGCTCAGAGCAGGGAAAAGTCTGTATTTATCAGGCTGGCAGGAAGAAGAGCCTCAGCCTGGCACCCATGCAGGGCTTGGCACCAGGCACGGACCTGCCGCCACAGAGGGGCTTTGGGCCTTCCTCCACGGAGCGCGCCGCAGCTTCACATGCAATTGCTTTTGGTTCGCTAGCAGCGAACGCCGCTCCCCGTTCCAAGGAGAATTCACTCTCCTCACACAGAGGCAGCAGATCCCATTCGCTAACCGCAAAGGGGGTCATGGCTTTCCAGGCAGTTACAACAGCCTCTTTGCCTGTCCTCCAGGCCAGAGGAGTAGTACAGGAGCTGGATAGGGCCAGGACATCTGCAAGGTGGGCTCAGCAGCCAGCTGGCTGGCTCCTGTGACCAAACATCTTACAGAGCATGTTTGGAGGTTGTCAGAGATGAGAAAAAGAACAGGAAGAAAGAGGCAGAAAGCCTTAAGAGTCCAACCTGGCTAACAGTCACTCTAGAGTTACAAGTGGCCACCACAAAGCAACTCTAAAAGGACTAGCTGGCCATGATGGAGAGACATTACAGCACAAAATATGCTTCTCCACGAAATACAAAGACTGTACCTCAGATAAAGGTGCAGAATACTTGCTGCCCAGAAGGGAGCAGTGCAGAGAGCCCAGAGACAGAAAAGGGGCCAGCAGGCTTCACGCAGGGACTTTTCTGGCCTCCCCAGGTCCTAAGCAAGTGGCTGCAAACTCTCTAACAGGCCGAGAGGCTGTACAGGGAGCGCGTGCTCTAGAGCACGCTAACCAGGAGCCATTGGATATTGGATCCCAGAGCTCAGGGAATCCCACGTGGGGGTTGGTCCTGCCAGCCTGGCAAAGTCAGAACGTTACAGCCCAGACTAAGTGCAACGGGGAGGGCAGGGGCTGGACAGCAGCAGCTCACCGCGAAGGTGAACAAGGAGACATGCCATAGCTCTGTCAGCATTGCAACCTCAGAGGTGACAGAGTATGTGCAGATGTATCTGGGCATCAGGCGCAGATGGCAGCAGAGCTTCAGTAACCGGAAAGTACCCAGGAGCCTGGGAAGGTTCATGTGCCTGTGCTGCTGCAGCTTCCCAGGGAATGAGATTAAAACCAGCTCAGGAGGGTTTCTGTGTAAGTAAAGACAGCTTCCAGCCCTGCCACCATCCCTCCTTACCGCTGCTCAGACTCAGGTAAACAGGCAGCCAGAGAACAGCAGGATCTGGCTAAAAACCTCCACGGAGGCAAACACATCTCAGGTGGCTGGAGTCCTACAAGCCCTGTGGTTGCCCTCCAGGATAGGATGGGCGGTCTCTAGGAGGGACTCTTCTCTCACTGCAGAAATCCTCAGTGCTGGCCACATGCTCTCCTCTAGGTAGGCAGCCACTGACGCTGTCCACACTGTCCCCGACTCCTATCGGACCGTTCAGAGCACACGTGATCAAGAACCCAAATTCAGCCAGAAACAGGGTACCACTCCCCCATGCAGCTTGGCTCAGCACTTGTCTCTACAGGCCAACAGGGCCAACAAAACAGCAGCACAACGGTTCTCTCTCCAAAGGCTCAAGTCCATCTTGGCAGCTAAATCTGCCCCACACCTTCCCCAGATATCAAAGCACAAACCAGCCAGCAGCACAGAGCAATGACATTGCTTCAGCAAATCAAGTTTCCAGTAACACGGAGATCTCTGAAGAAAAGCCCAGAAAGGCCAAACATCCACATAAGATGGTGCTTGGGCAGACCAAACCTTGTTGCACTACAGAGCACTGAAGCTGTGCACTAAACTGGTAGAGCAAGAGCTGCGCTTGTTTCCACTTGAAAACCGGACACCGGCAGCTCAGATATCCAAGTCCCTGCAGTAAATATTCCTGTACCCCGCAGACTGTGAATGTACACCCAAACTTCTCAGGAAAGGTCTCTCTGACACCAGGGAAGGGGGTTCCCATCAGACACCTTGTTTCCACTCAGAGCGGAGAAGGTCCCATTTTTGGGAAGGGGACAGCTCTGGGCTTTTCCCCTTCCACTTTTTGCCCCTCCCCTCACTCTGAGGCCCGCCTGAAGGGCGGCGCAAGAGGGAGGATGCCCCACTGGGGGCTGGCTCTGCATTCACTGCTCCTGGAGGCGAGGAGGGTTAGAGGCCCGTGAGATCTACAATGGCTTTAATAAAGATGGCGTCATCACGTACGTAGGAATTCTTCGCTTCCATCATGGAGACAGGGCAGAAGAGTGGGCAGCCACTGGCAATGTTCATTTCGGTGATGGGTCGCTGGAAGGAGGAGGATGTCACATCAGGTCGGAAAGCATCGATAATGTGCTCTCGGTTGTTCTGATCCAAAAGCATCAGGGTTACCTATGGGGAAACATGGAAGTATACGAGAGTGGCTGAATAAAAAGCACATCTAAAAAGCATTAAAAAACATCTAGTCTGGTGACCTGTTCACTTTAAGCCTGTGAAAAGTGCAAGTGCAAGCGCAACCTTAGCCACACTATGTGACTACAGATCTGAGAAAAGCCTGTAAATAGGGTCAGTGCAGAATGTCACAGAGAGCTGCAGAACCACATCCTGCCCTGTCACTGGAAACTTGTGTGACAGGACAGAGCCTCTGTCAGACTAATCATGAAAACCTGTAACTGGCTGGCACAAGAGTCACTACCAATACTTCATGCAGACATTTCACTCAGTCCCAGAGAGTTACTGTCCCACTGAGAAAAAAGGAGGCGCTTTCCCTGCATCAGTACTCTTCTGGCTCAACTTCAAAGTGTTTTGGAAATCTGTAAAGTCTAGGAACTGAAATCTGAACTTCTGATGTTAAGTGAGGATCTGCATCCTAAATTCAGAGTCCACAAATGACAGTGTTCCCTAAGCCCAAATTTGCACAAAGGCTTTGCTCACTTTCCAAATATGCTGCTGTTCTCCTGTTACTACCTTTGCCCTTTCATCTGTCCTGCCTTGCAGTACTTGGTACTTTCAGCATGACTGGGGAATCCCAAGAGCAGCTAATGTGCCAAAAGCTTGTCTTATTCTTGTGCTTGCTAAGTAAACCAGACTGACAGTGTCTAGAAGCTCACGTGGGTGCACAACTATAGAGGAGCACATCTCTAGGCAAAGTAGGCTTTGTCCCAAACCTACCTTCTGGTTGAAGGGCCATCGCAGAAGCGCATCATTGGGGCCTTTCATCACCACAAAGAAGAGAGACAGATGGGTCCCACGCCCAGTGCCGTCCCCGTTCAGGTAAACACGCAGACACATCTTGTAGCCATACTTGCTTGTGTAGAAAGCTATCGAAAGTGTTGCAAAACAGACATAGTGAGCGTCAGAACCAACAAAGCCTGATACCAGCAGTTTCTTTTGAACTCTGAGGGCTCTACAGTTTGGATCCTAGAAGAACCTAAGTTGGGATATTATCATATCTGCACCAAGGAGAGGTTCCAGAAAGTCACCACACACAGAGCACAGTCAGATATGATCTTAGATTGACTTCAAAATAGTCAATCTTCAAAGATAAAGTAGTCACAAGCCCCTTAGTCTAGATAACATGCTGTTGTAGCGCAGACCAAGAAAACCGATGACCCTTCAGACTTTCCCTATCCTACTACTACGAAAGCTCCCAAGACAAAGCCAGAAGCTGGTGTTCTGCCTGGGAGCAACTGTGATTCCTTAACTGCTTTCCCACCACAGTTCAAGCAATCATGTAGCATGCGACTACTAAAGGCCTGAAGGCACCAGAGGTGTCAGGGTATACTTTAGCCCCCCCTTTCTATTGCAATAACACTGACAAGTAACAACAAACAACCCCCCCCCCCCAAAAAAAAAACAGGTGGGGGTAGAACATGCCTAGTACTCACTGCACCTTCTTTCTAAGCTGACCGCCCCTGAATCGGGGGCAGAGACATGGCAAGCAAGCTTTGCTCTCCCATCAGGATCTCAGATATTCAGAAGTGGCAGGGGCACAGCCAGGTATGTGGCCCCAGGATCTCGGGCTCTTTCTTGAACAGTTCTGGGAATGCTCATGTTGCAATACCAGATCCGCCCAGTCTTGCCACAAACTGCCCTCTCACAGCAGCACAGAGGTACAGGCTAAGGATCGGGGAGAGGCTCAGCTGCCTCAGGGCACACAGCAGGTGATCAGAGCAGACATTTTCGCTATGGGGCTCATGCACTTTAATGAACAGGCAGATAGGCAATAGCAGTGAGGCCGTGCCCTTTGACAGGCTAAGCACCTGGTAAGGAGCAAGAGATCAGGGCTTTGTCATCTGCTTCCCCACTGACACTACCCAACTCACTTTCCTGCTCACACCTCTCTACTCATTTCACCTAGGCTGAATGATTTCAGGGCAGAAGCTACTTTCTACTAATAGCCCAAAGAGCACATCATAACAGCCCTCTGAGTCAGGTTGGGGCTTCTGAGCATTTTCATAACCCTGAGCACGTAAAAATTCTTGGGGAACTGGAAGAAGGATGGCTGAGCAGAGTATAACGACTATTCAGCCCAAGCGCCAAATGCCTTTTATGCTGCAATACCAGGCTCAAGGCTCTGTCAGAACAGTGACCTGGCCCCTAGCTGGGAGCAGAAGGGCAGGGAAAGTACACAGGAATCAGGGCAAGTGCCAAGCAAGCCTTCCCCATCCAGCTGCTGACGGTCACCAGCTGATGGTTTTCAAGCAGAAGATTAGTTTTGGACTGTCCTGTTTAATGCCCCAGGTGAGCCTTTCTTCTGTGAATTGGCCTAATACCTTTTTGAATTCTTTTATGCTTTTGGCCTTTACAAAAGCCTGTGACAATGATTTTTAACTTACAATGCTGTTGAGTGGTAACTGTAATTCCTTTTATTTGTTTAAACCTGATTTAATTTGGTATTTCCTTGTTCTCATGTTTTAATACAAAACAATTAATTGCATCCATTTCCCTTTTTTATCCTAGTTATGATTTTCTAGACCTCTCTCATTCCAGCTGTCTCCTCCCCAGACTGAAGATTCGTTTCTCAACCTAATTTTCTCAGCTAAATCAGCAACAGGAATGAAGACCTCTAGTCTAGAGCGGCACAACCAACTACCGCAGGAAACCAGGCCTTGTACTTTGCATTTGCAAGACAAAAACGTCCTTTTTCCTCCACATACATCCTCATGTACTAGGCAGAGACAGCCTGTACCTTCCAGTTCCTCAAGCCGCATCCAAAACTTTTCATTACCAGACTGCAGATAACAACCAGCAATATAAAACATACTGTCTGGTGGCCCACAAAATATTGTTTTTCATTTGATGACACAATTTATAAAAGTCCCGATCCCTCAGCTATGAGGCTGACATTTTCCTGCCTTTCCCTCCAAGGTGATGTACCATGCAGAACCACTCACACGCCACCAAACCTGGGTGGAGGACAGAAATCAGCCAGCACACAGCACAAGAGAGGAGGTGAAAGCAATTGCAAGGTGCAGCTTTGGGAACAATTCTGCTGATCTAAACGCCTTGAGTTCACTGAGAGGTCTCCTCCCCTTTCCTTCCCCATCCCCTCCCATCACGTTCCCTTCCCTGGGCTGACTCTGAGGCTCATCATATCCCTCCTCAAGCAGCCTCGATTCTTCAACCTAGGAAAAAAATCCAGCCCCCTGGGAGGACAGCAAGTTGTATGAGCTGACGGAGGAGTCTGAGGAGCCCCAGAACTCAGACAAAGCAAGCAGCAGACACGTGGCCAGGAGGAAGGACCTGACAGCTCAGTCCAGTCTCTTGAAATTGCAGTCTCAGGAGACATTTAGGTCGAAAAGCTCTCAAGCACTGCACAAAAAGTAGACAGGATGCAAGACTTAGGGTCCTCTCTCAAAGCCAAACAAAACAGACTCGACCTGATTTCTTCACTTTGGGAAAAAGAAAGGAAGTGCTGCCCTACAAGAATTTGACGGAGAGCTGGGGTTTTCCACAGCTGTCACTGACTTTTAAAAGGAAATGGTAATTGCACGCAAACAGTTTCAATAGCACTTCAGTTCCCCTGAAGGGGAATCCTTTTCTTTCATTTTTCCCATGAGAAAAAGGATTCTAAGCAGCCAGCATCCAGAAAATGGACTTAAAATTCATTTAAAACTTTGATTGTTTTTCTTATATTTTGTGACCCCAGGACTACCCGATTTTGTATTACACCAGGAAGTAGGCTCTAGGTTGGACATTTGGGAAGAGCTCTCCGTCAGGCTTAGACCTAAGCTATTCCTACTCAGGAAAATGCACGTTCACCTCCTCAACTACTTCTTAATGATGCGAGCAGCACACAGAGCAATGAAATCCTGCAAAGAGACGGTTTCATCTCACAGCTGCAATACTAGGATGTGCTTTCATAAGCAAAAAAGCCAGCTCATAACCAACTGTTTACTGATTGAGGCCTTTTTTTTTTTTTTTTTTTTTTTTTTTTTTTTTTTTAAAAGAGCACTAGGAACAGTGCTTGGTTGGGTAAGTTCTGCAAGAAGACTCCTTCTCCTTTAACAGATATTCAAGAAGTTCTCTGGGTATGGTTTGGGCTTTTATTTAGACATTGTCTCTTGCAACTTCATGCTCTGGGCACTAAAATATATTTCTAATTTCCTTCCTTGCTTAACCACTTATTGCTAGCTGTACTGTTTCTGAGTGTTTTAATTCTAAGGGATTATGCAGGGCTGTTTTGGGGTTGAGGGCTGCCTTTTCCATTATGGGAAAGAAAAAAGGTCTTCTGTAATGAAAAAGCCATCTCTTCCAGCAGAGCAGATTCATTTACCCCAATTGTTAAAGAAGTGGTTCAGTCTCCACCGGGAAAGGGGAAGAGAGAACAGAAGTATGTCTGAACGGCCATGCACATCACATGCCTAGTTTAGCACTAAAAACCCCATACCCAGTTGAAGCACAAAAGACGTTTGCTATTTTGCAAGTCTGTGAGCAATAACCTGGGGAGAAGATTGCAGGAGAGCGGCCCGTTATCGCCTCTTGACGTTTCCTGGCAAATTCTGTTATCTTCCAGATGAAAACACCATCGTAGGTGGAAGCTTCCAGGTTGCGGATCTTTTCTTCCATCTCAGCCATGGCCAGATCTTTGAGTCCAATGCTCCTTTCCAGCTGTCGAACCTGCTCAGTGGGATACATGGTGCAGCCTTGTTAGAAACACGTACTGCTATGAGACCTAAGAAAGTCAGCAGACACTGGAATCTCCTTCAGGCCTAATCTTTAGTAAGAAACATTCTCCAGACGTGACAGGGGTCAGAAAAAGGAAGAAATTTAACACCATAAGCTGATTCATTGAAGCTTCTTTTTGAATCCTGCCATTCTAGAGGAGATGCATTAATACAATTCAATGCCTGAGCTGGAAATTTTCCTATAGTGAACAGAAAAATTCTCTCAATGAACAGGTTGTTTCTTTAGTAACACAAGAGATCACACTGGGGGTGAGGGGGGGAGAATCAATGTTGTGATAAAACTAGACTGAGAAACAGAAGAGCCAACACACTGCCAAAGCGGGGGGGGGGGAAATTATCATGGTTAATCACTGCTAGGTAATAGGATTATGTCTGTTTTGGCAGATCCCTTATCAAGAGAACACAGGTATGCTACAAACTGCAGAACTCCCAGTCACCAAGACACAACGGCAGGGCTCAGCAGGAACTGTGCAAAAGCATACCAGCTGGGGCAACTTCTTCACGCTGGCCCTCCATGCCGTGCTGGGTACAACGCTACAGTGCGGCATCAGTGACTAGATTTCTTCTGAAAGGTCCAGAAGGAGGTCATGCCCATGAATTCAAGAAGGTTCAGTGAAAAGCTCTGTCTCATGGGAAACCCTAAGAACATCTCAATATGTGCATAACTTGATTACTAACAGAGACTTGAACGCTTTAGGCACATCAGTTTAAGGTCCGCCTTCCAGGAAGCTTTCAAGGGCTGAGCACAGACACAAGTGATATTTTAGTTCTGTCTTCAGATTTACAGAGAGTCAGGGCTACATTGTTAAGAACTGCTGAAGTGAGATGCTCTAATTACAGGAGAAGTGAACTGAAAATGTCTCCAAGCAGAGTGCTAGAAAGCCCAAGCCAGTGGTTACACACCTTGTTACTCAGTGTTTCAATTTTCTCCTGGTCTAGTCGATGTTGCCGACTATATGCTTCAGCTGTTAGAGATACTCTTTCCACCTCTCGATTGAGCACACAGACAATGTTTTCAAAGGTCACTGTTTTCCTCTCGAGGGCCTCACACCTTCCTAGGAGCTCCAGGGACTTGGAGAGATCTGACTCAGAGCACAGAGCATTTGCTGCCAGTAGTGGGGAGTTGCTTTGTGATGAGGAAAAGGCAGCATGATGCTTTAGGCCTCCAGATCCAGTCTTGAGGCTCAGCACAAAACTCAGTAGCATATACAGATGCTCCACCAAACATTTGCTTTCATGTTCTGGTAGCTTTTCATTTTCCACCTACATGAAGAGAAATACATCCCATTCAGCAAGCTCAATTCTACGCTGTCACCATCCACAGAACAAATTCCTCCTCTTGAGGTCACAACGTTAGCTTTAAATTATAAAGGGGAAAAAATCAAAGAAAAATAGTTAAAACACTGCTTGTTGGAAAGTTTTTGAAGAAAAGCTGCATTCATATACAATGACGGATGTTTAACGTTTCCCCAGTTGTACATACTGTTCTACTCTGTCCTCCTTCATTACTTCCCACAAGGGCTCAGCCAGAGCACCAAAGGACAATGCCTCGTGTAATTCCCCTAAGGAGGGCTGTACATCAACATTGCCATTAGGAGCTGGTAAAACTAAGTCGCATGGAGAAATATCGACTGGGCCAAGCTATGGCTAAAGAATAAGGCACCAGATGCTCAATTCTGCACTTACAGCTATAAGCACAGTAGCCACAAGGAGTCTCAAAGCACTCAGGGTATTCTCCAAAGATAACATTTCCTTCTGCACTAAGGACACAATTAGTTCACTCCGTGGACACCTAAAGTCCGGACGGCAGATCGCTCATGTACATTGCATTTGCAAAAGGTTTAAAGCACCACTTTGTTCAAATATCTGAACACAAATATCTGTAACAAGTTGGATCACAGCAGTGTGCAGGTTATAACTAACACTAGAACTGAAGACAAGTCCCTCGCTAAACATGAACAGGCAAGCCCTTACCATCTCAGCACATCCGACAACCTGAAACCTGCAAGGCACTTTACATTTGCCACAAGTCTTCACATGGTCCTGAAACTAGAAAGGAAGGAAGACGCGTTAAATAGATCTTATGTGTCCCAAGTGGCTCCCTCTTCATCTCACTGAAATCCAGAAAACTGAGGACAAACTAGAGAATAACAAAGACACGGCTAATCACTACCTTTCAAAGTGGGTGGTTAAAACTGGACACTGCCTGCTATTAGGTTCAGCTTTCACTGTAATTTAAATACAGCACTGACACCTGGAAGGAGTTTTTCCCCCTCCTTCTCTTTTTTGATGGCTACAAGGTCTCTTCAGATAGGTATGCAAGAAAAAAAAATAGTAATGAGCCCAATATATAGCACATGTTAGGGAGGCTGAGTAACAAACTTAAGCTTCACTGAGCGTAGAGGAAGGGGGAGGGATGAGGAACAGCCTCATAAAACAGATATAATTTGAAAATTGCACAAAAATGTAGATATCTGAGCAACAACAGTCATGGCTAACGCAAACCACCTGAAGGCAAGATAGTTTGAGAACCATGTTTCGTCCCAGCAATTCTGCCGGTCTTTGCTAGCACTCCATCTTATCATGCAAGTCTTAAAGCTTCTTCCCTTTTCACTGCATCCTCCCTTGTCACTTCCGGGGTCATTGTGTCCGAGAACTGTTTGCACATCTATCCAAACTCATGACTTCATGTGACCCAGGCTGGGACATGCCACAACCGGGTCTTTTCACTTCTAGCTAGACATTATAAACCTGAGATCAAAAAGCTCCCTGGTGATCCTGCCTGAGTATTTTATACTAATTACTACAGATACACCTGTGCAAGGAAAAAATTATCTGACGTGTCCAGTATCCCCTTGCTAGAGTAGAGAAGAACATCACACCTCAGTCACTTCAAATCTGGCAACTGCAACCAAGAACGGAGACCAACGCTGGGTATCTTGCTGGAGGAAGTGCCAAGAGCCCCCCAACCTCCAAGATGAGTCATTTGGGTTCCCACACAACGTATGATTAATAGTAACAAGCACTGGCACATTATCATCTTGTTTTTGATACACCTCTTATCATTAGACATCAGCGGTCTATTCTGAACAACAACTATATTCCACATTTAACACCTACATTTACCATAATGTGTCACTTAAAGCTGTTTTTAAAGCACTTTTACAAAAAACACTCCTAGGTCCATCTGACTTTCTTACTTAATGAGTCAGGTTACTCTGAGTTATGTGCTGCAGGACTGGAGCACAATGTCTGCAGTCATCAGCCAGCAAAAGGTTGGAGAGAGTTAAAAGAAGTTAACATTTAAACAAATGATAGCTCACCTATGGGAATCCTAGAGGCGCAAGCCTCGTCCCAACTGGACTCCCGCTTCAGATTGCGGACAAGCAGATCAGCGTCACAGATCACACCACTAAGTCCTTAATTACACTGGGTACTCTTTACTCATCTTTTTGATGCTTCTGGGTTCCCTGCCCTACTGCAAAAGCCTTTTGTTACAGCAATAGTAAAAATAATTGTCTGTGTCAGGCAGGACAGTTTCAGATGAACATGCTTTTTGAAGATGTTTCCTAAAACTTTTAGACTTTTTAGACTTTTGTGTCTTGCCTCAGGAGCCAGCAGTGTGGAGGCACTATTAGAAATGGATGATTTATTAGAAATACATTAGTTTAGCTGCAGAGGGGATCACTTTCCCTAATTACAACAGTGGCTGACATAGTTGCTTTACACAGAGCAAATCACACTTTCCACCAAGGAGCGTGGCTTCCTATAGGAGGCTATGTTACCCAACTGCAGTAAATATAGAAGCCAAACTTAGGCTGCCTTAGTAGTATTTAACACAAAACTGCCAACAAGTGCCTGATTAGTCATGTTCACTAGCATCGTACCCGTATTTTGAGCCTTATGGAAAGGTCAAATTTGCACAAGTGGCAGCCACTTTATTGTTTTCCCCACTCCACTCTTACGGACTTGGTTTTCCTCCCAGCTCTCCAAGAACTCCAGTCACAGTCTATCAGGACCCAAAACACTGCCATTACATACAATTCGCGAACGGTCAGATACCTTCTCTCTTGGAATCTTCTTTTTCCCACAGCCTTCACAAGTCAATGGAAATTTAGGGCAGACTTCATCATGAGCCTGTAAAAGAAGTGACAGGAGACTATTCGGTCATCTGAAAAAGAGCTCCAGTAAGGTTGCTATGATGAACACAATTCATCCTGTATAGTTCTATACTTTATTACAGAAGAGGGCTGTCCTCTAAAAGCACATTCTCAAATCTTGGTCACACCGGTGAGTCTGTGTGCCGATTCATTCCTATGATCTCCAGGCTACCAGAGTTTTGGGTGTTTATGTAGCTTCCAAATCTCAACCTCCATTTAAAATTTACTATAATAACTTTAAGAAAAAAAATCAAACAACTGCTTTGATGGACAAGATAATCAACAGGAAGCTCCATTTATGGCTCTGTCAGGAAAATACATACTCAAGCAGGTTAAGTGAAATAATCCACTGTCTCAGTAAGATAATCTGTATATTTTTCCACTGTAATGGTTATCTGTTAAGTAAAGTAAGAATCCAGAGCCCACTTGTCACGTGCTGAGCTGAGCTGTCTGATAAGTGTCCTCCCATGCAAACCAGTTCACAAAACCATTTTTCAAACAGAAAGAAAAATATTTTAAAACAGTTTGATTTAATAACCCCTACACACAAGTAGCCACGCCTGCAGCAAGAGCACATGATTTGTTCAGCTTCTCTGGCCATGAAACAAGTAATCACAGCAATGCAATACTCTTGATCCTCAGCAGATACTAGGGCCAGCAACACCAGCTAAATTGGGAATGCTAGAACATCGCCCTGCTTTCTGTATCACTTCCGTAGTGCTGAAACCTTCTCTTTTTTCACACCAACTACTTGAAACAAGTGAGCAACTTCATACGTTGCTTTTCTAATTAGGGTTCCAGAGAACTGGTTTTGCTTTTTTGGCCAAGGTTACATGATGCGTCACCGTAAATTCCACTAATACGCAGTTCAAAATTCAGATTAAAAGATAAGCATACTGAACTATCCCCTCCCATAGTAGTAACAGAAAAAAAAAATCAAATATTCAAAGTAGTTATGTGAAATCAAATGCTTGGAAAACTTGGTCACATTCATTCCGTACAAACTTACAGCATTAAAACAAGTTACTATTTGGAAGGGAGGGGGAGAAAGAGAAAAAACATACACTAGCTAAATTACTGTTACCACATCAGAAACTAGAAAGTGAAACCAATTAGTGGCTCAACTGTGGCTGCTTAGTTACTCTCTCCTTTTTATATTTTAAATGAGCACAGTCAAAAGATTTGCTGCACTCTCCCTAGAAAAGCAGTCTCCCAAGCCTGTGGTTCAACTGGGCATTGCTAAGTGCATATACGGATACCATGGATTAGTGCCATTGTCTACAGAGGAAACTCGTGAGGTGGGGCGCCTTACTTCATCCCGCTTGCGTAGAGGGGTTGAACCCTTTCTTCTACCCACCTATTGCTTTCATGTTCTAGAGACAGCAGATACTATCTTCCCTGCGACCCACAAAATGCTGGCATAAGAACAGATGCTACGGCCTGGCTGAAGGAAAGGAAACTTCACTGTAAATACAGCTATTTAAAAAGGGGGTATTTAAAACTTACATTTTCCTGTGCCAGTTGCTATGCACCAAGTTACTACCTCCTCTCCAATCAGCTTCACTTTGTCCTCCCCTCTCTCCCCACCTCCCAGCTATTCTAAATACACCACAAAGCATTTTAGTTCCATTTAGACTCCAAGTAGCACCAATATATAAACTACAATATACACACATCTCCGAGACGTATACCGAGTTTGCAGGAACAGAAAGGGAAGTGGTAGTTAAACACTACAGCTAAGCTGAAACTGCAGCCAGTCCACATGCAAATTGTTTTTAAGACCCCCAGAAACTGGCTTTAACCAGCACAGATCCAAACTCCTAGACAAACATTTCTGTAAAACCAGTTTCCAACTCTTCTGGAATCTCCCCTGTTCCAGCCCTGCCCCTTCTCCCTCTACAGGGGTGTCAGAGAAAGCTGTCTAAACAGAGACAAACGCGCTATAGCCGCTGGAAGAAATTCACTCCACCCAGGAGTGGAGAGTCAGGGGGTGCCATTCAAGCTTGATCCACTGTAGTCCACTCCCCCAGGCATGGAGCAATCCTGGTGCTTACAGCTCTCGCAAACCCACAGCTGTGAGCTTCACTGCCACGAGGACAAGCCTCTCTGACATTCAAGTGTACAGCCCAAAGGTTTTAGGCAGCTTTTGAAAGCCATCACTCTGAACAGGCTAGATAAGAGCAGTCTCTCTTCCGTTACGAACTTGTCCTGAAAATAAAATCAGATGGGGGTCGGAGAGATGAGACAACAATATAAGAATTACAGTGGAGCTGGAAGACACTTCTCTGACTCAGACCTTAAAAGCTACTCTCCAGTTGCCTCAGGGTCGACTTCTCACCCATCTGTTGTAAACCACAGCACAGAGCAGCCTGCAGATCAGGCCTCCAGAATTTAACAGCTGAAGTAGAAAAGTAAAACTGGGCAGAGTTAGTAGTCTCCACAGTAACGCCTTGTTCTTCCCACTCAGCTAAACCCCAAACCGTTGATTAACCTGAAAAATCAATATCCCTCCCTAAAAACAAACTGGAGGACAACCCAGTAACACCTCTGTACAACACACGCAGGTCACGCCTCAATCAGAACAAGCACTTCTCTATTAAGTTCAATTGAGAGACCAGGAAATCAGCTATTTAAAACCTCTGGAAGGACCATGATAGCCCACGAGCATTTGTTCAGTGCGCACATGCTTGTGGGTTACTACTGCAGCTACTCAGTCCACCAACACCTACCCATGCTCCTATCGAGAGCAGTGCAAATCAGCACTAACGGAGAACACTTGACACTTTTTTCCCTTGCCTCGAGGTCCCAGACAGCCAGGCCTGCCTGTGTATGTAGCTGCACGTGCGCGTGCCGTAACTCTCGTACCTTAATATCAGGAAAGTAGAAAAGCGATTTGCAGTATTTGCAGTTGAGGTTTCTCTCGGGGCACTCGCGCTCAGAATGGCGTTCCTTTTCATTGAGTTTGATCATTCCCTTACATGCCTGGCACTCAATCAGCATGAACGGGCAGTTCCCCTCATGGCAGCTCTGTGACAACAAGAGCAGCACATTTCAATATAGCCATACAAAAAAGCGCAGACACACACACACACACACACACATATGCAAAGAAGATGGTTTCAATAACACAAGCTCATCTTGTGAGGTATGTAACAAGCACTTCCTAAAGAATGTCAGGATGGGCTGCTCTACTGGGCCTGCATAAATAAGACAAAAGGGAAACCTGCAGTTTAATCTGACTGCCATTCGGGATCTCGAGGCTCTGCTAAACTTGACTTGAGCTATGGAGAGGGTACTGTTTTCCCCTGTTCGCTCTTCAGCTCCAATGAAAAATGATTATCCTTGTATCACGGTGGCAGAACAAGACGTACATGTGCTCCTCAGCTGCCCTGTTCAGAACGTGCCATGTTAATGCAAATCCATTTTTGTGGAGGCTTTCAACTGCATTGGGCAATCCATCAGCATCAGACTACGCTCCCCTGCAGCTAAGGGCAAAGCAGGCAGCTGAGAAAAACAACCTTTGAAACAGCTGCTACAAGATGCCTCTGCCAGAGCCCTGGCAGGAAGGTTATGACAAAAGGGCAGGGTTGCCAGAGACACTAGATACAGCAGAATAGCAGTAGGATTGGTATAGGCTGCGCAACTCATCTCCACTGCAAATATGCTCCCACAGCTGCAGGTTGCTCTTCGAAAGCCATTAGCCCCCTTTGAGCATGGCAACAGCAGCCCTGAGCATTCACAGAGCTGAAAGACTGGCATCAGGAAGGGAGCAACTAAAGGAAGGAAAATTCACAGGAAAGCAGGGGAAAAACAACTGTGGTGGAACACAGCACAACAAGAGACAATGCTGGCAGAGCTTTCATAGTCTTTAGCCCAGGTTTTGCCACATCTAGCAAAAAGGTCCTTTGGCATCTCAGCCTAGGCATATTAAGAAAGCGAGCTCAAAGTTGTAGAGAAAACCTTGAAAACTCTTACACCTCTGCTGTAAGAGTTGCCTATCTAAGTTTAGAGGGAACCTGAATCACTTGTTCCAAGACATATGATTTGTCTCATGCACCTCTGCCAGGCCCACAGGGACTCGGAAGTCTCTGGGAGAGGAACTTGCCACAAAATTCAGTTACTTAGGAATTTCCTACTCTTCTGAGGTCAAGTATGTACCTTTTCATTTCATGTCTTTTCCTTGTTACGGAAACTCTGAGGAGAGACCTGCTTGAAGCCTTCCCCACGCAGATATTCTCTGGATTATCATGCACGCTCCTTGCGCTATTTTATAGAACCAGGCAGTGCAGGGCTGGGGACCAGGAACCCAACTTGTAAAGAGCAGAGCTGACTGGGAAAGGGGACTTTCTAAGAACGTCACAAGATCTAATGCCACATACAAATTTCTCCCTTTACTGGGACATGTTGGAGACAGACATCCAAGCGAGGCATTACGAATAATTAAACCTCAAACTGACCAAAATAAAGACTAAGTTCAAATCAGTAACTGCTCAGGGCCTTTGAGCTTTCGTTGGGCATACGTGGAAAAGCGAGGGAACAGGAATCCATCACAGCCTTAATTCTGCTGTCCAACACCATGGCATTCATGCAGGTTGCACAAAAATTGGTAGAAGTGATGCCACAGGTTTCACAAGGGCCTCATTCCCTTATGTTTTCAGAACAAGCACCTTAACTGCAGAAGATCTTCTACTTTCAGCATTCTTTGGTCTTACTAATTAGTGTTTAAGACTGATTTCTTTGACAGATGCTTGATTTGGGGTTTACTGGTAGGATTTCAAAATGGCGTGTTTCCTACGTTGAAGAAGCATTTGAAAGCTGTAGGTTTTATAAAACATTCCTACAGAAAGACTCTGGCTTTGCCTATTTGCCTGGAATGTAAGAATATTAGGCTATGTGACACTCAAAGAAGCTGTCTCCAAATTCTTGTGTGTTTTCTGATCTCCACCGTCCCAGAGGAACTATTTTGCTCAGAAGATTCTAGTCTGAAGGGGCTGTGGGGATGGATCCCCAGAACATTTGAGTTTTAGAACAAAAGCCTTAGATTGAACTTGACTTGGCCTCAGCAGAAGAACTTGCTAGGAGCACATGCTGGCCTAGGCCATGTAGAACGTGGTCAGCCACATTCAACCAGCTTCAGCCCTTGCATCCTTGTCATCCCTGCTGCAGATAGGGTCAACTTGATTTTGCAACAAAAAGACTAAAGCTACTTGTCAAGGATATTAAAAGTTGCTACATTGAAATATACTGAAACTTAGTATACAACTGTTTGACCTGTAAGGGACATTCAAAGGAATTGCAAACTTCTGATCCAGCGATCAGCTCCATAAGCCTTCTAGGCTGCAGTTAACAGTTGCAGTCACAGTCCTGTGAACAAGTGACCAAGATGAGCTGTTCCTATCTAATGAGGTCACAAACTCAATCACTGGAAAGTGGGCTCCAATCATGACACCACCCTAATGCCACTAGGCACCTGTACATTTTTAAAACGATACTTGCTTCTGGAAGACAAACACTATTATTAGCAGCATGAAGAACTGCAGTATTGACAGATGTGCTTTAGGTGTGCTAAAAACACTGACCATGCCAACCAATTTCTAGGATAGAGTTATTGGAGAGATCTCTCTTCCTTTAAGTAAGGGTTTTCACTAGCACGCAAAGCTTCATCTTAATCACTTAGATCAAAATGGACAACCTTAGGCTGAAACTTCAGGAGATAGCTTGACCTTAATGTTAAAACGGACGTTTTTGACAGAGGCCATATTCTGTGGCCCACAAATGCTGAGCGAAGACAGGCAGAGCCCCCGCTCTTTTGGTTCTCAGACTTCACAGCGGTGAATCAGCCAAGGCTGTGTCTCAGAAGCGTGAAGGTGTGGGCCTTACACAGAAGTGTTATCACAGCATTAGACTAAGAACACCACAGGCATTCAGAAGAGGGCAGATGAGACAAAAAACACAACTGGGACAGATGCCTTTCACAAGTTGGAGAAATCAAGCCTGTGGTGAGTAGCTTAATTTCAAATCTAATCTCTTTAGTTTGTCAAAAGAGTTGAAAGCACCTCTTTACCTCAGTGGGCTTTTACACAAATGACTGCATGTGATCATGGCTTTGGCACCTGCCTAATATCTGGAGTCCAGCAAATTCCTCACTGATAGTGAAATGCTGCCCCAAAACTCCAAAGGTTCTGTGTGCAAACTAAGCTTTCAAGGGGATTTTCATTAAGGCTTAGAAGGGACACGTCATTAATCTGAACTTCAAAGTTAGCAAGTTCCAGCTTTACATTTTCAAAGGGACAGATGCTAAAGCTGTAAATTAGGTGGGCCACCACAATAACGCTGAGTTGTTTCTAGGACCAAACACTAAGAGTGTAGCCCCCCTCTACAGCTGGGGCTTTCCAACCCCCTCCCACACACATTTTCTGGCACTCCCTGTGGCTTACCTCCCACAACGCGGGTTGGACAGGAAACAAGCTAGTATCTAGGCAGCCAGCTATATAAACTCTACTTCAAGGTCTGTAAGGGAGGCCAACTTTTGTTTGTGGATCTCAGCTACAAGGCTGGAAAGTAAAAAGGGATCAGATTCTTCTTTTCAAAGTAAGAACTCCTTTTGGTCATCTTTAGGTGCAAGTGCAGGGTATTGTAAGATAAGCTGACCTCTGGGTATAATGCTGATCAGACCGGAACTGGCTGCAAATGGCATTTCCATGCCATATCACAACCTGGAGCCAAAACACTCAGAGAAAGAATAAATGCTGTTCTTGATTTTAAGAAGAGAACTCTGATCTCCTTAGTAAGGCATCACCAAGTATGCTCGCCAAAAGCTTAAAATGCTGTATCTCATGCAGACAACAGTGCTTTAAAACATACACAACTACATTTCAAAGAGGCAAGACAAGCCAGGTGAAGCTGCTTCAAAGACCAGCAGCTCTGTTGTAAACAATATGCAAAAGCCTGAAGCTGAAGTTTTCAGCCTACGCTGAAAATCACCAAAAACAATTAGACATTCTTAGGAACATGGCTGGAAAGAAGAATCATAAAACTGTGAAGCAGCATGAAACAGGAGACCCTTCTGGGTCCTGGCCCCCCCCCCCCCCCCCCCCAATAAATTCTGAAGAGGGAAAAATTTCTCTACACAAAGTGTAGTAGGGCTTCTGGATCATCTCCCAGAGATCTGTAGCAACACAGGGCAGGAAGAAATTGCCCAAGTCACTTTGGGCCCTTAGTCACAGAAGTCACACAAGTCCAGAAGGGTCTGCAGGCATACTGTCTACCAGATTGAGCTTTGGAGTAGTAGTACTGAAGTTCTCAGTTTTGTGTCCTGCATGGTCTTTTAGGCTTTAATCAAAAGTGAACATTTCAAAGCCAAGGTGACAACTTACTGCAAGCAAAACACATCCCCTTCAATTTTGATTAGAATAGGTTATCGCCACAGATGACCTAACCTCATTAGCTGAACTCATCTGACTTACTAACCAAAAAACAAAACCAACAACAACAATAAAACAAACAAAAAACCCCCAACCCTCTTCACTGCTCTCTCTTCCTCTCAAAACTTAAATACTGTTGTCAGGATTACAAGTTTAGATCCTGCAGGACAATTTCATTTCGTTATTTCTCAAATAATTTTGTATTCCCCAAGATGAACAGGGCATCAATAAACACTCTGTTTGTGGCAACAAATGAAAATTAGCCACTGCTAACTATATAGATGCCTCTTCGCAGCCCCTTTTCTCCCATTCCAATCCCAGAATGGGCAGAACAAAACCTTGCTTGGCTTGGGTGACAGCAGTGGCTGGTAGCCACCAGCCACCAGGCTGAGAGTAAACAGAAGCCATGAAGCTGCAGGTACTACACTGAGGGCTGGGAGGCAAATAAAGGGAGCTGATGACATGGAAGGCATAAATAAAGGACATAAGAGAGCTGAGGATATTTTGATAAAACAGAAGACAGACATGGGGAACTGGACGTACTGCAATGCAAAAAACAAACAAACAAACAAACAAACATGTTTCAGTACCGAGAAATCAAAGTGTTTAAGACCTCCATCACCCATGTAAATATTAATATCGTTCCCCCAAATCCCTCTACCCGGTTATCACAAGACTTGGTTTCTTTGGTCTTTTCTCTTGCTCTTAACAGGCTAGTTTTAGTTTCTTTAACTCTTCTCAGATTTTCCACCTGAATCTAAAGCCTCCTGGCCACAGCTTGCTTTTCTACATGTATACGTTCAGTCAGACTGATCAGAAAAACCAACACAGGAAAAGAGATTACAGAAAAGGAAAAGTCCTCCCACCCCACCATGGAATACTTTATCCAAATGGCACTACACATACACTACTGCACTCAGTGTCAGAAAAACGCATTTATAAACCCACACGTGTTCTAAGCACTTTATTTTACAAACTTCGCACAACTTTGAGCAGAAGGGCAAATCAAGTCCAAGGAGATTTCACTCTTTCTGTTTTGCATGCCCCCTTGAGACTTGAACTTTGATAAGGCTGAACAGAAAGCAAAACTGAGATTAATTTTTTTTATTCAGGATTGAAGGGCTAGAGCTTTTCAACTGCAGAACAGTTTTTTTCTTGTTTGTACCCTAGTAAGATTAGCAAGCCAGAAGTGACAATCTTTCTTGATTTATAAGTGGATAGCAGCCAAATGACTGTGTCTCAATACGAACACTGCACAATTTTTAAATGAGCAAACAATAAATTAGCTTTTAGGGACTTTCCATGTCCTGTCGGAAATAGCACAGCAAGGGACTTTCCATGGTGGGAGCACTGAGCTGCTGCAGGACGTTACACACATTGCTGGCTACAGATTCAACAGCACTGCACAAGGCAAGTCATATAGTAGAGCTGTGACACCAAAGCAATGCTCAGCTAACAAATCTACCCTGTAAAGCACTGTTTAACATGAGTCCACAGTAAGCAGGAGAGACTCTGGGTGAACGCATTCATTTGATACCTCCTTTCATCAATCTTCCTCAGCCACACATACCATCTCTTAAGCTCCAGACCATATGAGGACGGCCAGGCCTGATTAAATTCCACAGCTGTTTTGGAGGCAGCTGGGATGAGAGATAACACAAGCCAGACCCTGTCTCCTCCCACCAGTCAAGAATGAGTTTTTCCTGAGAGGGCGCAAAATAACATTACCCTCATTAGCACTGAATACCACACATGCTATGTTGAAGAGAGACAAAGCTCTCTCCCAGGATAAACCAGCTAGTACTGCTAGAAATCCCTGTTCTCCATTAAGTCACAGAAGACTGCCCTAAGACTAGCAAAAATTGTGGTAGTCAAGTTCAGTGCCGCAGATCTGCAGCCTAAGGATGCTGGAGTAGCACCTCTCCAAAACATACTTTATCTTTAGCAAAATACCTAGCAGAAGATTATCTGGAGGATAAAAAAGGAAGCACAATGACATCAGTTCAGTCACTCTTAAACAGTTCTGCCTAAGATCCTAAAGAGCCACACATACTTGTAGCCTTGCAGGAAAGGAGACTTATCCCATGACACCTTGCAGCCTTTTGAAACTGCTAATCCAAGCACCAGCTGGGCCAAAGTCTGCATTTGGACACTTATCACACAGAGAGGACCTTCAGCAGCTGGTTTATGCTGAGCCCTACAGGAACTACCCTTCAAGGTTTTGGTTTGTTTTGTTTGTTTTTTTTTTTCCCCCTTTTTGAAATCCAAGAGAATTGAAGCTCTTAAGAGCTCATCAGCCACAGCACCCTGTCAATAGCATTGCAAGCTGCTGACAAATATAATTTGGTTTAGTTTAATGGAGATGAGCTCACTCACTACAATCACCATCTTGAACACTGCAGTGGGCATGAGACTTGTGTGTTAACAGCCAATGGTCACACAGCACAAAGTAAACTGTGCGTCAAGCAATCTGCAGGCATCAGCATCACACTTGGAATCTGGAACCTCAGTGAAACACTGCACCCTGAAATGCTACTCTAGAATTTTCTTTACTGGAAACCTTTAAGTAACCATCGGTTTTAACTTTTTAATTTCACATTTATTCAGTCACGCATATTCACACCACAAGCTACTCATGGATCTAAGAATGAGGGTTTCAAAGCAGGAGACTTGTTTAGCATCTTGCTTCCTCTTATCTTTGGACTAAAATTTTAGCATAGAGAAGCTGAAGGCTTTAGAAAAAAGGACAAGGAAGCATAGGTGCAGAACTATCCCTGTTAACACGCTCAGCAAGCTAGGCAGAAAACTGAGACATGACCCATAGCTGTGTTGTTTCTTCCTGCCAATCTGCAGCAGCATTGCACATAGAATCCCAGTGTTATACTACACAGACCAAGCTTAATCTTGGTTACTAACAAAGGTCCATGAGCCAAGGGGTTCAGATCTTAACCTGGGGAAAACACTGGAGGGGAAAAGAAAGTTTATTCCTCATATCTCAGTCCCTTCACTTGGTGGTTCTTACGTTCCAAGATGGATGACAAAGGCCGCCTCAGAAGCACCACAACTTCCCAGGTGAACTTGCATTTGCTCTTAGCTGCCAACACCTTTTAACAAGGCAAATCTCCACAGCAGAATTTACTTGCTGGGAAGTGGAGGGAAGCATGCCACATGTTAGGAACCACTTGCCACATCATATCTTCAGAGGTGTGCTAATGGCAAGCAAATCTCAGGCACCACAATTCTCAGGGAGAACCCATTTCTCTTGTGAGGCCCATTAGCTATATATACGCTAAAAACCAAATGCCCTGGGTCAGGTAAAGACTGAAGAAAGCCAGGATTAAATTGCTGATGGGCTCCTCAAGAAGAGGAAGGGTAGAAAAGCTTTCTTGTCCAGTAGTCTTGTGGCACAGATACCTCGGAGCGATCTGTGGCCAGTCAGTGAACGGCCAACCCCGCTGCCCTCATTTTGCAGCTACCACATGGCCCCATAGCTGTGAGAGCTGCTGGCTGGAAAGAGGTTGCTTTCCCCAGGCTCATGGCTCTGAAGTAGGTTTTAGGTTCACAGCAAACTTCACAGCAATCTCCTTGCACAGCAGCATTTCTTGACAGTTTGCTTGCATCTTTTATAGCAGAAAGGAGTTTAAGATTGGGTGACTGATTCTTGCCGTGGAAGTAATGTGGTTGGTGCCTGAGACCACAACCAAACTTGAAATTCCTTCAGCTCAGCTGATGCCCTCAGCAGGGCCCACAAACCTGGCTCAGTCAATAAATCTCTGCAAACTCCAGGAGGGCCCTGCTTACAATGAAGTACACAGAGGTGAAAGGTCCCACCATCACTGCCAGTATCAGCGCGGAGAATCGAAACTGCCTGGACTTTCCCTATCATCACACAAACAAAAAGGAAAGAAAAAGCACAAAGACATTGAAAGCCTTGCTTTGATCTTTACCTCATACTCTTTAATAGTCCCCTTCCAAGTGCAACCATCGTTAATACAGATGGCAGGCAGACTTTCTACCTCCCGACGAGCTGCATTGTCTGGGAAAGCCTGAAATCGGAAAAAAACAAACGAACAACAACAACAAACAATTAAACCACACAAATTACTGTGGGGTTGGAGTTTTGGTCCAGTTGCTTGATTCTTTATAAACCATTCTTAAAAAAAGACTTCTCCTCAAACCACTTTCCACATATCCTCAGAGGTGTGCTAATGGCAAACAAATCTTTATTACAGTGTTTAAATAGGCCACCTCTATATTAATATGACCTGGATATTAGAAGCTGGGGAGCCTATCACCACGTTAATCATAACTTTCACCACCGTTAATAACAGAACGTTTCCTAAGAACAATGAAATCTTAGACCTTGTGTTTTAAACAAAAACTGGAAGCGGTATCAGTGAGTTTGCTTTTATTTTTTAAAATGAGCTTTTACCTACCGAGCTTGTTTCTAAAATAGAAACTCCTTCTTCATATATTCCCTCCTGAATACAGCTGGCACATTTTTGAGGTCCCGAACTAGCAGACAGGAAAATAATAATCAAACACAACAGGAGGAGATGGCAACATACCAGTTCATGATACAGCTACAATGTAAAACTAAGGGATATCAACAGTTTCAAAGTTGTTATTTTAAAAAATATTTTTAGAATAACATATAGAACCTCTGCTCATCTGTATTTTGACACCCATTTTTGATTCTAATTTTTTTTCTTCTTGTGACCAATTGTTCTGTTGAACTTCCCTCACTTAAAGGTAGGAGTGAGTTAAAACAAAAGTAGACTTTTCTGAAAGCCTGAGTCCACTTAAATTTCTCACATTTTGACATGATAACCATATGAGGACTTTTTGGAGCAAACTCCTTCGACAGCTGTTAAAACGACTGAAAGATCAGGTGATCCACTTAGACTGTCAACAGAATTGCAAAAACAACCGAGAAGATTGCAGAAAAGTGGACTTTGAAGCAACCCCCAGAATAACACAAGCGAGCCAGAGATTACACATTCCCTTACAGAGGGCTTGATGATGAATTTCCAAGATAAAATACAACTTCCCTCACTGAGAAACCACTGAAAATAAGACATCATCTTCTTTGCCTCCACTTACTTTTAATCATTTTGTTTTCAGAGTGAAGGCACACAAGTTACCTTATAATTTTCTTCAGACAATAGGAACAGTAGCGATGTCCACACTGAGCTTGAAACGGCCTCCTCAATATATTCTTGCACTCTGAACAGAGGTATTTGACCTCCAATTTAGTGCCCAGTATCTCCTTGGAAAATCCAGGCTGGTTTAGATCCAAAGAGCCAGGTGGAGTAGAGTTTGCTGCTGCCATGGGAGCCAAAAATTCTGGCTGTATCTCAAAAGCCTGAAAAATAAAAATATTTTTCCTGTTTAATTAAAACTGCATGGTAGTAATTTTTCCACATAAGCTGTACTAGTTACAGCATGCTACACTGGCACCCAAAACCCAATACCACAGGTAGACCTCAGTCTAAACTATGAGACTACCATAGTCAGAAATACAGAAACAAACCACCAACAACAAAATTTACACAGTTAACTTCAGAATTCAATCCAGGATAAGGTGAACAGACCTCACTAAAATCTCCCATCCTAGTTAGTTAATTGAGACATAGCCTATTCAGGGAAATCAAGGCTTCCAGCCCAAAACAAAGAAAAACACTCTTCTGAAGTTGAACTCATCAAGAGTATAAATAAATCACCTCAGTCCACCAAAAACCTGTAGGCACCAAGTGAAGTAGCCACAGCTTACTGCCACATGCTTTCATATCTGTCAGCTAATACTACCACGCGCTTTCATATCTGTCAGTTGTCAAAAAGGACTGTAATTCTACAGCAGTTCACGTGGGTCATAGGGAGACTCTCTACAAGCAGCTGTAGGGCCAGAATTTACTGACAATGCCCAGTCAGGTGCATGGGGCTCTCTAAAGGACTAGAGAATAAAGACGTGAAAGGCACAAACAAATCACAAAGCTAATAGTGTGTCGAGGGAGAGTCAATTCATTTGCTTTTGCTACTTATGATGGTCTAAACACGCGTCTCCTACCTTTGTGCGCTGCAACTATACCTCAGGGCGGTCTTAAACGCGTAAGATAACATATCCAGATAGGTCCTTTAAAATAATGCAGTGAAAAAAGCAGAGCTTCACTCAGAGCTCCAAATATTTTGCCTCTTAGATAACATTAGACTTTTGCCTGTCCCAGGAGTTGTTAAAGCTACAGGGCCACCAGCATGCTGATAAGGCAATCCTAGAACAGGGACAGCTAGACAAGTATTAAAGTTTACTATGCACAACCAAATCCCCCAAATCAGTACACAGGCAGCCTTGCTCCTGTGTCTGCTGAAGGGCCTCTGCCACTACAGCCATCTACATATCAACAGCTGTGTCAGCAATCCGTAGCATACAACTGGACCAAGCGTCACTGTTTTCCCGATGCACGTACGTAGCCACGTCTTTAATACTCTAAAATTTAGGCTGGGAGGGTCCCTGGATGTCATCTACTTCAACCTCCTGCTCAAAGCAGGGCTAACCTCTAAGTCGGATGAGATTTCTCAGAGCCATAGCCAGCTGAGTTTTGGAAGTCTCTGCTGATGGAGATCCCACCAGCTCTCTGGGACTCTGTTCCACTCTTGCAGGGAAGAACTTTTTCCAGATTCAAACAGACAATGAAGAAGTGAGAGGATAGCTGACAAGGTGTGGAAAGGCGTGATAGCAAACAGCTCGTTATGCAATCCACGCAAAACACAAACCTGAGCTGGTTTAACACAAAACCAGCTCAGGGCAAAACTCTACTTTGAGCCAGAAGCATGACAAGAAAAGGCAAGGAGCATCTCACCCGAAGGGCGCTGCACTGCAGCCGAAGGAGCCTACTAAGTGGCAGCAGTCATCACCCAACCCACCCTACCCTCGCACCAGAGAGACACCTTCCCCCTTCTTTTGGGTCAGATCACCCAGGTGCCCGAGGGGCAGCGCCAGGGAGGGGGGTACCTCCGGCCTCCCGCCGCCCTCCCGTCCCTACGCAGGGCCGACCCCGCAGAGCAAAGCTGCGCAGGAGAGCGCCCGCGTTTCAGCGCCCGCACCTAGCGAGAAGGAAGCGGCTACCACGGCGAGCAGCTGACACACAGGCAACGACCTTAACAGCCGGTGTCCCCCGCCCGTGTTTACCGCGTCCCTCCGTACCCCCCCACCACGCGGGCTCGCAGCGACCGACCGCGGCGCCCGCTCTCCTTCCCCGCGCGTTCCGCACCTGCGGCCCGGCCGCGGAAGCGGCTCTCGCACGCGCCCGCCGCCGCCAGCGGTCCCGCGGGGCAGGGGCACGGGCGGGCCGGGCTGGCCCCAGCGGCGGCGCCCGGCCCGCGAACAGCGGCGAGAGAGCGGGGTCCCCAGCGGCCCCGCCGCAGGCAAGGGAAGGCGGAACCCGCCCGCTCACGCCGCTCCGCCTGGGCCGGGCCGGGCCCCCGCAGCCGCCTCGGAAATTCCCCGCCCGCTTCCCCCGCCGCGGCCCGGCCCCGCGCCCGCCGTCCCTGCCGCGCGGCCCGGACGCCGCGCCCGCCAGCCCAGGCGAGACGGCGCGGCGCGGCGCGGCGCGGCGCGGCGCGGCGCGGCGCGGCGCGGCCGGTGGCCCCGGCTGCCCCCGCTGCCGGCGGGGCCGCGCGAGGGTGGGCCCGGGGCGCCGGGGCGGGGCGGCGCCTCACTCACCGGCACTGTCCGTCCGCGCCCGCACCGGAAGCGCCCCAAGCCGCGCCCACCGGCCACGTGGGACCCGCCCCGCCCCGGCCGCCCAGGCCCCGCCCCGTCGGAGCCAGGCCCCGCCCCCACGCCGCGAAGGCCCTAACTGGGGGCGGGGCCAGCAACCCGGCACCCCCCCCACCCCGCCCCGCCCCCCGGCCGCATAGAGAGCCCTCCCCCAAACCGTAACCCCCCCCACACACACTGACAGCCCTCCCCCAAACCGTAACCCCCCCCACACACTGACAGCCCTCCCCCAAACCGTAACCCCCCACACACTGACAGCCCTCCCCCAAACCGTAACCCCCCCCCACACACACTGACAGCCCTCCCCCAAACCGTAACCCCCCCCACACTGACAGCCCTCCCCCAAACCGTAACCCCCCCCCACACACTGACAGCCCTCCCCCAAACCGTAACCCCCCCCCACACACTGACAGCCCTCCCCCACACCGTAACCCCCCCCCACACACTGACAGCCCTCCCCCACACCGTAACCCCCCCCACACACACTGACAGCCCTCCCCCACACCGTAACCCCCCCACACACTGACAGCCCTCCCCCACACCGTAACCCCCCCCACACTCACAGCCCTCCCCCAAACCGTAACCCCCCCCACACACACTCACAGCCCTCCCCCAAACCGTAACCCCCCCCACACTCACAGCCCTCCCCCAAACCGTAACCCCCCCCACACACACTCACAGCCCTCCCCCACACCGTACCCCCCCCCACACTGACAGCCCTCCCCCAAACCGTAACCCCCCCCCACACACTGACAGCCCTCCCCCACACCGTAACCCCCCCCACACACACTGACAGCCCTCCCCCACACCGTAACCCCCCCCACACACACTGACAGCCCTCCCCCACACCGTAACCCCCCCCACACACACTGACAGCCCTCCCCCACACCGTAACCCCCCCCCACACACACTGACAGCCCTCCCCCAAACCGTAACCCCCCCCCACACACTGACAGCCCTCCCCCAAACCGTAACCCCCCCCCACACACTGACAGCCCTCCCCCACACCGTAACCCCCCCCCACACACTGACAGCCCTCCCCCACACCGTAACCCCCCCCACACTCACAGCCCTCCCCCAAACCGTAACCCCCCCCACACACACTCACAGCCCTCCCCCAAACCGTAACCCCCCCCACACTCACAGCCCTCCCCCAAACTGTAACCCCCCCCACACACACTCACAGCCCTCCCCCACACCGTACCCCCCCACACACTGACAGCCCTCCCCCAAACCGTAACCCCCCCCCACACACTGACAGCCCTCCCCCACACCGTAACCCCCCCCACACACACTGACAGCCCTCCCCCACACCGTAACCCCCCCCACACACACTGACAGCCCTCCCCCACACCGTAACCCCCCCCACACACACTGACAGCCCTCCCCCACACCGTAACCCCCCCCCCACACACTGACAGCCCTCCCCCACACCGTAACCCCCCCCACACTGACAGCCCTCCCCCAAACCGTAACCCCCCACACACACTGACAGCCCTCCCCCAAACCGTAACCCCCCCCACACACTGACAGCCCTCCCCCACACCGTAACCCCCCCCACACACTCACAGCCCTCCCCCACACCGTAACCCCCCCACACACTCACAGCCCTTCCCCACACTGTAACCCCCCCACACTCACCCCACACACTCACAGCCCTCCCCACACCGTAACCCCCCTCACCCCACACACTCACAGCCCTCCCCCACACCGTAACCCCCCCCCACACACTGACAGCCCTCCCCCACACCGTAACCCCCCACACACACTGACAGCCCTCCCCCAAACCGTAACCCCCCACACACACTGACAGCCCTCCCCCACACCGTAACCCCCCCCACACACTCACAGCCCTCCCCCACACCGTAACCCCCCCACACACTCACAGCCCTTCCCCACACTGTAACCCCCCCACACTCACCCCACACACTCACAGCCCTCCCCACACCGTAACCCCCCTCACCCCACACACTCACAGCCCTCCCCCCACACCGTAACCCCCCCACACTCACAGCCCTCTCCCACACCGTAACCCCCCACACTCACCCCCCACACTCACAGCCCTCCCCCACACCGTAACCCCCCCAAACTCACAGCCCTCACCCCACACCGTAACCTCCCCTCACCCCACACACAGCCTTCCCCCCACACCATAACCCCCCCACACTCACCCCACACACTCACAGCCCTCCCCCACACCGTAACCCCCCCACACTCACCCCACACTGTAACCCCCCACACTCACAGCCCTCCCCCACCGTAACCCCCCCAAACTCACAGCCCTCACCCCACACCGTAACCCCCCCACACTCACCCCACACACAGCCTTCCCCCCACACTCACCCCACACACTCACAGCCCTCCCCCACACCCCCCCCACACTGTAACCCCCCACACTCACCCCACACACTCACAGCCCTCCCCCACACCGTAACCCCCCCACACTCACCCCACACACTCACAGCCCTCACCCCACACCGTAACCCCCCCACACTCACAGCCCTCACCCCACACTGTAACCCCCCCACACACTCACAGCCCTCACCCCACACTGTAACCCCCCCACACTCACCGCCCTCCCCCACACTGTAAAACCCCCACTCACCCCACACGCTCACAGCCCTCCCCCACACCGTAACCCTAACACTCACAGCCCTCCCCATACTGTAATCCCCCACCACCCCACACTCACAGCCCTCTCCCCCACCGTCACCCCACACACTCACAGCCCTCCCCCCACACCGTAACCCCCACACTCACCCCACACACTCACAGCCCTCCCCCCACACCGTAACCCCCCACACTCACAGCCCTCCCCCACACCGTAACCCCCACACTCACCCCACACACTCACAGCCCTCCCCCACACCGTAACCCCCCACACTCACAGCCCTCCCCCACACCGTAACCCCCACACTCACCCCACACACTCACAGCCCTCCCCCCACACCGTAACCCCCCACACTCACAGCCCTCCCCCACACCGTAACCCCCCACACTCACCCCCCACACTCACAGCCCTCCCCCACACCGTAACCCCCCACACTCACAGCCCTCACCCCACACCGTAACCCCCCCACACTCACCCCACACACACAGCCCTCCCCCCACACTGTAACCCCCCCACACTCACCCCACACACTCACAGCCCTCCCCCACACCGTAACCCCCCCACACAGTAACCCCCCCCACACTCACCCCACACACTCACAGCCCTCCCCCCACACTGTAACCCCCCCACACTCACCCCACACACTCACAGCCCTCCCCCACACCGTAACCCCCCCACACAGTAACCCCCCCACACTCACCCCACACACTCACAGCCCTCCCCCCACACTGTAACCCCCCACACTCACAGCCCTCCCCCCACACCGTAACCCCCCCACACAGTAACTCCCCCACACTCACCCCCCACACTCACAGCCCTCCCCCACACCGTAACCCCCCACACTCACCCCCCACACTCACAGCCCTCCCCCACACCGTAACCCCCCACACTCACAGCCCTCACCCCACACCGTAACCCCCCCACACTCACCCCACACACACAGCCCTCCCCCCACACCGTAACCCCCCACACTCACAGCCCTCACCCCACACCATAACCCCCCCACACTCACCCCACACACTCACAGCTCTCTCCCACACCGTAACCCCCACACACTCACCCCACACACTCACAGCCCTCCCCCACACCGTACCCCCCCCACACTCACAGCCCTCACCCCACACCATAACCTCCCCTCACCCCACACACAGCGCTCCCCCCACACCATAACCCCCCACACTCACCCCCCACACTCACAGCCCTCCCCCCACACAGTAACCCCCCCACACTCACCCCACACTGTAACCCCCCACACTCACCCCACTCACTGACAGCCCTCCCCCACACCGTAACCCCACACACTCACCCCCCACACTCACAGCCCTCCCCCACACCGTAACCCCCCACACTCACAGCCCTCACCCCACACCATAACCCCCCCACACTCACCCCACACACTCACAGCCCTCCCCCACACCGTACCCCCCCCACACTCACAGCCCTCACCCCACACCATAACCTCCCCTCACCCCACACACAGCGCTCCCCCCACACCATAACCCCCCACACTCACCCCACACACTCACAGCCCTCCCCCCACACAGTAACCCCCCCACACTCACCCCACACTGTAACCCCCCACACTCACCCCACTCACTGACAGCCCTCCCCCACACCGTAACCCCCCCACACTCACCCTACACTCACAGCCCTCCCCCACACCGTAACCCCCCCACACTCACCCTACACTCACAGCCCTCCCCCACACTGTAACCCCCACACTCACAGCCCTCCCCATACTGTAATCCCCCGTCACCCCACACTCACAGCCCTCTCCCCCACCGTCACCCCCCACACTCACAGCCCTCTCCCACACTGTAACCCCCTACAGTCACCCCACTCACTGACAGCCCTCCCCCACACCGTAACCCCCAGTCACCCCACACAGCTCTCCCCCAGACTGTAACCCCTACACTGTTACCCCACACAGACAGCCCCCCAGACTGTAACCCCCACACTGTCACCCCACACACTGACAGATCCCCCACACTGTAACCCCTACACTCTCACCCCCCTCGACAGTCCTCCTCCACATTTTAACCCCCACCCTGTCACCCTGCATACTGACAGCTCTCCCTCACACTATCTCTGGCCGTCACCCCCCCCCCACTGACAGACCCCTCACACTGTCACACCCCCCACACTGACACTCCACACTGTCGCCCTTCCCTCATACTGTCACCCCACACTGTCACCCCTTCCCTAACATCACCCTTCATACTGTCACTCCTCCACACCCGTCCCTCACACTCACCCCTCCCCCTACTGCTGCCCCACACGGTCACCCTGCTGTCCCTGTCCACCCCCCTCACTGTCCCCCCCCTCCCTTGGTCCCCCCACTCCCTGCCGGCCCCGGGCTGCCCCTGGCCCCAGCCCCATCCCCTCCACGGGGGGCCCCAGCGCAGCGCCTGCTGCCCAAGCCCCCTTGGCGCCCTGCCACCCCCCACGCAGCCCCTCTTTCCCCCGGAGCTCTTTGAGGCCTTCATCACGCCCACGTCGGAGGCAATGCTCGGGGCGGCCGCCCCCAAGTGCCTGCAAGGACGTGGGGGAAGAGAGGAGGTCTGGCGAGCCGCCGGCCGGCCACCCCAGCGGCACCCAGAGCAACCGGGGTGAAGCCTGAAGGATTTATTCACGCTGTGGCTACCCGTCTCCCAGCACAACAGCACCTCTGCAGCCCGGGAGAGCGCCCCGGCTCTCTGGCTCCCGCTGCCCTCCCCCAAGCTCACGCAGGCATGCACAGGGAGATGGTGCTGCCACTTCTGTGGGGACCTAGACAGCTCTGAGAGAGTATCCACGTCCTCGGACCTGCCGAGCTGGACGTGGTCCCCTCACGGGGGTGTAACCCGCTACTGGCGCCGAATGCCACACGCACCAATTGCCACATATAAATAAATAACACACGGATGATGTGGAAGGGTTTGAAAAGTCCCGACCAGTCATAGCTGCCCTGCTTGCAGAAGCGCTTCCCCTTGCACACCCCCAGCTTCACCTCTACGGCATGGGGTAGAAATTCCCCTCCCTGCCCTTCCAGGAACCGCTGCCCCCAGCGCCGCTCGGGGCCCCGGGGACACGCGGTATCTGCACTCTCACCACATTATTCAGAAGAGAAACGCTAGCGAGGCGGAAGGAAAGCGAATACTGAGGTCTCTGTTTCCTTTCTCAATTCCCTCATGGATGCCAGCTTAAGGAAGATGCTCATCATCCCAGTGCTGGTATTTGGGGTGGCCTGATTGAATGCAATTCCCAACACTTCCATCCATCCATCCTTGGTTGCCAAGTTTGCCACTGTTGGATCCCAGCTTCTCAGGAACATAGAGATAGCTGACTACTCTGCAGTAGTTTGGGAGCTGTATTCATACTTTATCTCCTTGAAGCGGAGGCACAATATCAAAGGGATATGCCTAAGGAAGTCAATAATCGATCTGACAACGCAATCCCCATCTCCCGTCTCCAACCCTAGGCTATGCTACGAGCTGACACGGCCTCAGCCTGAAGTCTGCCGAGCCTTCACCTGGCATTTAGGAATCGGCAGATGTGGTGGAAAGCAGATCTGTGCTAACAGAAAGCTTCACATGGGTCTGATAGGGCTCTGGGTCACACGCTGTTCACAGAGGGTGAAACCTAACCCCATCCGTATGGTTGGTGGGATTCCCATAGCTCCAGTGCTGCCTCAGTTTCACCTCACATCACGTCCATGTGTCAGATCCTTCAAAACAAAAGACACTGAACGTAATTCAAGCTATTGCAAAAAAACCTCTAGACTGGGCCTTTTGCTATGCGGTTTCTCATTCAACGCACCTCAGCTGGATAGTGGCTAAAAGAACCTGGTCTTAGTGAAACAAGCTGAAAGTCTCATTCTGGCTCTTAGAGGAGAGATGCCTCCATCCCTAACTACAAAGGGAATGACAAACACCCAAAAGTACTCGCCCCACTGGGCTGGTCCAAACCAGGTGGCTAATGCAGTAGGGTGGCTTGTGCGCAGTCTCCGCATTTACAGCGTATTTGCCCAGGGGCTCCCTCCTCCTTCCCAGTGCTAGTCATGTTCAGTGGCAGCGTGTGACTCTCGGTTGTCAAAACCACCAACAAAAACCCCTCCTTGGTTAAGAGAAGCTGTCTCCCAGCCTTACAACACACACCAGAGTAGGTACACCTCATACAGAGCTTTCACTGCCTACTCCGAGACAAGCCAACTCTATCTTCAAGGGAGACTAGGCCTTTAGAAGTTAACACAGCTAAGCAGTTTGAAAAAGAAGCATTGCTCACTTACCTGCGCACAAAGTGACATTGTCTGCTGTTCATCCCAGCCTAGAGGCAGCATAGAGGTGTCTGCTCAGAACTGAAAGTAGAAGCGAGATGAAGCTGCAAAGGAGAGACAGCAGCAGACTGGTTTCATTTTAATAAAAGATGCTAGGGGAAACGAAAATACTTACCACGTGGCAGTGAGGTCAGCACAGAGGTGCTTTTCACAGGGGAACTTAGCTTTGTTAAAGGTCACAACAGCAGACCTTTTCACTTGGTGTGGGACTGCTGTGTCCAGAGCCTGAAGCTCATTCCTGCCTGCCTGCCTCACTGTGGATGTGAACCCAGCTTACCAGCTCAGAGCATTGGAAGGTGTTCCTCGTCCTGCAGCGAGCTCTCCACCTTGGAGAGGCTGTCTTGAACACACAGAGCTGAGGTCTTCAGGGTCTTATTGCCTTGCATGTTGGCAGAACATGAAAGAGTCTGATTCTTATCACGCAGGGGAATTCACTCCACACTGGGGAAATCCTCCTTGGTCAAAACCAGGCATAACCAGTTTGATGCTACCTCTAAAGGAGTGCCCAGCACCAAAGGCATAGTCAAAGTGTTTCTCCCAGAGATTCCTGGCTGTGAGGTCAGCTCGGGAGCGGGGGTGGCTGCAACAGAGGTGCATGTTAGGGCAGGACTTGACATGGCCCTAATATATGCTGAGGGCTGAGCTGGTGTCTGCTGAGCTTCGGGAGGCATGGTTTCCTCTACTCCGCTGCACAGTCCAGAGTGAGCATGCACCCAGCCACAGTCCCTCTGACATCCATGTACACCTGTGTGCTGCTCAGGAGCGCGTTGAGACGAGATGCTACCTGCAAGGCTGATGCAAGTGATTCTGGGGACTCCTACGGAGGCCTCGCTGCCATACCCACTGTGAACTGAACCACTGTCTCCCCAGGCTCTGTCTGGAAAGCTGAGGCTGGTGGCAAGACGCAGCCCATAGCAGGAGATGCCAGTTAATGACAAGGGTAGATGCTGATCAGGACAGAAGGAGGGGAATTATGCAGAAAGTCTGAGGAAAAAGGATTAAGGTTTCCTGCTAAGCAGGAAGAGAGGAGCCCATTTTGCTCCAATCCACGTCACGATGCCTGGGCTGCCCTATGGGTTCAAATGTACACGTGGATGTCACACGCCCAAAGCTTAGGCAGTCGGCTCTGACAAAAACATTAGCTGTCATGCTATAATAGACCACCAACTTGTGCTGGTGGGGGGCCTCAATACTTTGATCCCTTCCTTTCCTGCCTCAGCTTCTCTCCTCCCCTCTAGAAGGGGACACGATCAACGGATGCAAAGGCAGCAGCAAGAGCCCAGGCAGCAGATGCCATCGTGCAGCATCCCACTGCACCATTCTCAGATGACTCTGGTCACCCCACCAAGTGTGAAATATAAGGAAGAACAGGCTGAGAAACATCGGGGGAAATAACAAGGTGGATACGAAGAGTACACGAGGAGATCGCAAAGCCCTAATACGTGGAAATTAGGCAGAAACCTCACAGCTTCTCAAGGTAGAAAGAAGAGCCGCTTGCTCACTGTTCCTCCCTGAAGATGAGAAACAGAGTGGGCAGCAAGCCACAGGACCTCACAGTGGGTCCTGTGAGACCTCACAGGGGCTGGGTCTCACCTGGCATAAATTGTGATGGCTCCACTATGGTCAAGGGCAGGAAACACATCCCTTTGCATGTGTCAGCAGTAGTAACTTGTACTACATAACTCCACTGGGACAGGTAAAGTTGCACGTCCTTGCTGGCGCTGCTTCAGCTATTCCATTATAACGATCCTTTTCCTGGCACAATTGTGTTTTGTCCGGGAAAGAAAGTACGAAAACATTTACGTTACTAGAAATATTCATTGGTTTACATAATTCACTTAAAAAAAAAAAAAACCACTTCTCCATTTCCTGAACTAAACATTATCCCGGCAGAACTGTTGAGGGCAAACCACGCTGACATCATTTACTTCAGAAGCAGGAAATCATAAGCAATGCCTTACCTGAGCCGCTGACTACAGGAAGGGAACAATCTGGGACTGCTCAAAATAAACTTGCTGTTGCAATACTCTATTTGCCACCAAATGGCCGGAAGAGTAACTTTTGCAATGCAGAGTAACAGTCCTCAGTGTTTGATGTGCGTGCCCAAAAAGCGTTCTTTCCTCAGTTTCCTGGACTGCAGGAGCTGGGTGTGTTGTAATGACAGAACTTCCTGGCCGCAAGAAGGGGAAACACCTTGCACTTATAATAGCACCTGATCCCTGAGCAATGCTCAAATCATCCATGATTTGGAAATCAGTTGCTCCTGTTGCACTTAGTCAAGATGACGGCCTGCAAAAACACTCCACAGAAGGATTTTAAAGTGTTGTTCCTCTTCCCCCTTATTTCAGAAAGGGCCACAGTGGCAATTTTGTTTTTTCCTGGTTTTCCTGAAGAATTCATAGTGACTACTGATGACTCAGGCATGCAGTTTAGGAATTTTAGTGTGTTTTATTTGAAAGAGCCAAGACGCTGCTGCATTTAACAAGGAGAGCCTTCTCATGCTCAAAAAGCTTACATCAGTTTACCACAAAATAAAGACGCACACTGTAGAATTTCACAGATAAAAAGCACTGCAATCACACTTCACCCTGCACCTTACCATTACCTCTAGCATAGCGGTATTTACCGACAGCCGCTTGCCAAGGCGCTGGCGGTGGAGCCGGTCTCCCTTGCTGCTCCACTGCACGGAAGGCCTCAGCGGAATCTCTGCCCCAGGGCCCCTGCGTCGCGGCTGAGAGGCTGCCAAGCACCAGCTCTCCAGCTGCACAAAGAACCTTCCAGAGCAGACAAGCCCTGAATTATTCACATGCAAAAACAGGCAGGAAACCTCCCCCTCAAACCCTTCGGGCCTTCTCTTCGCTTCTCGTTCAGCGTGAGAAAAAAACCTAACAACAACAACAACGAACGGCATTAGCCCAGCGTCTGGCTGGCTGCCTGCCTGCCCAGGACAGCCGCCCAACGGCCACCAACGGAAGGGGCAGAGCCGTGGCGCAAGCGGAGACCCGGGCTGTGGGGGCGTCGTCTCCGAGCACCGCGTCCCCGCGCCAGGCCGGGCCGGGCCGGGCCGACGGCCCTCCCCCGGCAGACCGGACCGGACCGAGCCCGCCCCGGCCGCCGTCCCGGCCCCGCCGTCCCTCCAACCGCCGCGCCGCCCCGCCCACTCGCCCCCGCGCAGGCGCCGACGGCTGCGGCGCATGCCCGCCCCCTGTGCCGAGCCCGGCCCCGCCCTGCCCGACGCGGCTATTGGGCAGCAATAATGACAGAGCCCCTGGCTTAGCCAGTTATCGACCGGCCTCGGATTAGTGGCAGTTACAATGTCCTATCAAAGTGCACGGAGTGGGAGGGTGCTCGCTGGCTTCCAGGCAGGTGTTGACATTAACTAATCACATAATGCACTGGTTGATTGGTGGCTTTCTAGGCCTATCAAAAGTGGTTGCGTCAAGGGCGTGAATGAATTGCTATTTATGCCGAAGGCCATTGAGGAGTTCTAAGTCCCGCCCCCTGCGATCGCGCAACTCTCTACCAATGAGACGCCGTATTTTCTGAGGGGCGGGCGCAGGACCCTATCGGCGAGCCCCGCGGCGGCCCCGCCCCGCTCGTGGGGGCGGGAGAGGCGGAGCCTGCCCCTTCCCCACCGCCCAATCAGTGGGCCGTGCCACCTGAGTGGCGGGCGCGGCACCGAATGGGGGCGGGGCGGGGCGGGCGAGGGGCGGCGGCGGCGGCGGCGGCGGCAGTGGCAGCAGCAGCGGGCGGGGTCGGTACCATGGCGGAGAGCGACTGGGACACGGTCACGGTGCTGCGCAAGAAGGGCCCGAGCGCGGCCCAGGCCAAGTCCAAGCAGGTCAGCGCGGGGCGGGGGCGGGGGCAGCCCGCGGCGACCTGCTCCGCTCGGGCGGCCCGGCCCGCTGCTGACTCACCGGTCGGACGGGCCGAGTCGGGCCGGGCGGGGGGCGGGGGGTCCCTACCCCGGTGCGAGCCGCGGGGGCGCCCGGGCGCCGCGGCGGGATGAGGCGGCCCCGGCCGCGGCCTGCCCGGTGCGTCCGCCGCCTGGCGCTGTGCCGGGGGCGGCCGGGCCGCGCTGCCCGGGGCGCCCGGCTGATGCAAGGGGCCGGGGCGGGGCCGGGCGCCGGGAGCGGCCCAGCCCCGCGGGCCGGGCCTCAGCCCTCGCCGCCTGCCGGGGCTGCCGAGGCCGGGCCGGCGGGGAGCGGAGCGGGGGCCGCCCCGGGGAGGCGGGGGGCCGGCGGCGCAGCCCGCCGGCGGCGCGGAGCTGTCCGGTCCCTGCGGGGGCCGCGCACCCTCCGCCGGGCCGTGCTGCTGCCGGGGCAGCCGGAGAGGTAACGCCTCCCGGGGGCTCTCGGAGCCCGTTACCGCCTGCCTGCCTTCCCCCCGCCGGCTGCCGCGGTGCTGGGGGCCGCCTGGAGACCCCCCTGCCGCCCCGGTGGGTCCGGCCGGGCTCGGCCGCAGGGGTGACGGCTCCCGGGGCCCTCGGCGAGGGCTGGGCCGCGCTGCCGGCGCTTGCTCTCACTCTCACTCGCTTACGTTTCTTTTTCTTTTTTCTTTTTTTTTTTTTTTCATTTTTTGCCAGGCGATCCTAGCAGCTCAGAGGCGAGGAGAGGATGTGGAGACCTCCAAGAAGTGTATGTATCAGTGTGTGGTGAGGGGGGCAGAGTACTTTCATGTCCTGAGTAACTTTCAGGATAGCCTAAAAGCCCGTTGTCTTTTGATTGTACCAATTTCTGTGTTCTAAAAATGGCCTAATAGTGTCATTTTTTAGGGAAACTGGGAGGTCTGGGGAGACCTGCAAAGTGAAATGAAGCAGACATCCTCTCCTGTAAGAGCCCTAGTTCAGTGAACAGCAAATGATGTTAGCAGTGGGTGTTTAGTCCTCTTGCTCTTGCTGAAAGCATTTGGTTCAAGCTAGCTTCTTCTGCTTGAGGCTTGGTCTGTTAAGCTTCTTTTGACTAGCATAATCTGAGACAATAGCGGCATATCCTCTGAGCTAAGCCATAGCTGACCACAACTGGGACCTGAAAAAAAACCTCCAGGCTTCCTGCAAAAAGCAAAGAATGCTTCACTGTAACGATCCCTGAATTGCTGCTGATCCAGTCACCCAGATCTGATCTCTGCCCAGCGTCTGTTCTGACTACTGACTGAGAGGAAAACGGGGCCCGTTATTGCCAGAGTCTCCTGTGAACACGTTAGGCAAATTTGCCCAGCAATAACATGCATAGAGCAATTACTCTCTTTAAGTAGAGAGATGGACTATGTAACCTCTTTCTATGAATCATTATGGATACAAGAAAACTAACATTTTTAGGGATCCTAAGTTAAAACGTCTTGGAAAAGCCTTCATGACAGCAAAACTCTAGATTAAACTCCCAATTTATACAGTGTATTCTTACTGTTGATCACATATATGCTTGAGAATTTGAATAACTACTCTTTTTTACCGTGGCATAGTTCTTTTAAAAATTCCCTGTTTTTTGTCTGATGTAAATTCTTATGTTCTCTCACCTTGGGAAGAGATTAGGATAGCTGTTAATAAATAAATAGATAACCCCTGAGCAGGAGAAAATAGAGAATGTTTCAAGTTTGGTCAGCTTAATCAAGACACTGAATTTCGGTCACTAATGTTAGAGAAGGGATTCTAACTATGACTTGAACATTCTAACTAAAATGAGAGCCTCTAGCTTTCCTCAAAACTAAATAAGGTTAGAGTTTAAGAGGCAGCAGAAAACTGAGCAGAAGCCACATATTCAGGATGCCTTGTAACCAAGCAAACAAGGTAAAAGTTCATATAGTAAATCCCCTAAGCTGTAACAAAATCTTGTGTATATGGAGTTAAGTTTGGAAATGAAGTAAAGAAAGGGAAGAGTTCTGAATGACTTTGTTTAGACGTCAGCATTTAACAGGATTAAGATAACACATTCTCTGAACTGCAGTTGGCAGGATCTGGCTGAGGTTGATGCTGATGTTGGCATGTTAAAATCCTGAAAACTCACTGGGATCCTGGGCAGCTGAGTATGTAGAGCAAGCACTTTGATACTTTGTGCAGCTCTGAGCCTTGTTTTGTTTGTTCTTGTTTTTTGTTCTTGCTTTGAATGGTAGGGGCAGCAGGCCAAAACAAACAACACTTTATTACAAAGAACACAGCCAAGCTAGACCGAGAAACAGAAGAGCTGCACCATGACAGAGTTCCCCTGGAGGTGGGCAAAGTAATCCAGCAGGGTCGACAGAGCAAGGGCATGACACAGAAGGACTTGGCCACAGTAAGTATTGCCCAGTGTTCTCTGATGTCTGCTCCGGCTTTCTAGAGGAAGGGTCTAGGCACCCCTAGAGGGGTGAAGATAGATACCTTTTTTTAAATTTTTCCTCATGGGTAGCTGCAGTGGCATGGTATCAAGAATTGGAAGTTTGGCGAGTGTAATGTCTTTGCCTGATTCCCAGGCAAAATTAGTAACCGAAGAAATAGCTCAGGGATTTATCTATGCGACCTTTGTACATCGGCTTAGTGACTGAGCAGTGTTATGGCCAGTGAGCTGCTGGGAGGCTTTTTTTTTTTTCTTTTTTCCTTATCACATCAACTTAGCGTTGACACAAGGGGTTTTTTTTGTCCCATCTATGTCTGATACTGCGTTTAGAAGCTCATTGCTGTATTAATGAACGACAGCACTTTAATATTATTGTTCTTCCTGGGAGAATGAGAGAAGTCAAAATCTGTCCGTGATGGGTGTCACCATCGCTGTAGCACTCAAACACTGGACAGAGGGGAAAGAGTGATGATGGAGTAAGCCTATAAGTAGTGCTGTCTCTTCCAATTCTGGCGTGATTGTAGGCTGCCACTTATTAGTGTGATAGAGTATTTGGGGTTTGGTTCTGAATGTTAATTGTGCCAATGTTTGAGGCACCTCTTTATTTTTTTTATTTTTAGAAAATCAATGAAAAACCACAAGTTATTGCTGACTATGAATCGGGAAGAGCAATCCCCAATAACCAGGTTATGGGCAAGATTGAAAGAGCCATTGGTAAGTTAAGGAAGTAGACTTCAAAAATAACAAATGTTTTCAGTGAGTATGAAGGATGTTTTGGTTTAAGTTATTTATACTTTCTGTGGCAGGAACAGTTGCTGACTATAGGTTATTATAGGTGGGGTATCATTAGGCCATGTTCTGATAATACTTGGATCTGCTGACTAAAACAACTCAAAGCCCTCGTTCTCCTTTTTTTCCTCCCCTCCCCCCCCCCCCCACCGTCCTTATGTATGGGACGGCGTCCTGGGGCCCTTCTCTGTACTGTCCTCTCAAAATCAGAGAGATGCTGAGACCCTTGAAGGATTGATGTCAATTCAGTAAAGTATCTTGCAATCATTAATGTTTACGTGGCTATCTTAGGCCTGTTCAAATATTATTTCCTAGGAGCACAGTCAATGCACAAGCAAGAATTGGAGCTTTCTCTGTAACTAGTCTGATGCTCCTACAAACCAAAGTGGGATTCTTCCTAAACCTCGTCCCTTGTCCTCTTTTTTTCAATGTTCCATTATAGCAACGATTAAGGAAGTAAAGCTATCAGGTGAATGATCATAACATAGCAGATGATGAAGGCTATCTTCTCTGTCTTATTCCAGGCCTTAAACTGCGTGGGAAGGATATTGGAAAACCACTTGAAACTGGCCCCAAAGGGAAATGAAAACAAAGCCTCGAAATCAGTTTGTTAAGACTGATCTCGTCTGGTTGGTTCTCCTTAACCACCAGAATCTCTCATCGTATTGCCAAGCTGAACAAGAGGGTTTCAGACTTGCTTTGGGGGGGAAATCTGCAGAATCTGTACTTGCTGTAAAAAGGCAACCTTAAAGAAGCGATTTTCCTGGTTTTGTTTTTCCTTCCTCCTTTCCAGAGATTGAGGAACTAAACCCAAAAAAATAACTGCATCTAATTTGCCAGAAAATACGTGCGTCTTGGTGTTTAGAAGCAGCTAATGTTAAGACACTTGGGGTGATCTGAAGTGGGATCATTTAATTGGAGCAATTTTGGGGGAGGGTGGGATATATTATATATAAATAGTTTGGGAGAGTTGGGGGTTGATCAGTGTCTGCATTTGAATTGAATGACTCAGTCACTGCATTGCAATGACATTTTTGTTTGTTCCTTCCAGCCTGTTTTAAAGAGATCTATAATAAAGTTTGATACCCTTCAGTTGCAATGGGTAGTCACTGCCTGTTCACCAGCTGGTAGTGTAATTCTCTGTTGAACCTGAGTGGTGCTGTAGCACCCTCTTTCTTTTAGAAATATAATTAACAGGGCTACCTAAAGCATTTGGGAGAAGACTGCTTTTGCACCAATTTCTGGCGTAGTCACAACCTTCCTAGCTGTTCTGCTTCTTTCCCTGGAGACTAGGACTGCAGCTTTGGCTTGCATCCTGGAGATGAAATCAATACAGTGTTTCTTACCTTGTGCAGAGAAGGTGAGTAGAGTCTCTGTGGAGTTCTAAAGAGCAAGGCTGATGAAAAGACAATCATGCATTTATATGAAGCCAGAACCCTCCTTATCTCTTTTTGTAACCACTCTTACCTAGCATGCTGCTACAGAAATACAGCTTAGCTGAAAGGCTTGTTTCCCTTCCTACTGGGTAGCACCACCAAGACAGGTGCAAATGTAGGTTTAAGGATCATGCTTGATGTGACAGTTTGTCATAATACAAGCAGGACAGAGCTGAAGAATCCTGTGTAGCAGCGTATTAGGAAAAAGAGGCTTTTGTCCAAAACCAGGAAAGTTGCAAGCCACAAACAAGCTACAAAGGTTTTTGAAGAGAGCAGACTTGCTAATGGGCTACTCTCCTGCACAAAAGCAGAACTGGTTTGTCTACTGTTGTACTTATGTAGTAGGTTTGGCTATGGATTGCTTAGGGCAATAGTATTAAATAGGTTTCAAAAGTTGGTTGTGGGGGGAGGGGAATCCTTGGCTTAGGGTCTCCTCTGATGGCCTGTGGCCTGGCTGCAGGAATGGTGAGCTCTCTGGCTGAGAGCCTCGCTTGTGCCTCAGGAAACTTATCTTTTCCAATGACATTTAAACACAAATTATCAAGGGCCCTTGAAACAAGGGTGGGCAGTTCTGTGCTAGGTGAGTACCCATACAGATGGGTCAGGGCTGTTCTCTGGCATCAGCTGTGTGACATGCTACCACCTGCTCTGCTCACTTCCCTACCTGACCTCCCCCTCTTCCCCCCAAACACAAACAGCTGAAGCACTGTATTCCTCACCATGGCCGTTTTGTGCCCTGGCAGCTATTGGACTTGTTTTCTTGTGTTCTGTGTAGGCAGTCCTGAAGTGTGGGAAATAGCTCGTGCCACACCAGATGATCTTCCTCCCATCCCCAACGGTGGTGCAGGAATGTGCTTAGACCCCTTTCATTTGAGAAACTTGCTATTGCCAGGATCCTGCTCTCCTCAGAAAAGGATGACCACTCCTGCTGCAAGATCCTTCTGTTAAGTGTTTGTGTTTGTCAAAGCACAGGCACGTTAAGATTTCTCAGTGCAGTATAAAAAGTTCATATTACACAACAGTGCTTTTCTCAAGGTCTTGGAAGTAGTGGAGGAAGCAGCTCTTCTCTCTCTCCTGAGCTGTGACCTTGTCTTAAGTGCCTACTGCAGCTTTTTATTTGATAGGCACGATGTCAGACAGCAAGAGTACCTCAGAGCCAGACTAGGCTGCGGGAGTGTGAGGTCTTGCTGAAAGATGCTCTGTTCTGTATGCAGCTAACGGGCACAAGGTGGCAATTAGTGGTGTTGACTTAATATTTCAATCTTCATCCCCCTCCTTTGGTAGTGGAGATATAATGACCTTGTCCTGTAAAGAAAGGTGAACATAAATTGGTTGTAATCAGCATAGGCTATATCTCACAGGAAATACATTGACCTCTTCCAGGTAGTAGAGGGGGGAACCTGTCGGCACACTTTAATGCCAACAAATAAACAACCTAAAAAGGCCAAATGGGCTTCATGTCCTCTTTTGGGATCAGTCCTGGAGCAACTGTCAGTGTTTCTATCCGAGCAGCTCTGCTGGGGACTAGATGGCACCAAACTGGTGGAAGGAAACCAAATGTTGTTTAAGCTGCCAGAGAAGATTTTAAGTTGCTGGATAGAAGAGGATGAGGAATATTTGCAGGACCTCCTCACTGGTAGGGCACTAGGGAGAGGGATCTCAGCCTCAGCTGTTTCTGAAACAATTGCCTGATCGCATCAGCAACATTTCTAGGTCAGTCCTACAACTCTGGAGTCACTCATTTGCTGGCTATCAGATAAGAAACAAGAGGCCTTTGCACCTTTCTGATGTGTTTGCAGACTGTGGACTGACTGGGGGCTTGTCAGGAATTGCTGAACTTTCAGAAAGTGCTGTTTCAGAGCCTGCCGATGTGCTGGCTTGGGCAGCTGGGCAAACAGAAGAGCCCTTCCCACCCCTCCCGAGGGTCAGGGTCAACTCCTTACATCTTGAAAAGTGATGTTGTCGAAGCCCTGGGGGGCACTGCTCTCTGCAGGCATCCTGCTCGCTTGCCCTCTCCTCTTCAGCAAGTAATATCCACCTGCTGCTACCAGGGCCAGGACTATGAGGGCCAGGAGAAGGCTGATCACCACCTCTGCCACAAAGCTGCTGGAAGACTTCTTCTCTGTAAGCAAAAGGAGATGCTGCTAGGCCAGACCTGTGGTCAAGGAGGGCTGCTTCAGGCCTCTACAAAAGCCCCAGTGGCCTGAGTGATTCAGGGTTAACCCTTCATGCCCTGTCCAGCGCATCTCACAGGACCCAGCAGAGCAACCCGTTCCTCGAGGGTGTCCTGCACTGATGATGCTCGCTGTATGTTATTTCTGCCAGCGGGGTGCCCCTAAGGCAGCGTGCAGTGAGCCTTTGTGTGCCGCTAAAAAGATGCTCTGTTGTCCCCTGCTCTTCTCCCATGCAGTCAAAATGCATCTGCTGTTCTGGATGCGGCTGTTTTGTACCATCAGCCTCCCCATAGCCTTCTCAAAAGGTAGGGAGTATAAAATCCTGTGCTCTGGGTGCTGAAATGCGAGGTCAAATGAGCATCTGTGCCCAGCTCTGCCTCTGGCGGCTGGTGTGAGCTGCTCTGTTGCATAGGACCCCCCAATCCACGCCACCCCGCTGGCAGCTTGCTGGGGCTGGGCGTGTGTGGAAAGCGCATGGGATGCTGTTGCTCAGAGCTGCTTCAGCCAGAAAGAGCCCCTCACCTTTCCCAGGTATGTCTGGGCTGGGATTGCAGCCCCTCCCAGCACTGTACTCTACGTCGTCCAGTGCGATGGTCCCTTTTATTGGCCATGTCCTGGTGGTGATCTCAAAGGCGATCTGTAGGAAGACAAGATGCGGCGTGACATTGTGCTGGGAGGGCACCCTGCAGCAGGGGTGCAGGCTGGCTGGACTGGCTGGAGCACATGGCCCTGCTCACCTGGAACTCGCTGGGGCTCTGCACAGGCACAGTGGCGCTCAGCCAGCCCCAGCCCTGGTGCCCTGCCATGCTCCACACCGTGCGCTGCCCCTCGGCGCTGTGCAGCCTCACACGCAGCTCCCCGCCAGCTGCAATACAGGAGCGAGACAGGCATCCCCAGCATCAATGCCAAGGAGCCAGCCAGAGGCTTGCAGAGAGCAGCTGTGCCTTTCCAGCCATGCTGTCCCCTATGGGGAAGGCAGAGCCCACCAGGAACAGACCCTCTCTGCTGCACAACCGGAGCTGGATCAGGAGGGTGGCAGTCCTTGATTAAGCCCCCAGCTCCCATCATGAGCTCATCTGCCCAGGAACCTCCCCGGGGACAGTATCTTCCTCCCTGTCCTCCCTGCTTTCGCTGTGCCTGGCTCCAGCCCCCACGAGTGGAGCAGCACTTACGGAGGTGCTCTGGGATGTCCATGTGGTACCAGAAGTGGAGGCAGGAGTCGGCAGCTGCAGGCAGGTGTGGGCTCTCCAGCTGAGCAGCAGTGCCCGCTGGGCCCAGCACGCTGGCGTCAAAGTACATGTAGTGACCTGCACAAGCAGGAACAAGGGACAGGGTCGCCTTCTGTCCTGCACCCCAGATACCACTCCAAGGCTTGCCTTCCCCGGCTCCTCGCTGCCCTTGGGGCTGAGCAGCCCCTCTCAGGGGAGGGGGACGGGAGGCAGTGGAGCCAGCCGTCCCCACCACGTGCTCAGGGCTGGGCCCTGCAGTGGGGCTGTGCTGGTTGGTGCCACTTGGGTGGGTGTCTGCTTGCCATAGGGTGGAGGATCTGCCCCACTTGGTCCCGTTTCAGACCGACCTGAAGCCAGGGTGGAGCTGGCAAGGAGGCATGGCTATTAAGGCTGCTTGCCCAGCCCTCTGGGATGCTCCAGGGAGGCAAGCGCGGGTGACCCTGTCGATTTCCAGCTCCTCCAGTCTACCTGGCCATGTTGGGACACCCTGATGGTCTCCTACCATCCTTTGTGCCCAGCGTGTGATCCTGCTCAGGGCCAGGGTACTTTGCAAGGGGGACCCCGCTCTTCTGGCCCCAGGCGAAGCCATGCGGGTGGTCATCCGAGGGGCTGCTCCAGCCGCACGTGTCCAGCTCAAAATCACAGGAACCTGGGAGGAAAAACCCTTGGTGGTGCTGCATGGGCCATTACAGGCACGGTCACCTTTCTTCTGCACCCACCAAGTGCCGTGGTCTGCTCTGGTCGCTCCCCCCCCCCCCCCCCCCCCGCCACCCCCAACCACCACCGGCAGCTGCAGATTTGGGCCATGTAAAGCTCTGGACTTGAGCAGGGTGGCTGGTGGCTGCGCTGGTCATGCTGGCAGGCAGATGGGGTGGCTCAGCCAGACCAGGCTGGGCACCCTTGGCCTTGCCACAGTGGAGCCTGCATAGTACCCACTGTCATGTCAGGTGGGATCTCACCTGGTTCTGGGCAAGCACCATCCATCACGTGCAGATCGTCCAGTGCGACATATGCGCGGTCACCCCCACCTCCTGCTGCCTCGAATATCACCTGCCGGAGAGGTGGAGAGCGGGGCGCGGACTGAGATCAGGCAGCAGCCCTGGCGCAGGTGGCACCCAGGACCAGGAGATCCCTGATGCCTGGCACTTGTCCCCAGGAGGCCTGGAGGAGGGCTCATCGCCTGCCCATGCTGGTGTTCCCTCGTCGCGGCCATGCCTCCTGCAGCCTCCATCCTTGCTGGGACAGAGCGTACCTGAGTGCCCCGTGCTGCAGTGCCCAGGACCCTGCCCCATCTCACCCTCCAGTCTCTGTCTGCCTGGATGGTGACCTGGCCGTGGTGCCAGGTGCTCCCCTGCATGGCGCTCACAACAAACAGCTTCGTCCGCATGCTGCTCTCCTCCACGAAGACGCTGAGGGAACCTGCCAAGGGCCAGAGATGCTGGATGCGAACCCCAGGAATGGAGCAGGGAGGGGTTCCTGGTGGTATGAGGACGGGATGGGTGGGATTGCCATGCCTTGGCATTAGAGGAGTTAACCAGCCTCCATTCTGCTTGCCACCTGGGAGATCTGGTAATGGGGCCAGCAGGTCTGGTGGGTAGAGCTGGCCTGGGTTTGAGGCCATGGTGACCACACATGTTTACCATGTCCTGCTGTTGCAAGGGTCCATACCCTTGTCTGGACACCGCTGGCCATAGATCCCCACAGGCCAGAGGCAAGAAGTGAGCTTGCCCCAGGAGGCTGTGTGGCTGGGGCCGGTAGCTCATCTCAAGGTTCCCACCCACCAGCAGCTTCACAGGCAGGATCCAGGAATCCTGGGGTTTGCCTTGCTCCGGCGCTGACCGCGACATGGTACTCACCTGGGGCCTCGCCGCTCAGCTGGTACCAGAAGGCCAGGCACTGAGCCTGCGTGGAGGGCTCGTACAGCTCGGAGGTGAGCTCAGCCACGCGCCCCGCCGGCAGGGAGCCCTTGCTGGTGCTAACCAGCATGTAATGGCCTGGGGAGAGAAGAGCCCCCGCGCCATAACCCCCCTGTCCCACCCTGCCTGTGGTGGGGGGACAGCAGGGTCTGCCAGGAAAAACCCTTCATGACTGGTTGGGGAGCTCTGGGCTTGGGGACCCCCAGGTTTGGAGAGCTTGGTGCCCCCTCAGTGCTCATCTCATGCTCAAGCACTTGCAGAGGGGTGCAGAGGCTGGGGTGCCCAGCCTGGGGGCCAGCTGGCAGCAAAGGGGGTGCCCTTGGCACAGCTGGCCCAGGGTAGGGACAGGGACCGGGCAGGGACAGGGACAGCGATAGGCATAGGGATGGAGAAAGGGGCAGGACAGGGACAGGGTCAAGGACAGGGACAGGGACAGGGACAGGGACAGGGCTGGCAGGCAGGACACTCAGGGCCAGCAGCAGGTCTCCCCCCAAGACCCGGCAGGCCCTGGCCCGGTACCTGCGGCCGTGCCGGTGGTGTGGTCGGCCGGTGGGCCGGCGGCGGTGGCGCCCGTGCCACTGCTCTGCCGCAGCCACGTGGGCTGCCCGCTGGCCACCAGCCCGCAGGTGCCAGCCTCGAAGGAGCAGAAGTCCTGGGCGCCGCAGGGCCCCGCGCGCAGCGTCACGTCGTCCAGAGCCACCTCGCCCAGGAAGCCGTCGCGCAGGGCCTCGAAGGCCAGCTGGCGGGCCAGCGGGGAGAGATGCCGGTTCGAGAGGAAGCCCGGCCCCGGGGGCCCTGCGGGCACCCCAGGCGTCCCCGCCGCCCGGCCCGCCATGCTGCCTCACCCGGTACTTGTGCTGCCCCTCGAGGCGAAGCGTTGCCAAGCCCCGGTGCCACACGCTGCCCTGGGTCCCGCTCCTGGTCCACAGCACCGTCGCCTCCTCTTCCTCGCGCTTCAGCTTGAGGCTGAGCGTGCCTGGGCGGAGGGGAGCGCTGGGGAGCCGCGGGGGCAGCCGCCCCGGTGCTCCCCTCGGGCAGCTCTCATGGGGCCGCGGCCGGGCGCCAGCACGCCGGGGAGGGCGCGCGGCCGGCGGGAGCCTACCGATCTGCGGGCCAGCCAGGCGGTACCAGAAGGAGAGGCACTGCGTTGCGGCGGCGGCGGGCGGCTGGTAGTAGGTGATGAGCTGTGCCCGCTGCCCGCGGCTCTGCGGCGCGGTGGGGTCCGCGGCGAGGAAGTAGCCTGCGTGTCGAAGACGTGGGTGGCGGCGGCGGCGGGCAGCAAGAGGGGTGCTCCCAGCTGCACCGCCACGCACGCAGCCTTGCAACGCCTTTCGTCCCGCCACCCTCCCGGCCCCGGGGCTGCCCTGGCCGAGCTCGCCCGGCGTGCACGGCGCTGCTCGGGGACTCGCCTGGCCCCGGGCACGTGGGAGGCTGTGGGGGCCCCCCGGAGCTGCTGGGAGCCGCGTGGGGGCCGAGGGCCTGGCTCCTTACCCGAGCCGGTGGTGTGGTCGGAGCCGTGCCCCTGCCCCGTGCCTCGGACCCATCTGAAGTCGCTGCGCTGATCCTGGTACCAGCCGCACATGCCCATCTCGAAGTTGCAAGATATCTCTGGCCGGGGAGAGAAGGCCACGGTGAGGGTGTACGGATAAAGCACCCAAAAAGCAAGCAGGCCCCCAAAATATGCCTCCCCCACCACTTCAGCATGTCCCCTCACCCCCTGACCCGCTCCCTGGGTTTGGCCCGTGCTCCTGGGGCAGGCGAGCGCCAGCGGGCAGGATGCACGCGTGGACCGTGCTCCTGCCCCATGGCCCTGCTGACTGCAGGGCTCAGCGCATGCCGGCAGGACGGGGTCACGGTCACCGGGCAGCCACCACAGGAGCAGCATCCGCCTCCCGCAGATCTCCTGCCCGCAGCCCGCCCTCCCTCGCTGTCTGTCCGGCAGCTGCTGGCACCTGCAGCCTCCGGAGGAGCAACGCCGGGGTCGCAGTGAACGAAAGTCACGTTGTCGACGGCCACGCTCGCTGTATCGTGCAGATCTGTCTGCCCGAGCAGCTCAACCTGGGGGACGTGGAGCCAGTGAGTCCCGGCCCTGGGGCTCCCTCGCCAGCCTCGGGCCACCCGACACGCTGCCGGCAGCCGGCGGTGTCCCTGCTGCTGTCCCCAGGACGGAGCCGCTGTGGGCTGGGCCACCTTGGGGCACCAGCTCAGCCGCTGCCTCTGCTCTTGGGCGCAGCAGGGGCCAGGGCCGGCCCGCAGTGCCCCGCGAGCGCGTCGCCCACCCGCCGGTGTTACCTGGAAGGGCCTGGCTCGCTCCCCCAGCGGGACACTGACGCGCTGCCAGGCCGCGCTGCCGTGCCCCTGCGCCTGCCAGGCCAGCTGCGTCGCGCCCGTGGCGTGATCGGCCACGCTGACGGCGAGGAAGCCTGCGCGAGAGGGACGGTGCGGAGGCGGCGGCGCCCTGCTCGCCCGCCTGGCCACGCAGCAGGGACCTGCTGGCGCCAGCGGCGTGGGGCTGGGAGGTGCAGCAAAGCCAGGTGGTGGCTTGGGGGGGGATCTGCCCTGCCCCGAGCTGGCGGGGCAGCCCAGGGCCAGGCCGGAGGGGTTTTACCTTGGTGGTCACTGGGGATGCGGTAGCTCATCTCCATGGCGCAGGCTGGACCGGAGGGGCCCAGCAGAGGAGTGCGCGCCTTCGCAGCGGTCAGCATTTGCCCTGCTCCGCTCTGGAGGGCCAGGAAAGCCCCTAGGCAAGAAGACATGGCAAGAGGTCAGGGTCTGCATCCCTGCCAGTGCCCCCAACCCAAGCACCCCACTGCCAGCACCTTCCCTGTGCACCAGCCTGTCCCTTCCCACGGTGGCACCCACTCCCCTGATCAGCCAGAGCAGGAGCAGGAGCAGGAGCAGGAGAGGGAGCAAGAGCAGGAACAGGAATAAGAGAAGGAGCGGGGTGGGGGGGGGTCTCTGCAGTCCGAGAGCCCTCGCAGTGCTAGGGACCAGTAGGCATCATCTCAGTGACTGGCAGGGTCTTACCCGCTCCCCTGAGGGTGGTGCCCGCAGGCTCGGCAGCTCTCTGCACCCCCCAGTGCAGCCGGCCCACGCTAACGTCATGCCAGCCACCATCCCCCTCCTCGAAGGTGGTTGCTCCTGCAAAAACGAAGCGCTCAGTCCGGTGGTTCCTGGGGCTGCGAGAGCCCCAGGGGCTGTGTGGGCACCAGCACTCCCCGACAGCACCCTGGCTGGGAGAGGTGTCCTGGGCCAGGCCTGCTGCCTGGCTCCTGGGAGCCTGGGTGTGAGCATCTGCATGGGAGGATGGCTCGCCAGCCTGCAGCCGGAGGGCTGGGGGCCTCAGCGTGGCCTAAGCCACCCTGGGGTGCCCAGGCAGGGTAGTGGGGAGCCGGTGTGCTCACGATCGGCCGCGGGCCCTCACCACAGCGCTTCTCATCGGAGCCATCGGCACACCCCTCGGCGAAGTCACAGGCCAGCTCGGCGCCGATGCATTGCCCACTGTCGCAGGCAAACTCCTCGGCTGTGCACGGGCCGGCAGGGTCCCGGCCTGGCAGGGTTATCTGGGGCTTTTCTGATGGCAAAACCACAGGGCAGAGAGTAACTGGCCAGGCCAGCGTGCAGCCAAACTCCGGCCTCGGCAACCTCACCCCTTTGCACACTGGCCAGAGCTGCAGCCTCTCCGGGCACCCCCACGGCCACTGCCCCGAGCGCGGCCCTTCTCCCCAAGGGACCATGGCAAACAGCAGTGGGGGATGTTGCAGCAAAGCCCCAGTGGTCTGGGGCTGTGGTCATCGAAGGAAGGGGACCTGGGAGGTGGCAGTGACATCTGGGTCTGTGACACGGCTCGGGTAGGATGTTTTGGGGAGGGTGGAGAAGAAGGACATCCTGGCGAGCTGGGGTTTAGTATCCAGGGTGTTTGCCTTATTGCATCCCCAGGGGGTCATGGTGACAGCTGGAGGGACCAGCAGACCCCGAGGTGAGTCCTTTAGAGATGGTGACGTGGCCAAAAGATGGGGGGGGGCTTTAGGGGGCTCCCGGCTGAGGGTCACTGCCCCGAAGCAGGGGTGGCACGGATGCCCGGCTCTCCCGCTCACCCTGCTCCTGCCTGCAGCCCGGAGAGAGGATCACGTCGTCGAGGGCCACGGTCCCCGTGCCGTTGGCCACCCCTTCGATCAGCACCTGCAGGGCAAGCGACCCACTGCAGCACCGGTGCAGGGTCACACGCATCCTGCCGGGGCTGCCTGGAGCTGCAGGCCTTGGAGAGATGCCAGGGCTCCACAAAACCCCTGGGGTTTTCCACTGGGAGCAATGTGGGACCGAGCCAGGGCGGGTGGCACAGCGTGGCCCTTTGGGGCCACTTGCCGCTGATGCGGGGCCAGCCCACCTTGAAGGTCTCCGTCACGTTGAACTCCACTCTTTCCCGGACCCAGTAGGCGCCCAGGTCTCCTGTCCTCTCCCTCAGCAGCTTCTTGGTGGAGGCGGTCACATAATAAATGCTGAGGCTGCTGGTGGCCGAGCCGTGGAGGTGGCAGTAAAGCACGAGCTGGAAGCAGAGAGGGGAGGTGAGAGGCAGCGAGGGCTGGGCAGCCCCGTGGCCCCCTGGCACCCCAGGGGGCCGGAGGTGCTCAGCACCTCCCAGGGCTCCCAGCCCTGCCCCCTGCCTCTGTTCATCCCCTACCCCAAACCCCCCAACCTTCCTGAGCAAAGCGGTCCCCGTGGCTGGGGACATTGCCACCGGCCGCTGCTGTGCCGTCGCACGCGGGCAGCGCGGGCCCCGAGCCACCACTTACGGAGCAGGAGTTGGTGGCCTGGAAACTGGGACTGCTCAGCCTGGCTGCGCTGCCGGCCCTGGCCACCGAGGCGCTGCCGACGCGGAGGAAATAACCTGGGGAGACGGTGGGGAGCGGGCGGTGAGCGGGGTGAGCCGAGCGCGGCAGGGCGCGCGGAGCCGGCGGCGGTGGGGGCGAAGAGGGGACGCCGGAAGGAGCGAGAGCGGCCGCGGGCCGTCGGGCGACGGCCACCGACGGGGCGAGCTCTGTGCCCCGCTGCGCTGCTCGCGGCACAGGCGCCCGGGGCGGCACGTGCGGCGCCGTGAGCGTCGGCGCCCTGCGGCTCGGGAGGGGACAGCACAGGGCGGCGGGAGCAGCGAGGGCAGCTGGCTTCTCACCGTCCCCCGGCGAGGCGGCGGGGAGGCTGCGAGGTTGCAAAACCTCTCGCGGCGGAGCGGTTTTCCCAGCAGAGCCTCACACCGAGCCCGGAGCAGGGGGAACCTCCGGGGCGGCAGGGCCCCCGGGACACCCGCAGCGGGGAAGGGCGCCCGCTCCCGTACCTGCCCTGCTGTTGCTGCTGTGGTCCCGGGAGGGGAGGCCGTACGCGGCCCCCGAATTCACGTTCGCCTTCCTCTCCCACGCCGGCTGCCCGGCCTCCGCCTCCCAGCCGCACAAGTCTCGCTCGAAGGAGCACGCGTCGAAGGGCTCTGCGGCGGGCAGGGAGCGGTCACCCAGGGACGGGGCGGCTCCCCGGCCCCAGTCGGGCAGACGGCTCCCTTCGGTCATGCCCTCGGGGAGATCTCGCCCCCTTCCCCCCCCAGCCCCGCCGGGGCCGGCGACACTCACGGCACCGTGGCGCAGCCTCGTCGGAGCCGTCCCCGCAGTCGTCGGTGCCGTCGCAGAAGCGGTCGAGGGGCACGCAGGGGCCCCGCGCGCACGCGCTCTCCTCCTCCTCGCAGAGCTGCCTGCCGGGCTCTGGGGGGCGGGGGGAGGCCGTCAGCCTCCCCTGCACGGGAGAGCGATGCCGCAGCATGGCATCACGGTCCCCACCGGGGCGCCGGAGAGCCCGCACCCTGGCCGTTCCCTGCTCCATCCCTCCTTTGGTTTCCCTGCCCACCCGCGGCCTAGCGCTGCGAGCGCTCTTGCCGGGGCCCCAAACCCACCCCCCAGCGGGTGCCGGCTTGTGTCCGGGCCCGCGGGAGGGACGCGGGGTGGGGAGGGGGGTCAAGCAGACCGCGTCTTACGCTGCAAGCCGCAGTTCCTGAAGACGATGTCGTCCAGCACCAGCTGCGCCCCGCGGGCAGGCGACGGCGTCAGGGAGAAGGTGAGCTGCCGGCGAGAGGCCGAGGGTCGGCGTGAGCCGAGACTGCCCCGCCGAGACACCCCAAGGGCTGCGGAGGGTGGCCCAGCACAGACCCCCCCCGGGGAAAGGACGGCCACCAAGTGCCCCACGGGGTCCCTTGCTCCCTGCAGCCCGCGGAGCCCAGCGCCGCTGGCCGTCCCCGAGCTCCTCAAGCTACGGCTCGCCCCGCGCAGCACCGGCTCACCTGGAACGGCCCCGCCGTCCGGCCCGGGTAGGCCACCAGCTCGTGCCAGCCCTCGCCGCCGTGCTCGGGGCTCTGCCACAGCTCCACTGTCTCGTCCCCAGACTCCAGGGCCAGGCGCAGCGCCGGCCGCTCCGTCTGGTTGAGCCCTGCGGGGATCGCGGAGACGTAGCCGCACGCCCCAGTGCCACCTGCCCTTTGCTCGGTGGGGGCAGCTCCACCCCGCCGGCCCTGGGGATGGGGACCAGGACGCCTGGGTCCTGCGGCATACTGCGTTTGGGGTGATGAAGAGGTGAGCAGGATGGCAGGGACCCACCTCTGGGTGCTGGCGGCTTGCCGGTCGGCAGGAGCAGCTTGGCTCTGGCCCTGTGCTAGGGGGAGAGTTGGCCCAGTCCCTCCCTGCTGCCCCGCACCATGGCGTTGCGGCACCCCGAGCCTGGCCCTGCCTGCCGCCGGCATCCTGTCGCACCCACCGCTTCCCGAGAGGTGATACCAGGCCCGGATCTCGCATGCGGCGGCCGCTTCCCGCATCACTGGCGACCGGAGCCAGGCCGTGGCCGGGGTCTTTCCCGGGGGGTCTGCTGCAGCCATGAACCAGCCTGGGGAAGGCAGAGACGGGGGGATGCGTCCCTGTGGCATGGCACCGCTGCTGCCCCGCGCCGTGCTGCTCCTCGCGGGCTCTACCTCCCGCAGCCCCGCCGGGTCAGCTGTCCGAGGCAGCCTGCGCGCGCAGAGCTCCCCGGCTCCGAGGGCTCCTCGCCCCTGCGATACGGTGCTGGGCGCTCACCAGCTGAGCAGTCCCCCGCTCACCCAGGTTGGTGCCCACGGTGTGGTCTGAGTGGGGCCCCGTGCCCCACGCGTCCAGGCTGGCCCGGGCCAGCGCCCATCTGTAAGCTGAGGTGCTCACGTCCCGCCAGCCGCAGTCGCCTTCCTCGAAGTCGCAGGTGAAGGGGGTGCCCAGCACGACCGAAACCCCGAGGTACCCTGGGGACAGGCGGAGGGGGCGTCAGGGCAGAGCCGGCTCCACCGTGGGCACCTGTACCCACGCACGGCCCCGGGCCCCCCAGCTCTTCGGTGCCCCCCGCTCTGGTGCCTGCTCTTATCCCCGGGCAGGTCCAGGGGGCCCTGGGGCTGAGCCCCAGCCAGTGCCAGGGCAGGGAGCCTGCGAGGTGGCCAGCACCCACCGCACTGGTTCTCGTCGGAGCAGTCGCTGCAGTTGCACACGAAGTCGCAGAGCTGCTCGGCCGGGCTGCCGCAGCTGTTGACCACGGTGGAGGCACCCAAAAGGGCAGCTCTGCCTACGAGAGAGGAAGGGGGTGAAAACATCGTACAGGCCCCCGTGGAGGTACCCAAAGATGGTACTGCGACCGAGGGGATGTGGCCCATAGGGGATGTTTTTCTGGGCTCCTCGGCCTGGGAACCTCCTGGGGGAGCTCTGGGCTCTCAGAGGCATCATTGCTTGGCCAGGACCTTTCACCACTGCCCCAGCGCCCTGTGGGGCTGGCAGCCAGGCATTTTGGTAGGGCTTGCAGAAGAAAAGCAAAATACCCCAAGGCCTGGGCTACGCGTCCCACTTCTCCATCCAGGACCAGGAAATCACAGCCCCTCTCATATCAGACTTGCATGCTGGCATCTCCCACTTGCAGCACGTCCTCCCCATGCCTGGGAGGCAGCCCAGGGCAAGGATTACAGCCAGAGCCCGCCGGGCTGCAGGATGAGCCTTCTCGAGGAAGCAGCGCTACTTCCAGCCTGGCCGCTGTCTCCCTGCGTCACCACTGCCGTATTGCATCCCTGCTTTGTGTCTTGGCCCTCGCGAAGGGTGAGAGCCGCGTGGCTTGCTGTGCCTTGCAGCCTTGGCTTGGGGTGTTGCTTTCTGGTGGCACCTGGCCACGACCCTCCTGCCCCTGCCAGGGCATCACTCCGAACACATCTCCTCTCCGAACCCCCCCCCCAAATGCTCCCTGTGCCCAGGGTGGGGGCTCAGCCTCACCCATGGCTGGGGAGGTTGAGCCGTTGGGACATGCCCTTTGCAAAGAGCCGCCCCAGGACCACAAGGGCTGTGGGAGATGGGTCTTGACGCAGACTGCTCGTCCCAACCCATGGCGGGGGGCTTGGGAGGAAATGGGAAGATCTGGGTATTTCCTCCCCATGCGGAGCAAAGCTGTCAGCAATACCCAGCCTGAAGCCGACTCGTGTCCCGGGCGACTCCGGCGATCACCAGCCCTTCAACGAGCAGGGAAACTCAGGCTGACCTTTCAAGCTGAGCCCCAAGGAGGGTTTTGCCAGGCTCTATTTGCCCTGGCCCCCCCCAGCAGTGCCAGATTAGTCCAGCCCCCTCCAAAAGCTGACAAAGCCCAGCAATGCTGGGGGAAGGAGCGAGCCCTGCTACTGCAAGCAGCTGATGCAGGAGCCCAGAAACTGCCTGGCAACACAGCATATTTCACACCCTCCTCCTTGGAGGGCAGTGGGCCTCATCCTGCCAGGGCCAGGGCACTGGAGCATCTGGTCCAGCAAACACCCTGCCCAGCCATCGCACTGGCGCGTTCCCCGTATGGCTGGGAATGCAGGCGGCCTTGTGCTGGAGAGGGATGGACCAAACCAGCAGGCACCGTGCCCCCTCTTCTCCCCATGGCATGACCCCAGGCGCAGCCCCAGCTGCGCGACACAACTTACCCAACAGCGCCAGGACCAGGAGGACAGCGTGTCCAGACATCACAGCCTCTGAGCCACAGCGAGGGCAAAACAGAGCTCGGAGAAGGCAGAGGAGGCCACACCGCGAGCCGAGGGCTGGAATCTGCTCCCAAGAACCTGCCACACTTTGGACTTCAGCCCCGCTGTTATCTGTGCCACAGTGCTTACGCTTCCCGAGCTATCCCATCCCTCAGCTGCAGGTTTTATGGCGAGGAATTTCTCCTGGCTGGGACAGGCCACCCACCGTCCTGCAGCCTGGCACCACTGCGAGCATCATACATGGCGAGCTGGCAACCACCACTCTGCAAGGCTGTGTCACCCAGGGAAATCTTGCGCTCCTTTTCCTACCAAATCCCTCTTCTTCAACCCCATTTTCCAACTAGGCCAAGACATTGGGTGCCAGGAGCATCTAAGGTGGCTGGGCGAGCAGGAGAGATCCTTTCGGTGCAGGTGGGCAGCAGGGTGCACCCCCGCTGAAAAGGGCAGCTGGGCCTGGGAGGTGGGAATGGGTTTGCAAGAAGCAACTCAAGGCAGAAAAGGCCTATAAAGAGATCATGGTCCCTGCCCAGCAAGCGTCAACTGGCAGGGCACTGACAGCCAGCCCTCATCACCGCCTTCACCTCTTCACCTGACAGATGTTCCTGCGTCCTGGTACCCAGGCAACTGAGGACCTCCACAAGCTCCTGGGGGTGGATGAAGCACGTTTACCAAGGGGGCACAGCTCTGGAGCCACAACCTGAGCTCCTGCTGTGGGGAGCAACCCAGGCTGAGCTTGAATACATGCAGTTCTGCCTGCAAGGAAGTATTGCACAGTGGTCAGAGCCCAGTGCTGCACCGCAAGGTGGGTGCTCCAGCCTGGCAGACAACCACTTCCCTAGCCCTGCCTCGGTTTCCCCAGCTGGGTAGGGGGAGCTGCCACCAGGGTGCATAGGAGCTGACGCTACCACAGCAGAGCAGCCCTGCCTCTGCCTGTCGGCAGTCCCGTGGTCTGGGGGGGACAGAAGACAGGCTCCTGTTGCACAAGTGAGCGCAGAGATTTCTTCCCTGCTAGTAGACGGCCTTGGACACCAGATTACAACTCGATTGCGTCAGGTGTAGTAAAACACAGGGTTCAACTCTTTCCCCCGCACCGGCATGGGTCAGGCCATGCCGAGGTGAGGAACCCTGTGCCCCCATGCAGAGCGGCCATCCAAGCCTGGTGTGTGCTGGAGCCTGGCACTGCCCACCAGCAAGGGTCCAGGCTCAGTGCAAGCCTCCCCAAAGGCCAGTCCTGCAGGTAAGATCTTAGCTCAGGTCTGCTAAGCTGGTCAGAAACCTAAGTCTCTGTTTGGGAGTGCTTCTAGCCCAGTCACACACACCAAACTTTCTGATGCTGGGAAGATGGCATGCAGCTGCCTAGCAGATGTTTTGCTCTGCTCCTCTGCCTTCCTCTCTCCTTAATTCAAACCTCCCTGACAGGAGCTGTAGCTGGCACCCTGCCCCCAAACAAAATGACCATGCAAGGGGCAGCGCTCCCAGGAAAGCCTCCAGCTCTGTCTCTTGGATTTTGGGGAGAGGAGCCAGTACAAGGCAATTAGGCAGCCGAGCAGAGGCCCCCTGCACCCTTCCTTGGCCTCTTCTGTTTGAGGACACAAGTTGGCCACTCCTCTTGCAGTGGGTTTTCTGTAGCAGCACGAAGCCATCAGCCAGGGAGGAAGGCGATGCTGGCTTCTGGATGACTCTGCCAGGCAGCGCCAGACACAGCCTGTGCTTGGAGGAACAGGCCAAGTTCCTCGGCTGTTGCATGGCCTCCCTGGGAGGTAAACAGAAGACTGGCCTAATTGCTCGGCTCAGAGGATTGTGATCAGAGGCACAAAGTCCAGCTGGAAGCTAGCTACTAGTGGTGTCCCCCAGGGGCCAATACTGGGGCCACTTCGTTAATTAGTTGCATGATAGGATAGAGTACACCCTCAGCAAGCGTGCAGGTAATACAAAACTGGGAGGAGAGACTGATACACCAGAAGGTTGCACTACTGCTCAGAGGGTCCTCAACAGGCTGGAAAAATAGGCCAATAGGAAACTCATGAAGCACAGCCACGGGAAATGCAAAGTCCTGCACCTGGGGAGGAAAAACCTCACACAACCAGTACAAGCTGGAGAGCAGCTTCACAGAGAAGGTCCTGTGAGTCTTGGTGGACAAGCTGACCACAAGCCAGCAACGTGCCCTTGCAGCAAAGGCAGCCAATGGTATCCTGGGCTGCACTAGGAAGAGTGCTGCCAGCAAGTCAATAGAGGTGATCCTTCCCTCCCACTCAGCCCTAGTGAGATCTCACCTGGAGTACCGTGTCCAGTTCTAGGCTCCCAATACAAGAAAGACATGGAGCTACTGGAGCAAGTCCAGCGAAGGGCTACTAGGATGATTAAGGGACTAGAGCATCTCTCATACAAGTAGAGGCTGAGAGAGCTGGGCCTGTTTTGCCTCGAGAAGAGATGCCTCAGGGAATATCATCCATGTGTATAAATGCCTGATTGCAGGGTGGGTCACAGCCAGACTCTTCTCAGTGGTGCCCTATGACAGGACAAGAGGCAGTGAGCACAGTTTGCAATACATGGAATTCCACTTAAACATAAGAAAAGACTTTCTTCCTTTGAGGGTGCTCAAACACTGGAACAAGCTGCTCAGGGATAACGTGAAGTCTCAATCCATGCAAATATTCAAAAGCCACCTGGATACATTCCTGAGCAACCTGCTTAGAGCAGGGGTTGTACTAGATGATCTCCAGGTGCCATCCAAACTCAGCAATTCATTGACATGAAGGTAGCCAGCCACCAAGGAAGCTACGCTCCTCCATACTACTGACATAAAACTCATCTCCTGCCCTCCCAGGTTTAGATGCCTAACATAGAATCACAGAATCACAGAATGGTTGAGGTTGGAAGGGACCTCTGGAGATCATCTAGTCCAAACTCCCTGCTCAAGCAGGGTCACCTAGAGCATATTTCTCCAGATCACATCCAGGCGGCTTTTGAATATCTCCAGGGAAGGAGACTCCACTACCTCTCGGGGCAACCTGTCCCAGTGCTCTGTCACCCTCCCAGGAAAAAAGGTTTTCCTCATGTTCAGATGGAACTTCCCGGCTTTCAGTTTCTGCCCATTGCCTCTTGTCCTGTTGCTGGGCACCACGAAGAGTCTGGCCCCATCCTCTCAGCATCCTCCCTTCAGATACTTGTAGACATTGATGAGATTCCCTTCTCAGTCTTCTCTTCTCCAGGCTCAACAGGCCCTGCTCTCTCAGACTTTCTTCATAGGAGAGATCCTCCAGTCCCCTCATCGTCTTTGAAGCCCTTCGCTGGACTCTCTCCAGGAGTGCCATCTCTCTCTTGTGCTGGGGGGCCCAGAAGCGCACACAGTACTCCAGGGGAGGCCTCCCCAGGGCTGAGGAGAGGGGCAGGATCACCTCCCTCCACCTGCTGGCAACACTCTGCCTAACGCACCCCAGCATACCATGGGCCTTCTTGGCCACAAGGGCACACTGCTGGCTCATGCTCAACTTGTCCACCAGGACTCCCAGGTCCTTCTCTGCAGAGCTGCTTTCCAGCAGGTCAACTCCCAACCTGTACTGCTGCATGGGGTTATTCCTGCCTAGGTGCAGGACCCTGCCCTTCCCTTCGTTGAACTTCATGAGGTTCCCCTCTGCCCATCTCTCCAACCTGTCCAGGTCCTTCTGAAGGGCAGCACAGTCTTCTGGTGTGTCAGCCACTCCTCCCAGTTTAGTATCATCAGCACACTTGCTGAGGGTGCGCTCTGTGCCTTCCTCCAGGTCATTGATGAATACATTGAACAAGACTGGACCCAGTACTGACCCCTGGTGGACACCGCTAGCTACAGGCCTCCAACTAGACTTTGCACCACTGACCACAACCCTCTGAGCTCTGCCACCCAGCCAGTTCTCAATCCACCATTCACAAAGTTAGACACCTGAGCACATGCATGACTCTTGACTGACATTTATCCAGGCCCAGGAGAGCTAGTACAACACCCAGGGGGATTTTGGTTGACAAAGGCTAGGCACAGCAGACCCATTTTATCTATAGTGGGCCTAACGTGACCTAGTGCATGTCCTGGGCACCTGGGCTTAGTCACTGGCTTCCTTCCCCTTTCACTAGCCTACAGGGCTGGAGGTGGGTTTGGGGCACCCTCCTCCCCAGGACACGCGGCTCTGTCCCTGCTCCTTGGGCTGCAGCTTGCTTCCCACTCCCCCGACCTGCTTCCCACCCCATCAGGGTCGTTTTGGACCCCAGTTTGCAGACAGGATGCCAGAGCTCAGAGGCTAGCCTAAGCCCAGGAGGGGGCTGCGAGAGCTACCACAGCACTACATCTCACCATCTTTCTCATCTTGTGGCAGCAGCAAGCAGCTCATGCGGAGGCACTCCTGCCCCAGATCAAAGTGTAACATCAGCCCTTGGGAGAGCCTGGAGCCTTCGATGACCGCCAGTGACAGAAGGGCAGTGAGTGACAGCCTCCGAGGACACAGGTCCAACCCCAAGCCACCAGCTAGGCAGCAGGCCCTGCAACAAAGCTACGAACACCCCCAGCCCATGAGGTCATCGTCTTCCATCATTGCCCACTTCTACTAGCTGCATGTAAGAAGTTTGAAGCAGGACACCAGGCATAGGGGCTAAGCTTTAGCAAGTCTTGCCAACTCTGCACAACTCTGGGCACAGAAGAAGCAGAGGTCACCAGGGGCCCAGGTAACCCCCAAGACCAGGAGAGGATCAATACCTGATCTGCTCTCCCAGGGCATTACAGTCATTTATGGTATTCTTGCTAGTAGACAGGAGCAGGGCCCTGTTCCACAGCTGTATATGGGGAAGCAGCAGTTTTATCCCACCCCAAAGAGCGGGCCACAATGCTGTCTCCTCTCTGTGCAGCACAGATCCCTTCCCCTAACAGCCACCTGAGGAAGGCAGGGAAGGGAACAGCACGCAAAGCGGTGAGGAAGGAGCTGGGAGTGTGGCTTGCAAAAAACTGGTCCTGAAGCTCAATCTGCAGTCTCACATTAGTCAATAACCCCCCATCCTAATGCGTGCAGAATCACAACCCCAAGAACTAAATAGGGGGCTGAGGCCAGGCCCCAGGTTCCCCTGGGAAGGGGGTACCCACCAAACTTACCCTTGTATGAGTTAGTGGTCTAGCAACCTGCCCAGTCAACCCCACCCATGCATATCTCCTTTGAGCTCTCCCACCAGGTGAACGCTTATCTGTAAAGCCTCCAGCAGATACTCATAGCCTCTCATGCTCCCCATCCTTGCCATCCTCACCACAGAAGGGCAAGCTAAAGATTAGTTACAAAGGAGAAGAGCCTCCCTAGACATATGAGGTGGGAAATATTGCAAAGCAGGAGCCAGCGTTGCTTTTCTGGAGGGTTGAAATCAATGCTGTTCTACCTCAGGGTAGAACTGACCACTAACCTGCTTAGTGCGAACAGGGCATGTTCTTCCAAACCACACTCCCCAACAGCTCAGCCCTTGTACTCCCAGGAGCTAGGGGCAGAAGATAAAGGGATACCATCGCAGTGCTCCTTCTGCCCAGAGAGTCTGCATGCCAACTCTGCCCCTTCCCTTTGTCAGGCATGGGGACCACACTGCTTTCTCCCAGCAGCTCCCTCCCAGCTGGACCCAGCTTGCTCAATTTCCCTCTTTCCAGATAGCACTTCTGGACATCAGTGTCCTGGACAATCCTCAAAGTTGGAGGACAAGGACAGTTTTCAGCCATCCCCACCTGTCCCCGCAACCCCAACCTCCTCCAAAGGCTAATCCTGAAACACCGCTGTCACCACCTCAGATATGACCAGCTCTGGCATTAGGCCTCCAAACAGGCATCTCTGCACAGAGCTGGAAAACTGGGGGATGCTCAGTCCCATTGTGGAGGAACAGTATGCACAGCCAGGCCAGAGTACTGCCTAGGTCGGCAGGAACAAGCAGACTGAACCATTAACACACACACAAACAACCAAGTAGGGCCAGCTGTGCTGCCCAACATGTTTAATGCTCACCACACATATGCAGGACAAACCCTTGCCACAAGCAAGGCCAGGGCAGAGCTCCCATCAGCTTCACCGAGGTGAGGGTTTCACCCTTAGGCTTTGCTGTGCCGTGGCAGGGAGATGGCAGAGCCCGTGGCACAGAGGAAGTCCAGTGAAAGTGGAGATGGGTGAACTCCCTAGGAGAATGGAAGTTCCTCAGAGCTGTGAGTTCAGCACAGAGAAAACCAGCAGAGCCCATTATGCTGCTGAGCATGGGAACCCTGCTGCCATTTCCCTAAACACTGAGCTGGAGAAACCAGCCATACCAGCTCCAGGCTGACACCAAGGCTGCTGCCTTGTCAGACCAAATTAGTAGCCTTCATCTGCCCAAGTGATCTCATAGGCTGGATACTTGGCTTTCAGCTTCTCTGTAGTCACGGAGTGATTTGCTCGCCCAAAGCCCTGGAAGAGAAGAGAGGATTCAAAAGTAAAGGAGGTGTGCTCACCACCTGTACAGGAACTTAACAAACCCTTGGGGACAGCTCAGGGCAATTAGATGCTCTGCAAGGAGACTATAGCAGTGAAAGTAACCATTGATCCTGCACCCATGAAAGATTAATTGGCCAATCAATTGCTGGCACCAGCTCACACAGCACACAGCTCAGCCTGCTGCCAGCTGCTAGACAGCACAGCATCCAGACAGTGGGCACAGTGCCAACATGCCCCACCATCCCAGAACTGTTCTGACGGGCACCAGAGCTGGGAAAACCAGAACTGAGCTAACCCTCGGGGCACAGAGGTACCCTCTCGTGGCCTTCATCTGCACCCCGTCAGGAACCCAGGCAAAGCTTCAGCTGCGGCACAGCAAAGAAGAAAAGCAGAGAGAGACACAGAAAGGAGACCAAGCTTTGCCTGGCCAGGGTGGGCCTGGTTCAGAGCCAAGAAGGTGCAGGGGGGCAGTGTGGTTCCCACAAGCACTCCCAGACCTGCTGAGCCTTGGCGACACCCACATGCCCACAGCACTTCAGGCATTCGGCTGCAGTCTCCGCGTTTCCACTGAGCACTCTTGCCTTCAGGCGAGTGCTGTGTCATTTTAACCAAAACAAGCAACACAACCAGTACAGATATTTGCACAGCTCCAACTGCTGCCATCAAAAAGAAGGAGCAGCTGTGTCTGCAGAAGGTCCCTTGATACGGATGTACCCACGTTCAGGCCAAGGATAGACCCAGCAGTACTCAAAAAGTCACAGTGGGCTATGACTGCCTCTGGGAGAGGCACAAGGCTTGGGGAATAGCTGATTGCTCACCTGCACAACAATTCCAGCCTCTAAGCTGGACATGTATATGCTAGACGCCAGCATTTTCACCGTCTTGCACTAAGATTGTGTACAGGTTACACTTATAGTTGTCACACAGGAGAAGAACGTGCTAGCACTGCACTTAGCTGGCAAAGCAAAGGGAACGCATCTCCCTCCAGCTGCTGCAAATCTCTTTGCCCCCCTCCCTCAGCAAGAGCTTTTCCTTTACCACGGAGTATCCGTAAACATGGATCTTCTTCTTCTCGCTCTGGTGAGAGATCCTGCCGCCCCCCAAGCACTCGCAGTCGTATCCCTGCTTCTTGAGCTCTGACGCCGTCTTGTCGTATATGTCAGCTGAGGAGAGATGCGAGTCAGGGCAGTCCTGGCCGCTCTCTGCACCGATGCCCGCAAGACACCCTTGTGCGTGAAACGGGGCTCACGTGTGTGGCAGGGGTAAAAAGAGTCAAGGGAACACTTCCAACAACGCTGGCTCTTTGGTGACCGCAGGGATTAGGCTGGTCCTGCTGCAGAAGCCCTTTCTCCAGCGCTTGGTATTTCTAAGTCTGAATTTAAAGAAATACCTTAGCACTCACTGTTTCTAAGAGGGTCCCAGTGCAGCCTGCTTTCTTACCTTTTCCTCAGCTCCCTCCGCGCTGAGCCCCGGCGCGCCGAGAGGACCCTCGCGGCTGGCACACGGCGGGCTCCTGCCCGGGGAAGGGGCTGCGGGGCTGAGCACAGCCGGGCCCCATGGGACCCTCGGGAACTCACCCCGCCCGTGGGGGGCCCTTATCTCCCCGGCAGCTGGCTGCTCTGAGGCCAAGCGCCAGCATAGGCCCCGCGCCGGCTCCTCCGCCCCCCGGGGCGCCCCGCATCCCCGAAGCCTCCCCACGGGCAGCCCCGAACAACCCCAAGACCCGCCGGGCCTCCACGGGGACACACACCCCGGGGACACCCACCCCGGGGGCCTCCCGGCCGCCCCTCACCGTGGTACTCGGCCCAGCCGTAGCCCCGCACGACGTCCTTCCCGGCCGCGGCCGCGGCCCCGCCGGCGGCGCGCACGCGCACCAGCACGTACTTGAAGACGCCGCCGGCGTCGATGTCCACGTCGGCCACCCCCGCCATCCCCGCCATCCCGCCGCCGCCGCCGCCGCCGCCGCCCCGCCCCATCCGGGGCGGCCGCGGGCGGGGCTTCCCCGCCCCCAGCCAACCAGCTCCCGCGGCCCGCGCAGGCGCCGCCAATCAGGCCGGCGCGAGGGTTAACGGGGCAGGTGGCGTTCTTAAAGGGGCCGGCGCAGTTCTCAAAGGGGATGGCGGGGGAGGGCGTCCTTCGCCGAGCTGGAAGGGGGGGCGGCTCTTGACGGGGCCGTGCCGGGGGCTGGGGCGGGTGGCCCGAAACGGAGGGGCCGGGAGGGCCGGCAGCCCCGCCGGCGGGCCTGCCCCGGCCCTTGGTGTCGGGGTAGCCCAGGGCCCTGAAGGGCGCGGGGCGCGCGGGACGTGGGCAGGGGCGCTGCCCCGACCCCGACCCCGACCCCGGCTTGGGCGCCTCTGCCAGCCGTCGCGCTCCGGCCCTGCCGTCCCCTGCGACACACGTTTGCCATCAGCCGGGATTCGGGCTCTTCCCCCTGGCGCGAGGCCATCCTGCTGCCGCTGGCAGGGCCGGCTGGGCTCGGCGGGCCCTCGCGGCGGCCGAGGACCGGCTGCCCCATCGCAGCCCTCTCTCCCCTCCGTCCCGCCTGGCCTGCGGCGGCCCGCGTCCTCATCCGCCTGTGATCCTTGCAGGGGGGCCCCAACCCTGAAAGGTAGCTCTGCCCTCCTTGCGCCAGCACCCCGCAGCGGGAAAAGGAGACGCGGGACTCGGGGTGGTACATTCAAGTTATACTTTATGGTTGTTCAAAAGAAATAGATCTCTTGTTATAAGTATATCTCGTTAAACTGTGCCACGGGACACCAGCAGGAATTCTACAATGAAACGTGATAAAATACAGACCTAGTTCTGCTCTGCACATGAGGAGATGTGGCACCTGACTCTTCAGTATTATGCATCATAAAAAAAGGAAATAAATAGAACATGCATGTATCAAAGAGCTCCGTCCCAGTTCAGAAAAAAAAAAAATCCTCTCGGGAGCCTAGCTGTGAAGATGCAGTTTCAATCTTTTAATTTATTCATTGTTGTGTTCAGCTGGAAGAAGAAACGGAGAAACCAGGCTACAGTTAAAAGGATCCATCACTGCTTTGACACCTTGAAATCAGAGGAGCTGCTCAGATCCCAGCCGTGACGTGGGATTAAAGCACGCAGAGGACCCCAGCAGTATGAAGGGACGCTGGCCAGAAGCAGGCTGGAGGTGTCTCCAGCTTCATCCCCAGGCCTGGGAGGAAGAAGTCGTGGTTTGAAGAGTGATTGAGTACAGCAGAGACAAGAGCTGCCCGTCGGTCCTGGGCGTGAGGCAGGAAATCCTGCCTGCTCAGATGCTTGAGGATATCATCAAGAGACTCAGCAGCTACTGGACACGAGGGCAGTGCCGGCATGAGCAGTGCTGCTGGCGATGGGCCGGCCATCCCATGACACTTAACAGGCCCACAAACCCCACGGCCAGGGGGTTTGGCCAAAATCCCAACTGGGAGCCATCTACCTAGAAGGACGTGCTGTCTTCCCCGTGGTGATAGTGGGTGCCCACGCACGGCCCCCTCGCCACTACCTCCTGCCCGGCGGCAGCGCCAGACCTCTGCGCCAGGTGCAGGCCAGCGCTCTGCCCGCACCTGGTATGAGGACGCAATTGTGGCCTGGTGTTAAAGCTGAGGGAGTGTTGCCTACTTGCCTCCTGCCATGGCCCCTCCACCAGACCCACATCCCGTCTCCTCTACCCAAGACCTGATTTGCAGGCTCTCGTGGCCCGCGAAGGCTGCAGCCCACCTACTCACAGCAGAACCGGCAATGCTGGCACCAAGGGCACATACAGCTCTGTGCACTGGCTCCCACCACTGTGGTTTCATGTGCAGAGCCCAGCCTGCCTGCAGCTTCGCTTGGGCCATGAAACTAAGCACAACCTCAGGGCAATGCCCACCCCTGCTCCACCCCAAAAAGCCATGCAGAGCAGCTGGTAGCTCTCAGTTTTTCCAAGGCAAGGAAGCACCCGGGACAAATCTTGGCCAGTAAAATCAAAGTGCCAGTGGGCAGGATGGAGGCAGAAGCAGGGGGGACACCCTCTGAGGCAGGAATTCAGTACCTGCTTCTGGGCAGCAAGGAAAATCTGCTCTGCAGCCCTGCCCCGACTCTGCCCTGTGGTCCGCCTGCTCTCCCGGCGCTGCTGCAAGGCAGTGTCAGGAAGGATATTGCTGATGGCTAGCCCTAAGCAAGCGGGAATGTCTCCACTGCTGGCTCTGCAGAGATAGGCTGCCGATGGCATTCCCAAGCGCCCAGGTGGGGAAACTGAGGCACCGAGCTCTTACAGGCTTTGTCCAAAGGCCTGAGACCCCCTCACGTCTCCCACCCTGCCTTGTTGAGTGTTGGCATTGTCCCTTCCCCGAGGCAAAGGGTGGCAGGGGCAGGGAACGGGTGGCCCCTTCTCCTCCCAGGCACTGCCATCATCGTTGGCTTTGCAGAGCCTCTGCTCTGCCCAGGCCATGCCAGGACTGGGAGGGCTCACGGCTGCCAGGCCTGATGCCCTTCTTGTCCCCTGGCATGTCCCTGCCCTCCATCCTGGCAAGTTGTGGGCAGGGGGAGGCAAGGACATTGGGGATGATAAACAGGCAGGTTATCCAAAAGCAGGTCTAGGCAGCAAGGGGTATGGGTGGGTTGGTCCCCACGACTTCTCCTGACCCAAATCTCACAGCAGCTGCCCTCTGGGTCTAGGGCAATTGCCCCATCCATGGGAGGAAGAAAGCTCTGCAAGGGAGGAAGGGGCAGCCCTGCTCTGGTTGGTGCCATGTCCTTGCAGGCTGCTGGGATCCCTGGCCACGCTGCAGTTCGGGAGGGGGCTGCCCCTCGGGGGCCCTGCAGAAAAGCTTCCTGCTGTTTGGAGGGGCACAGCAGCACATGGGGAACACGATGAGGGGGACCTTTTCCGTGACCTAGGGCAGCCCTCGGCCCCTGCTGGTGGCAGCTTGGGAGCATCCTGGCCTGGCCAGTGTCCAACTCCAAGCTCTGGTGCAGATGTCAGAGCCTTCCCCCAGCCAAGGGGACTGCCATAGCTGGCAGCATTTCACTAGGATGCTGGGGCTGTCCTTGCAAAAACGCAACAGTCGTGGAAACCTTAGAGCGGCTGGGAAAGGGGCCAATGCCCAGCTGCAGCGCCCCCAAGGGAGCTGAGAGTGGGCGTGCTGAACGACTGCATAACCCTGGGGAGGACAGAGCCCAGGGCTACCTCAGAGCTGGGCATTGCCATCGAGTGGCCTTGGATGAACGGCGAGGACCCCGCTGCAGAGAGAGCAGGGGTTTGGGGTCACCCCAGATTGGCCCCCTGCAGCCCTGGACCCTGCGGCATGCAGGTGTGCCAGCATCACTGGGCAGAGCCAGCAGGCTGGGCGCCACATCCCCCTCCCCGTCGTGCGGCACCCAAGCCCTGCTGGGGCTGTGCAGATCACTCGGAGCGAGCACGAGCGCCAGACAGCCCTTGGCAGAGGTGGGGGGGCTGGTGCAGGCGTGGCAGTGGGGATGGGCGTCCTTTCCCAGCTATGGCCTGCTGCACGGGGCTGGCATGTGCCTCTGTGCCAGGCTGGCCGTCCCCTGTCCCATACCACCTCTGGGGGGCGCATTGCTTCACTGAAATTGTGTTGCGGCACCAGCTTTTGTCCCTTTCCCTGTCCCCTCCTGCAGCAAGGGCTGCTGCCACCTCTCCTCCCCAGTATCTGCTCAGGCATCCCCCAAAACATGGCCCTGCCACAACTGCTGTTTGGTGTGCAGCATCCCCCACTGCTCTCCCGCCCTGCGCCGCCCACAGTGCCCCATGCAGCCCCAGTGCCACATGTGCTGAAACACGGCAGGCTCCTCAACAGCCCTGCATCTGCACCCTGCCCTCCTTTGGCACCCCTGGGACCAGGCCTGGCTCAGCACCCTGTGCTGGACACAACAGGGGCCACAGCACTGGTGTCGTACCCTGCACCTAGGTTAACATGCAGGTCTGTGTCCAAGGACCCTACAGAGCCCCTGCTGAGCATCCAGGGAGCATATACAGTATCCTGTACCCAAAGACCTTATAGAGCCCAGCTGGCACCCAAAGGGTATCTTACAGGGTCCCTGCTGTGCCATCAGATCATATAGTAACATGCTCAGGACACTGAGGTGCTCTAGGAACAGAGGCCCTATGCCACCCAGAAACTATATAGAGCCCCTGCCAGGTACCCAGAGACCATACAGGGCTACAAGCAACATGAAGGCGTCACATCGTGCCAGGGGCTGGCAGCCTCAGCAGCACTGCGATGCTCCACGGGTGCCCTCCCAGACCAGGTGCCACTGAAGATGCCCCTGGGACCTGCTGTGGGCTACATCCCAGGAGGGCTGCGCCAGGTCCCTGGGGGCAGGCAATAAAGTGTGGGCAGCCACAGAGGTGCCAAACGTTTGCTCTGGCCATGCTTGCATAGAGGTAGCCGTGTTGTCTAGTGGTTAGGGGCAGAGATGAGGCCAGGGCAGGGCCTTGGGGTGCCCCGCACCCTGGCCGAGTGCTGGCTTACCCAGAGTGGGCTCTGGGAGGGACTCGCCCAGACGCTGGCTGGTGGCTGCCAATGACCCATGCTCCATGGCAGCCCTCAGCCTGTGGTTCCACTACATCACGCTCCTCCTCCAGCCCAGCCAGGGCCCCAGGATCCCAGAGGCTCTGGATCCAGCCCACCTCAGCAAATGCTGGCGATCCACAACGCCCAGAGTCCATGGATCCCTCCATGGCAGCATCCTTCTTTTGCGCTCCCCCCAGCACTGGCACCAAGATGCATCACAGGGAGCCAGAGGGCTATCCAGCCCCACTGCATCAGTGCGCCCACGAGAAAACACATATCTACAAAGGGGAATAAGTAGGGGGCCATCAGGAGGGGGCCCCATGGCCCCGTTCACATGATGTCATCCAGGAGGTTGGGGCTGGCCACCCAGTCGAGGGTGCGGGGCTCCGAAGCAGCCATGATCATGCACATGAACTGCTTGCCTGTCCTCTTGTCGATGGGGTAGATGGTCGTGGGGGTGAAACGCTTGTTGCTCTCCACGAAGTCACAGAGCTGCTCATAGATCTTGGGGAACTCGTGGCGCAGGAAGACACCACGGATGCGTAGCTCCCGCTGGATGTTGATGAAGCAGACCTCCCGCGCCTTGCGCCCTTCTTCACCCTCCTTGTCGATGTCCGCCGTGCCGGGTGGCGGGGTCAGGATCAAGGTCTCCATGTCCCGTTCCTTCTTCAAGATCTTCTTCTCGGGGCTGGATGAGGCTAAGGCCACCTTGGCATATTTCCTGACCGTCGGCACCTGGATCTTCGGAGATGGCCTCTCTGGCACTTTTTGGGCAACGGCCACAGTTACATTCAAGAGGAAACATTCATCAGGGTCATACTGGTTGCCAGTCTCCCGCAGCTCCCGAGCATATTCCCCTAGGTTATCCGAATAGCTCTCCAGCTCCCGCAGAGACAGGTATGTGGGGGACATCAGCAAGCTCTCCAAGCCAAACTGGAGGAAGTTCTCTGCTGAGCCTGAATTGGGGAAGCCCAAGAAGAGCACGCCACGTCCTCGGGAGAGGTAGCCCACCTTGGCGATGCGCGAGAAGGCTTTGTGTACCTCGGCGTTCTCCCGGCAGAACTGCAGCACGTGACGGCAGATGCTGCCAACGCGCCCATAGACGCAGCTCTCCTTGTGCGTGTCCCAGTCCTCACGGCGGCAGTTGCGGGAGCAGTAGTAGGTGTAGCAGCTGTGGCAGGACTTGAAGTAGAGGCAGGCGTTGAACATGGTCTCCGTCCGCCGGCACTTGGCATTTGAGCACATCATCATGTCATCCTCCTCGGCACTCAAGTCCGGAGAGCAGTTGTCCAGGTGCTTCTCAAAGCTGCCGCTGGAGACGGACGTGGGAAGCCCATGGCTGCCCCGCTCACGGCGAGGGTCACTGCAGAAGGAGCTGGGGCCTGGCTGCTCCTTCATGGGCCGGTTTGCCTCGGGCGTGCAGGCAGGGGCCTTCCTGACCTCTGCTTTCCTGGGGTGCCCTGGAGCGCTGCTGTTGATGAGCTTTTTGAGCTGGTCGGCGACGCTGCCTCTGTCACCAGCGCGGTGGCTGGGCGCTGGCTTGTAGTCAATGACCAGGTCAGTGATGAGCTCGTCCAGCTGCTCCAGGCTGCGCTGGCGGGCCGAATTGCTTTGGGCACTTTCTTTGGCGACAGGGTCTGGGTGGTAGGGCATGGCGTAAGGGCAGTTGCCCTCCCGCCCTGAGTCCAGCACGTCCCAGCTGGCTGAGCGTCTCTCGCTCTTGCCGAGGCCGTTGGCACGGATGTCATTGTCGGTGATGGTGATCTCCGGCGTGACGTACCAGGAGCGGCCCATGGGGTAGCGGCCACCGTCTGCATGCACCCTCTCGATGATGGAGTTTTCCGAGAGGGACAGGGCGGCGTAGCGCTTGGGCGAGCTGGACAGGTTGATTACCACTGGTTGCCGCCGGTCGTCAGGGGATAAGGCACGTTGCTGCTCTTGGGCCAGCAGGTTCTCGTAGCTGCGCCCGCGGAGCAGGGGGTCCTCCCGGCGGACAATGGGCGTCAGGATGTTGTCCCAGGATTTGGAGTAGTGCTGGCTCTCCCTGCCCAGCCGTGAGGGGTTTGTGCTGTAGCTGGCATGCCAGGAGGAGAGCATGGCCTCACGCCCAGGTGGTTGTGGGGCGAACCGTGACATCTGCAAAGTTTGGTAGGGCAGCGTGCTCCGCTCGGGGCAGTACCAGTCACTGAAGTGCAAGGGCTGGGTGCTGCGTGGATGGGGGCATGTCCGCGAAACGGCCTCCCGCTCGCGGTACTTCCCATAGTCCTCAGCGTAGAAGACCCTGGCGGAAGAACCAAGGGCAGGGTATGTCCTGGCATCCTCGGTGTATAGCGTTTTCATGGGAGTGCCACGCGGGTCATAGAAGCGAGGGTCATCTCCATAGAAAGCGTGGGCAGGGGGCTCCTGGATGGGGTAGCTCCGTGCCTCCTCCACGTACAGTGTCCGGGGTGGGATGGTGTGGACGTTCACTTTGGTTGGCTCCTCTGGGTAAAAGTGCTGCGGGGGTCCGTGGCGGCGGGGGTAAGGGTAGCTGGCGTAGCCGGAGCTCTTGAGGGGCATGGCCGGGCTGGGGCACCGCACGGGCTCCTCGGCATAGAAGAACTTGGTGGGGACGCTGGGGGCGGCGAAGGTCATGCAGCCCCTCTCGGGGTACTCCCTGTAGTCTCGCGAGGAGGGCACTGGCACCGTCTGGTACGCCAGCCCCCGAGGGTCTGCCTCGTAGTACTCGCCGGCGTAGGGCAGGAACGGGTGCTCGCCACTGTACGAGTCGCTGGGGGTGGGTGTGCGCGACACGGAGACCTGCCTGCTGCCTGGCACCGCCAGGCTGCGGGCCGTGCTGGGCGCTCGGGGCCAGCCCGGCGGCTCCTGCCTGCTCTGTGCGGCCTTGAGACTGCGCGCCGCATGCACCAGCACCGCCTCGTCCGGCTTGATGTCCACCCGGCACTTGACGTGGGGGCTGGCGGCCACCTTTGCTGAGCCTGGCACCTCCTCGAAGCAGTTGCTGCTGACGCAAAGCGGTGAGATGCGGCTGGCGCTGCTCCGCTGCGGCTGCAGCTTGATGGGGTGCACCTCGTTCGCCAGCGGCCTCCTGGGCACGTAGCCGCCCTCGCGGCGCGGCGACGGCTCACCACGGGCCGCCTCCCGCGACGCTCGCAGTGCCTCGCGCCCACGCCGAGCGGCCGGTGGCGATGCCGCCACGGTGATGGGCACCGGTGTGAAGGTGGATTTCACCCGGGGAGCGCTCTTGGATCGGGCTCGCCGCTTCGCCTCGCCCCGAACCGACGGCTCCTTGGGCCCTTCCTTCGCCGCCAGCGGAGCCCTGCCGGCGTAACCGTCCGGCTTTGGTGGAGCTCGTCGCCCCGGCGCAGGCTCAGGGGTGCCCGGGCGCAGGCCAGAGTGCTCCATGGCCACGGGGGTGCCCAGCTGGTCGTCGAGCGACTCAAGGAAGTCGAAGCTCCTGCAGTGGCGCTTGTTGAAGGGCTGCGGATCGCGGGGCAGGGATGAGGACATGAAGGCGTCACATCGTGCCAGGGGCTGGCAGACGATCGAATCCCTGGGGGCTGTGGAGGCCACCTTTATGTCTTGGTACACCGTAGACACCAGTATGTCAGGTGGGTCGGTTCGTGTCATCTTAAAAGTGACTCTTCTCTCGCCAGCTCCCCTTCAGAGTGCCTCAGAGGAAGGCAGCTGGCCCTGCAAGAGAACAGAGAAGGGGCCTAAATCCCAGCCAGGCCCGGCGGGGACCTCAGGGGAGCTGTGAAGATGCAGGATAAAACCCGATGCCTCTTGGCTCAGGGAGGTTTTTCTGACAACTCTTCTGAGCTGGGGGGATTAGGGGAGTCTCAGCTTCCGCGGGTGCTTTTAAGAGTCTGATCTTAGCTGGAGAAAAGCTGAAAAACGCAGTTCTGACAGGCTCAAAATCCAGAGCGCAAATAAAGACGACCAAACGAGAGGGCGCCTGCAGGCCTGCTGGGCACCCACACATGTAACAGGGCAGCAGAGAGTGCAGTCATCTCTATGCCGGGGAGAGGAGCCTGCAACCGTGGTGCACCTGCAGGTGCTTGGTCCCCAGAGCCAGGACGCAGGGCTCGTGCAGAGCCAGGGCCACTTTGGAGAGACCCAAGAACAGGCTCTGTCCTAATTTTGGGAGCCTGCAGGGATCCCCAGCGGCATCACGGGAAACAGCAGCTCCTAACAGGGTGGGGGGGACTCAACAAGGGGATTTCTTTCCTTAATGGATGGCGAAATTATGCCTGGCACCCCGTCGTGCCCATTGGAGTGGCCATGGGGCCTCCTGAGACCGCAGGCCTCCTCATCTCAGTGCACGCTGTACAACACCGAGAACCATGGGACATGCAGGGCAGCTGGGGAGCATTGCTCAGCAAACGGGGTCCATGAACGCCCACTGCAGTGGCCACAAAGCCCATGCAGCCTTGGGGACAGGGTGACTACCCTGCACTGGAGGAGCTGGAGCTGTGCCCCTTCCCCGTGTCAGATGCATGGTCTGGGAACACCTCTGTGGGGTCTTGCCTGCTTGTGGCCACGTTGCTCCCTGGGCCCCATCTGGACCAGCATGGCCTAACTAGAGAGGTGTTGTGGCTAGGGCCCCAAACTCCTCCAAGACATCCTCCATCGCTTCCCCACCATCCACGTTTTGCAGCAGACCAAGCCCTCGGGCCACCCCAAGGTGTGTTAGGAATAACCATTAGCTAGGAGCCTGCAGCACCCTGGCACCAGAAGGGCTCTGCTCACTCAGCACCCTCCAGATTTGCCTTCTTCAGTGTCCCAGCTGGTCCTGTGGCCAGGGGACACATCTCACATGGTGCATCGGGGGTGGGAGAGCAAGTAGGGGCTGGAGGCTGCAGCTCACGCAGTTTGGGCTGGATGCGAGATGGGCTGTGTTTATACAACCCCTCCTCCCCAAGACAGACCCACTTGTGGGTAAGGGGAAGACAATTGCCAGGCTTGGAAGAACTGCATCAGCAGGAGAAGCAGGGCAAGCCATTCAGCTCCTTTCCTTTCCTCCACTCCTTGCAGTGGAGGCCGGCACACAATAGCTCATGCCCATGGGTGACCCTGGGGCCCATGGTGGCACCCAGCTGGGGGTGGACACAGTCTCCCGCACACACACTCGTGCTAACACAGCACACCTGCCGCAACAAGCGCCTAACACCCCTGCTCCAGGGATGCTGCTCTGCAGCCCACGCCAAAGGCTGGTGTGCCCAAAAGCCTTGACTGTACAGCTCCATTTCTCCTCGTGCGATATAGCCGAGTGACAAAGGCAGGCATCCACGCAATCCAGGAATCCTCAAGCAGATACAGGGAGAGGACAAGGCAGTTTGCTCAAAGGATAGGGCAGGCTTCAGCCCATTGAGACTGGCTGGAGACCATAACCTGCCCAGAGCATACTTTCCCCACCAGGTGATAACCAGCCTGCTTTATGTCTCATAAGATCCTAAGGATAATTTTCTTGGCCACCTGGCCGAGAGGCCCAAGAGCATGGAGATGAGAGCTGGTCATCTCATAAATCCAGAAAGGTGCAGGGCAAAAGCCATCAAAATGCATTTCACTTTAAACAGAAGCAGAGGACCACAGGGAACGCGTTTGAGGGAGAAAAGGAACAGACTTTATTCAGCAAGAAGCAGCATCGACTACATGAAGGAGGCAAGGGTCTTTTTCACTTGTAGCCTCAGTTTCCAACTCTACCTTGATAAAGACCTGTCTTGTACTGAAGCTGGGATGGGGGCAGACCACATGAATTGGGATGAAGCTGGTAGGGATGGAAGAAAGCAATGGTGGGGCAGGGGTCTGTACCTTGGAAAGGGATTGGGGCATCCTGCAACCAGGAAAAGCTTGCTGCCAGTCTGGTAAAGGCCAGGAGTGCCTTTTGGGGTGCAGCACCTTCAGGTGTGCACGTGTCCCCAGCTACCTCCAGCATGGAGACAGTCCAGAGCATCTGGTGAAGCCAAAGCTTTATGGCCTGCATTGGAAATCTGTCCCCAGTGATGCTGGAGGTGTTTTTGGGAAACCAAGCAGTCCACAGGGGCCATGCTGGGCTCCATACTGGTAGTCTGCTGGGAGGAGATGGGGATCCAGCAGGAGCTGGGTGCTGGAGGAGGCAGGTTTGGCCCTGCACTGGCTGAGCGGCAAGGGCTCTGCTGGGTTACATGCATTTGGGCATGCTGGGCTGGAGTTGGGAGGACTGGAGTTGGGAGGACTCAGGAAGGTGAGCATCCCATGGTGGATTAGATGCCATCTCCTCCCCAAAACAGTGGTGCTGAGGCCAGAGGGGAAGCTCATCACCATGGCAGCCGGGCAGTTTGCAGGCAGGCAACCATGCTTTGGCCCGTGGTCCGAAGATCCTACCTGGTCTGGCGGCAGCAGGGATGGGGTGGGCGGGCAGAGCTGGCAGAGGGCCCTGCAGTGGCTCCATTCCAGCGCTGCAAAATAAAAGAGGCACTTGAGGAATCCGGGAAACCCCAGCACACACGGGCAGGCTACTTGGTACCAGCACCACCATGCCAAGGCCACCTGGGGCACTGTAACTCCAGCATGGGATGCCTGAGCAAAGGCGCCACTGCAGGGGGTGGCACCACACTGCTGTTGCCCAGGCTGTGGCCAGGAAGACCTTGGATTGGGGTCAAATGCCCCTGGGAGGCTCCTGCAGTGACATCCAACCCCAACCTCACTTAGCCAAACCAAACCCAAGCCCAGCTAGGCCACCGTGCACACCCCTGAGCGCATGGGCACCCTTGTCACACACACAGCCACACAGATGGGGTACGACCGCCCTCCTCATCCCCATCCCTCTGCAAGGCGCCCCAGAGGGCTGCACAAGGCCAGGGTGGCGGGGGAACCCACTCCCCGGGCGCGACAGCTCAGCCACGGTGCTGGCATCCCCAGCGCTGTGTAGGGTTGCCATGGTTTCTCCCAACTATTCCTTCTCAGCGCGGAGCGGCGTGGGTGCGGGGGACGTGGGGGAGGCTGGCGTTGCTCGTGGGCGCTGGAGCGCTGCGGGGGCTCCTGGGCGGGAGCTGGAGTTTTGCAGCAGAGCAGGGGGAGCACCCGCGTGTCCTCTGTGCCTGGGAGGGCAGGGAGGAGATGGCCCTGCTGACACCGCCCTTTGCAAGGACAGCACCCAGGGTCACACCGGCCATCGGGGTGTCTGCGCCCTCTTCCACCCTGCCCAGCCAGTGGGGACCCAGCTCTGCCTCCAAGCCCTGCCTGCCCTCTCCCTGGGCAGGCACTGATCTCCCTGCCCATGTCTCCGCAGCTGCCTCGCTGTGATGTGCCAGGGACGGAGCAAGCCCCTTGCCTGGCAGCATCACCCCCGTGTCCCCACCCTGGGAAAGATCTAGACGTTTGTCCCAGAGCTGCAGTGCCTCACATGTCCCCGCTGTTCGGGCTGCTGCTCCAGCAGGAAAGGGGCACAACAGGAACATTGTTCCCAAGAGCCAATTCCCCGCGTTGAATCCTACCAGAGTGCCCATGATGCCCAAACACCTCCAAACACAATCCCTCCAACATTCCCGCACCCGCGGGATCTCCACTGCCAGCACACTGTGCCAGGGCACCCCAAATCCCCTCCCTGGACCTGGGGCTGGCACCTGCCCTTTGCCTGCCCAGCAGCCAGCCAACATCACATTGAACAGTCCTTTCTGCCAGCACCCACTGCTTCGGGGAGGCCCAGCACCAGGAGCAGGACAGGCTGTGTGCTGGGCAAAGGAGCTAGAAACCAGGCCCACAGTGGGAAGGCACTGGGATGCAGTGCGTGTGGTGCTGGGGGCACCTCCAAGCCAGGTGCCAGGGCGGGGGGGGGGGGTCTCTGAGCCCTCCGTGGGCACTACCGTGCCCCCACGCAGCAGGGCAGAGCGGGAGCTGCTGCAGAGCGTGCTGCTCTGAGGACGCAGCACCTGGGCTTCTGTCTCCCGAGGGTGCCGGCTTGGCTACAAGTCGGGCAAGCACCGTTGGGTGAGCACCGCGAGAGCATCCCTGCATGTGATGGGGACAGCGCGTGACCTGGGCGGCACTGCCCTGAAGAGGGCCCAAGGGGAGGGCTGAGGAAGTGGGTCGTTGGCTGCGTGCAGCATGCATGGTGCATGCAGTGGGGCTGTGCACTGCACTGCCAGTGTGCACTGCACTGCCTGGGTACCTTGTGAGCACAGCAGCCCATGGGCACTGCCAGCACCCTGGCTGTGTGCTGCCTGGGCACTGCCTGCCCCGTGAGTGTGCTGCCCATGTGTGCACTGCACTGAGCACACTGCCTGTGTGCTGCCCCATACACACTGCCAGCACACTGCCCCCATGCTGCCAGCACACACTGCACTGAGCACACTACCAGTGCACTGACTGCCAGTGCACTGCCTCCAAAAATGGAGTACGCTGCCAGCCCACACCCCCCACAGGCACACTGCCTACACAAACAGTGCACTGAGCCTGCTGCCAGCACACAACCCCCCACGCTGTGAGAGCATGCTGCCAGTGCACGCTGTGCTGCACTGAGCTTGCTGTCTATACATAACCGCACGCACACAGTGAACATGACGGCAGTGTACACTGCCCTGAGCATGCATGTTGGCAGTGCACACTGAGTGCACTGCTTGTGCACACTCCCCTGGAAACATTGCCAGCACCCTGCTGCATCTGCACTGCGACCATACTGCTTGCTCACACTACACAGACTATTCTGCCAGTGCACTGCCTCACGTACACTGTGAGCACAGTGCCTGTGCATGCTGCAGTGGGCATCCTGGCAGCACGCATTAGAGTGCCGAGTCCCTGCACACTGCACTGGCCTGCACGCTCCAAGGGTGCATCAAGAGTGTACTGTCAGTTCACACTGACTATGCACACGCTCACCTGTGTGCGGCAAGCACACAAACCTCTGCGCACGCAGCACTGCCCTGAACACGTGTGCACACTGCCCCTCACTGCCCTGCCATGTACACGGCAAAAACGCTGCCCCACGTGCCCAGGGAGCACAAACTGGAGGCACCCACTCTGCAGCCCCATGTGTACACTGCCCAGCTGGTGCACACCGGCTACACACTGCGCAACCCATACACACTGCACATGTCTGCTGTGCACACACTGCTCCATGGGCACTGGGAGCACGGGCCCTTGCATACTACACTGCCACATGCACACACTGCACTGCCCTCACACTGCCCTGCAGGCCCCCTGCACTACATTACCCCCATGCACTGCACTCATACACTGCACTGCCCCCCACATGCACAATACACTGCCCTCACACACAGTCCACTGTCCTCCTGCCCCAACTGCAATGCCCCCCCACCCTGCTTCTCAACTGCACTGCCCTCTGCAAACTGTACACTGCCCCACATGTACACTGCCCTCCTGCCCCCCACTGCATCTATTCACTATGCTGCTCCCACCCACAACACTGCCCCTCTGTAGTGCACTGCCCCCTCCCCACAGGGAGACATTGCCCCAAATGCCCTCACACATTGCACTGCCCTGCCAACGGGCTGCCCCCAGCACTGTGGCCTGCCCCCTCTTTCAACACCCTCCTGGCCCCCGCTGCACGCCTGCACTGCACTGCCCCCTATGCTGCCCTCCTGCCCCCGCTGCACACCCGCACTGCACTGCCCCCGCTGCACTCCCGCACTGCCCCCTATGCTGCCCTCCTGCCCCCGCTGCACACCCGCACTGCACTGCCCCCTGCACCACCCTCCTGGGCCCGCTGCACTCCCGCACTGCACTGCCCCCTATGCTGCCCTCCTGCCCCCGCTGCACACCCGCACTGCACTGCCCCCTGCACCACCCTCCTGGGCCCGCTGCACTCCCGCACTGCCCCCTATGCTGCCCTCCTGCCCCCGCTGCACTCCCGCACTGCCCCCTATGCTGCTCTCCCGCCCCCGCTGCACTCCCGCACTGCCCCCTATGCTGCTCTCCCGCACTGCACTGCCCCCCGGCCCCGGCTCTCGAGGTGTCGCGGCGGCGCCGTCGCTGCCCCGGGCCCGCTGCGGCCGCGGCGCGGGGAGCCGAGCGCAGCCCAGCGGCTCCAGCCGGCAGCCGAGGCGGAGCGGGGCAGCGCCGGGGCCGCCACCAGCCCGCTCCCACCGCGGCCCCCGGCCCCGAGCCCCGGGGGGAGCCCGAGCCCTGGCGGGGATGCGGGGCCGGCCCGGGGCGCCGCCGCGCCAGGCCGCGGACCCCGAGGCGGGGGCCCCGGGGGTCCCCCCGCTGCGGAGCGGCACCGGGCGGCCCCGCACCCGCCGGGGCCGCGCACGGAGCTGAGCTGGGCCGGGCCGGCGTCATGGAGGCACCGGGGCGAGATGGCCCGGGGGGCTGCGGAGGGACCGCCCGGCTCGGAGAGGGGGGGGAGATGGGGGGATGACTCGGCCCGGAGGGATGACTCGGCCCGGGGAGGATTTGGGGGGGAAGGCCCGGCCCGGCGTCCCCCGGAGGGGCGGCAGGCCCCGGCCCCGGCGCCCTTACCTGCTCCGCGCCCGCCGCCCCGGCGGCCCCCCCGGCGCATCCCCGCCGCCGCCGCCGCCGCCGCTCCTGCCTGCGCTAGGCTCGGCCCGTCGCCGCCACCGCCATGGCTCGGCTCGGCTCGGCTCGGCTCCGGCTCGGTCCGCCCGGCACGACCCACCCCCGCGCTCCGCCGCGACCGCCCGGCTCCGCCGCTTGTTTTCCCATAAATACGGCAGGCGGAGTTACCGGCCGGGGCCGGGCCGGACCGGGACCGGGAGCCACCCACGGGCCCCGCCCCGTCCGGTTCGGCCCCGGTTCGGCTCCCCGCCCCGCGCTCCGCTCGGCCGCCGGCTCCGGCCCGGCCCCCCCGTGCGCACCGCGCGCTCACCGTGTCCCTCCGGCTGCCGTTCGCCCCCGCGCCGCTGGGATCACGGCGTCACCTCGCCGGTGGGGGACCCCCTCGGGCACGGTTCCCCCCCGCAGCACCTTCCTCCCCACCTCCAGGCACCTTCCCAAACCTGCCCGGGGCGTCTGGCCCTGAAGGAGCCCTTTCGGGGTGGCGGTCAGCAGCGCTGGGAGGGCGCTCGCCGGCCCGTGTGCGCGGGGCGCGTGCAGGCGCCCGGTGGGGCCCTGGCTGCCAGAGCGACCGTTTCAGAAGAAATACGAAGAGGTTTTAGCCATGGCTCGCACGCACCGTGTCCGATTCCCCATGGACTCTGCCCGTTCGAACCCCTTCCTCGCAGGGGTCTGCCCTTGCAGGCGGGCAAAGCGCCAGGCCCCCGGGGCTGTCCCCAGCCGAGTCTGATGTCCCGCGTGACCTTGGGCATGTCATGCCGGCCGAGCCCAGCGGTGGCCAACTGGGCAGCGAAATCCCTGGATAAGCTCCTCCATGAAACGGCAGGATTTTCCGAGATGCGAAGGGGCTGCCGTCTGCCCACCATGGGCACAGCGCCAGCCCCTCTGATGGCTGCAGGTCTGGACGGGGTCCTAGCATGGGGTCTGCATGGCCTGAGCCTCCCACCCCAGCCAGGGAAGTGCAGGACACCCCGGCCATGGTGCCCACCTCGATAACGCCTGCACCCCTGTGGCCGTGGGGGACACCCTCAGCTGTGACGCAAAGGGCATCCAACAGACAGCCAACTCAAACCACGCCGGATGCTTTTCAAGCTGTGATGTCTCCAATGCCCAGGTTTCTGCCTCAGTTTCCCCCATCTTCCACTTTCTCAAGTCTGGCTTCAGGCCCAACAGCCCTGCAGAGTCCCAGGAGGGACCTGCCCCGAAAGGCATCATTGGAGGCACCCTGGCACCTGACTGCGTGCTGAGAGGTGGCCTCTGCCAAGGGGTACAAGTGGGTCCCAGCTCCGGGGACCTGCCGGGGGGGGCTGTGGGGTGCCTGGGGTGGCCGATGCAGCTCCGTGTGCAGCGGATACCTGGGGAGCAGAGCAGGAGGTCTCCCTCCCTCTGCGCGTCTCTGCACTGTGGATGCTTAACGGGATTTGTTTGGCTTCAAAATCCTCCGGAGCCAAGAGCCTTTCCCTCCCTCCCAAGGTGATGGCAGGAGCAGTCTTCGCCTGCTTGCCTGCGTCTGTAGGGCACCGCGCAGGGCAGAGGACCGTTCGCGTGAGAGCCATGTTCGTGCACACACACACATGCACACACACACACGCGCACACGACGCGCTCTGGGAGCGGGGAACAGCTCCTGCTGCTGCATCTGCCTGATCGCTGCTGCAGGGAGCGCTGAGATGGGCACGATGAAGCCCTGGCAGCTCCAATTAACCTGTGCCAGCAGCAGCGTTCGGCTCTGGAAATCATCATGAACCAGGATCTCTTGCTAATTTTATCGAAGTCAGGGCCAGAACATGCCCTCAGAGACTGAGCTTGCATGAGCCCGATGGCGATGGCAACGGCGACGAGCGGCCACGGAGGGCGTCCCCCTCCCACGAAAGGGTCAGGCCTGGCCTGCCCTGCTCTGCTGCGTTACGTGCGTTGAGCGGGACCAGTACTCTGCTTGGCGGAGCGATGCTTCAAGGAGCGGACTGCGGTCTCACTGGTAAGAAACTCTGAAGTTCCCCGTGCCCAGCTGGAAACACCCCAGTGTGACCCACAGGCAGGGTCAGCAGCAGCCGAGACAGTTGTAGGGTGGAGTGGAGGGAGCTGGGGGGGGGGGCGGTGCAGGCATGCCGCCCCTCTCCCTGGTGAAGCACCCGTCCCGGTCTGTGCCCAGCGCCCTGCTCCCCGGGGCTGGGCAGGGCCGGGCGCACCGTATCGCTGCCTTTCCCTGCTGCGGCTCAGCCTGGGCTGCTGCGTTTTGCCCCTGGATTCACCCCTTGCTCCCAGGGGAGCTCTGGGGAGAGCCGAGCCCACCGGCACGAGCAGCAATCTGGGATGCCTCTGCCCAGGACTGGGCTGAGCATGGAGAACTCATTGCGTAGATGATCTGGACTGTGATGGCTGCTGGCAGGCTGTGAGCTGCGGAGCGGAGCAGCAGAGCCCCACTCGCCTCCCGGGGCAGAGCAGACGCCGGCTGCCCCGGCCTGCGCAGGGCGGCAGGGTGTCTCCCCAGGCCCTGGGAGCGCCGGGTGCCCGCCGGCAGAGCGCAGCCTGGCCCCGCGCTCGCCCCCGCCACTTTCATTTTCCTCCCTGCTGGAAGCAGCAGCCCGGCTGCCAGGCCGGCCGTTCCTGCTGCCCTCGGCTTCCTCCTCCCGCAGCCCGTGCCGCTCCGCTCCATCTGCTCTGCCGCCTGCTGCCGGGCCCGCGTGCCAGCCGGCCCCGGCGAGCTGAGAACGGACGGGGCTCATGACATGCTCTCAAATGCACACGGCTGGCTCAGGCCCAGGAGGGTGCCGGGACCCAGCGCCCCAAACACAGGCGGGGGTGCACTGGTGGCTGTAAGCGCTCGGAAAGGCCCCTCCCGAGCTTTAGAGGGAGAAGGACTAGCGGAGCGCTGGCCCCGCTTGCCAGCCCCAGTCTCCCTGTGGGGGAGAGACCCCACTGGGGGTCTTTGGGGGCTCGGCCGTCCCCGGCTGGCTGCGGGAGGGGGGACGCTGCTGCCAGGCGGGCGCCGAGAGGTGCGTCGCGAGGGCAGAGGGGCGGGTGCTGCGGGCCTCGAGGGTGCCGGCGGCTCAGCGGGGACCAGCGGGAGCGGGCAGAGGGGCTCTGGTGGTGGCGGACACCGCCACGGGGCACCGCGGCGCCTGCTCAGGCAGCCGGCAAGCAGGCGGCATCGCAGCCTGGCCCAGCGCCGGCGTCGAGACGGTGGCGAGCCCTGCCCGGCGCCGCCGGCCTCCGAGATGCCCTGCCCCGGCCCTCGGTGGCGGTGGCCCCAGCCATGGCAACGCAGGCCCAAGCTTGTCCCTGGCCAAGCTGCTGGCAGCCCTCGTCCCGCCGGCGGGACGTGCCCGAGCCAGCAGAGCGCTGCGGCACGACCCGGCGAAGAGGACAGCGCTGCTTTTCCAGCCTCATCGGCCTCATCCTGCGTGTCCAGCCCGGCCGAGCTGGACTGCCAAGGCTGCGAGGTGCAGCCAGGCCGGGACGATGCCTGCACAGATCCCCCTTCATCCGCTGAGGTTCCTGTCTCATCCGGCGCTGGGTACCTCCCCCCCAGCCCCAGGCTGTTCCCAAAGGAGGGCAGAGCCCATGGATGGCAGCGGGGCCGCGTGCTGCCTCGCTGCCCAGCTCCGGGACTCGGTTTCCCCATCCGTCCCGGCCCCAAATCCTGCTTGTGACACACGGCGGGAGCCCGCAGCTAGAAAGAGGCCCTGGAGTGCTTGGAGGGCTGTAGCTCCAACCTTTCACGCTAATCATTCATCGATTCCCTGGCGCGCGCTGGCTCTCAAGCCCCGGTCTCACTTTGCTGGGGGACATGGGGGGGCAGCAAGGCAGGGGCCATGCAGGATAGGTCCAGGGCTTGCAGGACTCAGCTTGTGTCTTTCTTCTCAACCTACTGCCTCCCAAAAAAACCCCAGCTGGCAGGAGTGGTCCTGGGCCTGGGGACGGCTGCGGGGAACATGCTTAAGCACCTCTGCAGCCGGGCTGTCTCGCAGGGAGGATGGGGGCAGCTGTTGCTCAGGCAGTGGGGCACCACGCCGTTATGCGTGAGGCCCAAGCATGTGCACAATGGAGGGTGCTGGGCCGGGTCCCTGGCGGGGAGGGGGGTGGTGGGCCCCCCATGCCGCCCCTGTGTGGCGCTGCTGGTGGCTGGCAGCAGCCAAGGCGGTGGCCAGGCTGCAGCTCCCAGCGCCCCTGGGCAGCCGTGCTGTGCTAGTCCAGCGCGGGCTGTCTCAGCCCCAGCTTTCCCGGAGAAGGAGCAATGAAGCGTGCCGTGGCCGTGGTGGACGTCACTGCCCGCGGCACGGGGCTGTGGGAAAGCCCTGCTGAGAAGGGAAGCCATGGGGAGGTGGAAGAGCCGGAGCATCCTGGAGAATAGCCTTTGGAGTGGGTGCTCCGTGGGTTGAAGCATCCCCCATGGATGACAGCCGGTGAGTGGCCTGGGGGAGGGGGCTGCAGGTCTGACCCCGCCAGCTCCTCTCCTGGGGGCCTGGCTTGGCAGGCTGGGGGCTCGGTGGAGCACAGTGACTGGGGAAACTGAGGCATAGAGCAGTGAAATGATGTGCCCAAAGGTTGCACCGGGAGGCCATGGTGAGGCTGAGCTTCACCATGACAAACTTTGGCTTCTTGCCAAGCCAGGGGACAGCATGGGGGGCTCGAGTCTGTCCTTCACAGCCCATGAAGCTGGGGTGGGGGGGTCATCTCTGCAGGACCCTAGCAGGAGAGTCCATGGGCTGCCTCTCCCAAGACCTGGTCCAGCCAGGGTAGGTGGGATGCAGGGCCTTTTGGACCGGTCCCGGCTCCCCTCTCGTCCCCTCACATCTCGCACTGCTACATCCAGGACACCTGGAGAGATTTCTTCCATTTCCAGCCCTGCCTGCACTGGCCCATTTACCCAGACAGCTGCGGCTCTTGGGGACCGTCCCTCCGCTCCCCTGCTGCCTTGGTGATATTTATATCTCCTCTCACCCCATCTGGGTCCGCGGAGCCCATTAGGTGATGCTGATCCCTGCCTGCTTTCGAGGCAGAAAGGGAGAAGCCACAGGCCCCTGCATCCCCAGGGGTTAAACCTGGCCCGATCACCATGGTCTTGGGCCAGGAGGAGGGGGCTGGCATGGCGGGGTGGTGAGGACATGCTCCCTGACTGGATGGGGACACGGACAGGCAGTGCTCGCAGGCCACCCGTCCCCCTGCTCCTGCTGGGGCTGCAGCTGAGCCGGGTGCCTCCTCCCTGCAGATCCCCAGCGCTGGGATTGCAGAGAGCCTGGCTCCATCCCCAGCTCTCCTGCACGTCGTCGCTGGTTCCTCCCTCCAGCCAGCGTGTCCTCATGGGTCACGCAAGGAACTGTGAAACCGGGGTGACCAGAGCCACTGCAGAGCCAACCCCACCTCCATTTGGCTGGAGAATGGAAAAGCCCCAAAGGTTTCGGTGTTGGGCTGTTTCGCAAGCTGCCCACCCTCGGCCAACCTCCCTCCCGACCTGCTTTGGAGATTAACAATTTGACTTGCTCTGGTCTTCTCTGTGGGCAACCAGCCTTGGGAGCCCCAGCAGGGCAGCGATGCTCCCTTCCATCCTTCAGTGCATGAGAGGAGAAGGCAAGGGCCAGACACCCTGGAGGACCCCACAGGAGCTGGAACAACCTGGGACAGGGCAACACCGAGACTCGCTGTTGGCAACAAGAGCAGCACAGAAAGCCACTCTGAACAGCCCCTGAAGCTCCTTTGGTGCTGTGCGCTGCAGAGCAGGGCACACATGGCCAGTCCGAAGCAGGGTCCTTCTGTGCGTACTCTGGGGGATGCTCATCAGTGTGGGGGTCCAGCACACGTGGCAGAGCAGGTTCAACACCCCTTGGCCATGGCTATAGAGGCCCAGACCTCAAATCTCCTTCTGGCCCTGGGCTCTCCCCAGTATGAGCCCTCCTGGCGCTGACCGACAGCGTGCAAGTGGAGGCTGGCAGACCCAGAGCGACATAGCAATGAACAGGTGAGGTTGGTGGGGATGAGGTGAGTGTGGGCAGTGGAGGACATCCCTGGCCAAGTCAGTATGGGCCAACTTCAGAGACAGCAAGACCTTTCTGGGCATTTGTGAAATGCTGTATCCATCTGCCAGGAGGGCCAAAATCCCAGCCGGGAAGCAGATGCAGCTGGGATGAGGTGGGCAGGCAGGCGAGGGAACATCGTTTGGGAAGGCCTCGAATAGATAGGTTCTCCCAGGACCCCCCAGCAGACGTGGTGCTGGAGGTGCCGGGGCCCTGCGTGCTGCCCTGTGCGATTTGGCAGACCCCTGGGCGACCTGCGCTGGCAGCTCAGGACTTGCCGCTGCCCGGCACAGAGGTTCCCACGTCAGTTTTGCTAGCGAGGGGCTGCGTGGCCCTGATGGCATGCTGGCACAACGAAACGGAGGCGACCGACAACCCCCATGTGGGCTGGGGAACTCGTGCACGGAGATCGCGATGGGAAGCGACAGAGCGAGGGAGGCAGCCGCAAACCCGCCCTCGGGGCCACCTGCGAGACGGAGCCCAGCGTCAGGGCGATTTAACTGGCCGCATGTGACGGCTTGGCGAGGAACGGCGCCTGAGCACGTCTCGAGCCGCTTCAGTGAGCGCGGGAAGGAGCCGGGTTTCTGGGTCTGAACAAGAGCAGCCTCCCAAACGTGGCAGCAACATCTCCACCAAGCCACGTCGGAGGGGCCAGGTTTCTGCACCGCCAAGCATTCAGAGGCGACGAATGGCCCGGCACCACGGCGCTCCGCCTGCACAGCTGCGCATGGAGCCCCCGGCCAGATAGGACGAGGTCCACTAAAAATAACATTTTTTTTGATTTCTTTCCCCTGCATGCTGTTATGTAAGCAAATCCCTTCCTTGATGCCCACTGACCCCCCCCCCCCCCCCCAGTCATGGGTCTGGCTGGGGCAAGGTAGGACTCCGTTGCTGAGATGCTGCTGCTGGACCCCTCTCCAAGGATAGGTTAAAGATAAAATCTGGGTCCTGGGGCTCTGTCTGGGTCTTTCAGTGCTTTGCAGCTTTAGGGCTCGCCTGTCTTCAATGGTTTTCCCAAACCATCTAACAACTTGACACCAAGACCTGGGAAAAAGCACCCGCGAGAGCCATTTGCAACACTGCAGGCAGGCACCCAGGGAGTTCCCTCTCGTCCGTCGCCACGGGGTCCCTTGGGGACCCCTGCTCCAGACCCCGTGCCATGGTGGGGACACTGAGATCGCCTGTGCCAGCTCTGAGGGGCAGAGGGAGATGGGAGATGGGTGACAGAGCCCAGCCTACTGAATTACAGCACCTGTAGCACCTGGCAGCATGTGCCCAGCTGTGCCCACCCCTCAAGAGAGGGGTCCCAAGAGGGGCCCAGGGTGGCAGCCATGCCCTCAAGGGAGCAGCAGCTCAGATGGGTGCCTCATTTTAGGGAGACTGGGGTTGCATGATGCCCCACTGCCAGCACCTGCGGGCATTGCAGGAATTAAGGGGCACCGTTACCACCCTCGGTGATGGGCTCGGTGGCACCGTGAGGGGCCTCATCCTTGGCTTGTCCCCCTCCCTGCTTCCCTCCTGCCCACTGCCCGGCTGACAGTACGGCCTGGGGCTGGCAGCCGCAGGCAGCGCCCGGTGCCCCGGCTGCTCTCGCCTCGTCCCCTGGTGCAGCCTGCCATGTCCCCGCCGAGGGCTGGCACACGCGAACGGCCACAGCCTGGCTGCCAGCACGCGGGCTTAGCACATTGCTGGGTCACTCGCTCTGTGCAGGCGCCAGTGCCACCAAAACAGCATTTGTTGGGGCAAGGGCTCCGGGCATGGGTGAGGGGCGGCGGTGCCTGCAGCGGAGGGATGCACCCACCTGCCACGGCAACCCTGCGGGAAACGGGGGCTGCGGGCGCTCGACCCTTCGCGGAGCCACCGTGGGCCTGGGGGAAAAGGGATGGCGAGGAACCGCTCCGGTGGCTGGCGTACAAGCTACAGGCAGTACCGGGAGGGTGCTGCGCAAGAAGCTGCCTTTCGCAAGGATGCGATGGGGTGAGACGGTGGTTGCCGTGCCCCAGCTGGCAACGCCTGCTGGAGGAAGGCACACGCAGCCATGGGAGGGCGAGGACGTCGCAGAGGCGTTACCTGAGCGGCCTCCCACTGGCTTGTGCCCCCCTCCCCGCTCCCGTTCCCGTAGCCTGGCTCAGTGCTGCAGGCATGGGGACGTTATTCCCAGGTTGCCATCCTTACATGTGGGCAGCCAAGTGGGGCAGTGCATCGCACTATGGTTGGGGACCATAGCATCCCTTGCTGGGCCAGCAAAGCAGCTCTGGGGTGGCCAAGAGCTCAGGGCTGGCAGCCTTCATGTCCCCTCCCCTGCCAGAAGAGGACAAGGGGGAGAGCGGCGTGGGCAGACCTGGAGCGATGGGAGCAGAAGCAAAGCAGGCTGAACCATGGCCAGCCCAGTGTCCTGCCTCCGGCCTGCCCAGCCGTGGGCACAGCAAAGCCCCTCTCGCCTGCTGCCCCACCAGGCAGGCAGCACCTCTGCAAGCTGTTGAGAAATCCCGTTTCCAAGGCAACATGGGGATCTTACATCTGGGCACCAAGGTAGAGCCTGGCCGGGATGCCCACCCCTTAGCTTGCCCCTTGCTGATGCCCACCAGGCACCCCACAGCTCCTGTCTACAGGGCTAACGCTTCCATTTCCCATGCAAGAAGCAGCCAAGCCCCTGCAGAAGGAGAATTAAGTAGGGAAGTGGTTAGCACAGGGCTGCACTGCCCTGGGCTCGCTCAGAAACCTTGGGCAAGCTGGATGCTGCTGCAGAGGACTCTTCATCTTCTTCCATTTTCTCTCCTCCTCTTTCCCTTTGCACTAGCTCCCTTCTCTCAGCATTAAAATGGAAATAAGGGAGAGTCCAGGCTGCTTCAGGGGCTCAGGAGGGAGCTAGAGCCTGCCCTGCAGTCCAGAACGACTTTGGTGGCAGATGGAGAGGGTGAGCATGGTTTGCCAAAAGCAAGACGGCTGCTGCGTTTGTCTGACACCTAAATCACCACCGGCCATAGGACCCCTGCCCATAAAGAGGGTCGTAAACCCCACGTTCCAGTCTGCCTCCTTGGGAACAAGGAGGACAGTCCCTGAGGGCCATGAGCCCAAGTGCTGGGCATCCATCTCCTGATCCACACTGGTGGCAGAGCCAAGCAGACGCCCAGGTCAGGGTGCCCCCAGCCCCTGCGGTGCCTGTAAGGAAGGATCTCAGCGCTGCCCGTCCAAGGGGACAAGGCCCCAGTGGGTGGCAGGAGCCGGGGCCCCAGCAGCCTGTGCAGAACCAGGCAGTGCAGGGCATTGCTCTAACCTGCCCAAGCAACACCAAGCATCAGGAGCAGCCTCTCACAGTCCCCCCCAAATCGTCTGCTTCCCAGCAGCTTTCAATGCAACGTGTGAACTAACCTCCTCAGCGTTGGGCCGGTGACCCCAATATCAGGCACTGCTCAAGGCGAGCAAGGCCAGGGTGACAGCCCAACACCTTCGACACAGTGTTTTCTCCCAACGGCATAAGGAGAAGGGGTGTTTCTCCTACCAGCTCAGGGAAACGCCTGCTCCTTTCACTGACTTCCCTATAGTGAGTTTGCAGGTGTCAGAACAGACCCTGCAGCGGCCACTCAGGCCAGACTTACACGTAGGCACAGCTTCCCCGACGCTGACGCTTGCTCCCTGGCAGGACCTGCCCTGCTCTCCTGGAGGAGGGCCGGGGCACAGGGGCTGCTGCTGGCCTGTGACTGGCATGCTGAAAAGGGAGCTGCTTGGACATTGGCATCTCAGATTTCCCCTGCCACCTGGAGACCCAAGACCCACCCCAGTCTCTTCCTGCTGCTATACTGGAAAGCCACACTACTACATTCCCCTCCTTCCACCACTTAAGTTAGACCCTGCCAGCAATTTGGAGCTCAGTTATGAGTTTTATGGGGGTTTGGAGTCTGCTGCCCCACTGCAATGTCCTTTGTGCAGCTCCAGGCACAGCATAGGTGTGTTCAAATAATGCCTCCTGGGTCAACCTAGAAAATCATCTTGGTTTCTTGCAGGCTGCTCTAGCCTGCACAGCACCTGAACCTGCAGGTTTAGCTAACTACTTGGCATTTCCTAACGTAGCCAAAGCCTGCCTTGAGCCTACATGACGCATGGGCTTCAGTGACTACAGCTCTTTTAAAGTGTTAAGTGATTATTTCTCTTTGCTCAGCAACCTCAATGGGAAGCAGCTGTAAGAGGAAGACTAGAAATTCCCCATGAGCCATCCTAGGGCCTGGAACGTGTGTGACACATCTCAGATGCTGAAGGTGTTTTGGAAGCCAAACCCACACATTAAAAAGGCTCAACCACTTACCCTAGTATTTTTAAGGAGCATATTGAGCCAACACTGGATTAATTATATTATGCCATGATTGAGGCTGTTGCTAGGTTACAGCAACCAGTCCATAAGCCCATCCTACCACGGGATTTCCCCAGGATCACTCATTCGCGAGCTCAGGGGCATCCCGCAGGGACAACCAAGCACTGTGGTCTCTCCAAGGATGGGGACCCTTCAACTCTAGGAAAGTTATAAGGCAGCATGTTCATTAGATGTCCTTCCCCCCAGTCTGGCCACCTGCCTGCTCACTGCCCTCCTTCCCTTTCTGCCTGGCCCATGCTGCACTGAGGCTTGTCACAGCCCTGTCTAACATGCTGTGGCCATACAGCCCAGCAGCACTGCCAGAAGCCTGCATAGCTACCCGCGGAGCAGGCCTCCTCAGAAAGCACCAGCTAATTCCAGTTTATCTTATGTCCTGATAAAGCCCAAGTTTCAATAATTTTTGCATGTTCACTGCTGGGGGGAAAGAAGCAAGTTCCCACCCCTGGGCCTCAGCAAGCTGAGGAAAAACCTGTTAGGACCCTAAGGGAACAACAGAAATAGGGTGAAACTGAATCCCTCAAAGTGCAGGATCACTGCGTTCCTTGCATTTGGCCCTTTCCATAAATCACATGGAAAGATAAAGACCTGGTGTATCGGTCAGGCCACAGCCACTTTCAAGTCATCAGCAAGATACAGCTGTGAAAAAGGTCAGCATCATCTTAGGATGCAGCAGGAGACATATTATATGGGAAGCATTAAATATGAGCCTTGGCACAACCTCATCTGCACTGGCACAGCTACAAAAATAATGAACTCAAAGTGGAAGTGGTGCCAAGGATGGCTGCTAGCACAGCCGGGGGACAGCCCGTCTCACAGAACAAAGGCAGAGCAGGGATATGAGCCCTGTCCACGCAGAGCTGGGAGCAGGGGCAGCAGTATTTAAACAACAGTGCTGGCAAAGGAACAAATAAGCATAAGTCGGCCAGGAATAAATCTAGATGGCAATTATTAGACAGCTCTCAAGCCTCAAGGCAGAAGACTGATGGACAACTTCCCGCAGGGATGCTGAAAACTGAGGTGGTTTGGAGACGGGGTGGTTTTAGAGGTGGGAGCTGCAACAAATCCGTCCTTGTGCTGTTTCTATCTGCTATTTTGGCAAGTGGGTGAAAGAAGCCATGAGCTGGGTATCAGGAGACTTGGTCCTTCTGGCACAGGCTTTGTCATGCAGGGCTGGGGTACATCGCTCATCAGTAGTGCTAAGCAGCTTGATCTTCTTGCAGGGATGAGTTTTGTGACAGCCATTAAAACAGATTAAGACTAGCAAGAGCTTTAGCAAGCAGGGACGGCCACCCGTGCTAAGAAGACTTGGGGCTCAGGCAGTCAGGAGGAAGATGCTGCGAGCCTGGTGCCTTTGCACGGGATGAAATCACGGGGAGAGGATATCCAAGTGCTGAGCAATCAAGACAGCTCTGAGCAACTCAGACGCAGGTGAGCTGGAAGGTCTCACTAAAATCAGCTCCTGGCAGGAAACCACAGGGATGGTTGTGGGCACAAGGCACACTGCAAAGCCTGTAGAGATGAAAATGCCAGTCTCCTCTCAAAGTACGAGTTCACCCATGTCTTGCCACAACAGCTGCATCAAGTCACAAACCAGGAATCGCCAACAGCGACAGTAACTGTTAACTGTCATACTGGATTTTCCCTATTCCAGAGATGGGCACTGCAGGAAACACCTCTCAAACTAATGCTGGGCACAACACTCCCATTCACATCTGGGGTTAGTAGCACAGCCCCTGCTTATCCCATCTAACCACAAGCCCTGTTCATAAAGCAGACACCCAGACTCCCACAGATGCTGGGTAAATTCCTTCTCCTCTCTTCTCCTGGAGGGCTGTAACACCAGCCTGAGGCTCAAGCAAAAGAGAGACTGCTCTTCAGGCAGCTCCTGTATCACAGCTCTGCAGAGTCTTGGTCAGCAGCTGAGCAATACCAGCTGGGAAGATACAGTGGGTGGAAACAGAAGATAGAGGGAACAGAAGATACCTCTCATGACGGTATCATGAACGGTTTGGCTTCAAGCTGGCATAGTGGATGCCAAGATCCAGTTGTACTGTGTCAGAGAGCCCCATGGGATCTAAATCCAGCAGTGGAAGCAGGCAGCATAGCTTTCAGACATGCCTCCAGCAGCAGCCCCCAAGGACAGGGGTCCCCTTGGTGTGCTTGGAAACCAGGCCCTTTAAGCTGGGCAGGCTACAAACACAGTGACAGATTGGTACTTCTCCCTCCTGCTACACTTTACCAACACAGACCTTGTACAACATGCATCTGGCTGGCTTTGACTCCAAGAAACTGCAGCTCCTCAGCCTTAAGCTCTTGATTTTTTTTGGATGACTGATACACCCAAAAGCAAATACACTGGTACCTCTAGAGACGTGCACAGGAATTATTTATATCAGTGTGATTCTGCAGAAGCTTCCCCACAATGACAGGCACGTACACATACTTTTTATATCTGGCTTATTCAAAATACCGGGCATCGGAAAGACCAACTCAAGCAAGGTTACTTTTTTTCTCCACTCACTCACGCTTGCTAGCACTGGATTATATCTCATTCTGAAGTCCTAACCAGTTCAGCATTTCCTGAGAAAGGGAGGAGAGAAGTTTAAGTCACAAGCTAACCAGTGCCTTTTCACTGCCATCTTCTTCCACTCTCTTGCTTCACCCACTGGGTGGGATTTTCTGGCTTTGCTGCCAAAACCAGCACATACCCTCACACACCCACATACCCTCTCTGGGCTCTAGAGTAAATAAAGAGAGCCCCCACATCTTTTTCTCTTTTAAAGGAGCATTTTGGAACAGAATGACTCATCTTCACCTGTTTTTGTCTCAGCCCCTTGTGCTGACAATGAACCTGAGCTGCAGGGAGCGTACAGGCTCCTACTGGCGGTCAAATCTGGCCCACGTGAAATACGAACCAATGCCAACATGAATTATTCTAGGAGACTCAGCGCCTGTGCAGCCCTCTGCTAGCCTGAGAGCTGCATTCACAAGGAAGCAGAGTTGAACAAAAATGCAGACTCTGGCCCTTACACCGTGTGGAACAACAGCTCTGTCGGGAGAGACATCGGTCTTTGTGAAAGAACTCATGGTTTTTCAGTTTGACTTTTTTTGAGCAATTTTTAATTTAGTGCCCTTTCCACAAAGCGTAAGAATGCAACGGCACGAGGAAGGGGCAGTGGGCTGTCCTTTTGTGAAACAGTCCTGGAGGGACATGCAGCTCACAGGTCCAGGCAGACACACGCTTGCAATGGAGAAGATGTACAGAGGCAGTTGTAGAACAGAGCTTTATAATCAGAATGGATTGTACCAGGTTTTCCAATGCAAAATGGAACATGACCCAAAACCTTTACAGAACAGAAGTGCTTTCAGGAACGCAGCCAGCTGAAGTTCAAATGTCTCCCTCCCTTTTTGAAAGCGAGGCTGCAAACTGGTTGCATCCCAGTCAACTTTTTCCTCCCCAGGCGTGCAAAGTTTGAACTGTCCCATGCAATTTCCCTACGGTGTCATGAAACAAAGTAATGCTCAGAGAAGTAGGCAAATGCTAATGGAAAACAGACCTGAACAATATACTGCTCATGCAGCAATACCCAGTTCGTTATATAGGGAAACAGTTACAGGTGCATTTCTTGGGGAAAGAGGGGAAAAAAGAAAAAAAAAAAAGAAAAAAGAAGAGAATGGAGTAGTTGCCTGCTGATCAAGACAATTTTGCAGTGGAGGATGGATCCAAAGAACATTTTGCTTTATAGGGACGTAGAAGGAAACCTCAGTTTGGATTTCACAGCTGACGGTTTACATCGAAAAGGGGAGAGAGAGAGAAGAGGGAGAACAAAACCAAACCCCAAACCAACTTGCAAGCAAGAGGGTAACGTAATGAACAGAATTCTGCAGGGAGCTTCTCTGTCTGGGCTGCAGAAGGGACACCAGTACCAAAACAGGAGGGGGTACAGAAAGCTAACAAGCTCATAAAACACAGGGGCTGCTCATGGAGACACAAGCAAGTGCAAAAGGCTGGCCAGTAGTGCCCATCCACCTGCAACCTGTGCTGCTGAGCAGGCACCAATCCACGGGTCTAACTTCAGAGCAAAAATGAAAAGGCTTTCCAGACTCATGTGCTAGGAGGAGGTTCTCCACTTGGGGCAAGGAAGGGCAGCATGCTAGTTGCTGGGAGGCTTGGCCTAGTAAACACGGCCTGCAATATCGATAGTACTTGGACCAGGAAGGATGCTCTCCTAGCTACAGTGGTTTTCCCACTCAGTGCAGAGAGGCAGCTGTTGTTTTACAGCACGACTGTAAAATGCCTGAGAAGCAATTGCCTTGCCATGCTAACACTTTTCCGTAGACAGTTTTGAAGCTCTGGATATCTCCATTTCCATGATAGTCATCTCCCTGAGAGGTACTGAAGGGATGGGATTCTAGTATATGCAAATTCAAGGGTAGGAAATGCAGAAAAGCACTGATTTTTCTCTCTCTTTTTCAAGTTAGCTTTGCACTTTGCATTGTTTTCCCAAACTGCATAGCAGCTTACGTGTAGTGTCTGAGACACTGGGGCCACGGAAATCAATGGGGCTTCATGAATTCCAACAGCAGCACCAGTGAGTGCTAATTAAGTTGCTGTGCTGAAAGGTCCCTTTCAGAAGGGCTCCAAAATCACATCTCTCATTTTGGCCCTTGGTTGCTTAAAGAGCTGTACATAGCATAATCTGCTCAATTTAAAGCTCATCAATTGCCAGGTGGAGCAATGGCCAGGACCACCTTTCTCATTAAAAGAATAGGAAGGATAAAAAGTTAAAGACTTGAGACAGGTGAGCATGAGGCATTCATGCGGCATGTTTTGTTGCACTCCTCTAACAAGACAGGAATTTCAGGCGTGCAGCAGAGCAATATAGGTGGGGTGGAGCAGGAAGCAGGTCCCCTTTGCCTCCCATACTCTGCCAGCTACCCAACTGGGCATCTCTGGGAGGAGAAAGAATAACAGCCTGGAAGTAGGCCTGGGAATCATATCCTGAACCTTGCCTTTACTCAAGTACATCACGGCTGAATTTTCTTTGTGTAACAAATGCACCAGAGCAGCACACACAGATGTAAAGCTTTTGCTCTGCCAGCTCTGTTTTGAGGGACTATACGGCAAACGGCCAAAGCTTTACACATCTGCACCTGTCCTGGTGTGACTCATAGGAAGAGATGGAGACAGCCACTGATAGAAGAGTCCGCTGCGTTCACACGCCGCTGGTCTACAGCTCCTCATAGTCTCCGCCTCCTCGCGGCTTACTCATGCTGGCTCCTCCTCCTCCTCCAAGAAAAGCCTCCAGTTCATCTATCTCATTTTTCTCCTTGCTCCGCTTCTTCTTTTTCTTCTTCTCGTCTTTGCCATCCTCCTTCTCTTTACTCTTTTTGTGTTTGCTCTTCTTTTTCATAGACTTCTCCTCTTCCTGCAAATGAGAAAATGCTTTATTAATAAACCCTCTGAGCATGCCAGCAACCCAGCATACATCACCCTGAAACTTGGCTCTGACAGGAACCTTACTTAGGGAGGTGAGTCCACTATGGAGGCTGGCTGGGAGTTAGTTCCAGAAGACCCTTCTGCTAGCTTGGACAGAAGAGAGGAAACACCATCTGGTTTACACCTAGCAGTGGTCTATCAGGTTGTGCTATCTCCTGACTACACTGGACAAGAAAGTCAAAGAAAAAGCCTCCTGCAGACTTCCCTTGCTACCTCTGTGGTTAGCTCTGTCTAGGACACCCTCTGCTTGGAGAAAAGCCATGGTGCTAATCAACAGAATCCACCCGACAGAGATGCATAGCTCTATTTAATATTACATTTTACAAACTCACGCACTGCCTTTTCAAAATTTAACTGTTCTGAAAGTTTGCTCTTAAGCCGTGAAGTGGTTAGTAGCCTGCTGAACCTGGGGAGCACAGATCTGGCTGTAGGATGGAAGAATGGAAGAAAGTCCACCAGGTATACAGTGTATGCTGTAGAAGGCCACCCCTCTCTGGCTCAGGAATGAAACAGTACCTCTTTGCTTTTCTTTTTCTTCTTCTTCTTCTCCTTAGAGGGATGTTTATCTGTTCAAACAAGAAAACAATGTTCTTTTTAATCAAATTAAACCATGAGAGATGCACTTCTACCTCAGCAGTCCTACTTCTGGGAACAAAATGCTCTGTCTTGGAGCCACATGTAAAGGCAATTCTGATTCCTCAGGCCAAACTATGTGGCTTAGAAGCCAACATAGGCTCCAGCAGTCAGACCCTCATTAAACTAGACACATGTCTATCTTGTGGACACACGTGCCACTCACATGGTGTGTGTGTGTGGGGGGGAGAACAAAACAAAAGACAAAAACAAAACCACAGTACAGAGACCAGCTCTATGAACTGGCCCAAATGCAAAACTGGGAACCAGACTTAAATCCAAATTTGAAGAGGAGCTCCTGGGAACAATTTGCTTCTGACCACCACCATTCAAAGACACATGGAAATACCCCTGCAACCACAGATACGACCAGGCATGTTCTGTGCTTTAGTCCAGATAGCAATGGAAAGGACCATTAAAGACATGCTGTCAGGAGATGGGAGCATCCTAGCAGGTCAACACTCGCTGTCATTCAAAATGTCTATGAAAACTGCATCCTCATAAGGCCAAAGCACCAGTGCTACAGCCCTTCTCAACAGTGGCTAATTTCACTGTACTGGAAGAGCCTCAGAGTCAACCACTGTCAAAACATTTGTCTCAGGTTACTGTGAACGATGGCTCAGCAACTAATTTGACTGCTGAACTTCCACTGCCTCTGCAAAGAACCTTCTTGAATACAAGAGTATCTATTTGCCTTTTACAAAGGAGGTTTTATAATGACACTGAATGTGATATATACTTGCCAATATCATATTTATATACTCTCTTCCTCAATTGATGAGTAAATACAAGTCCACCACGGACAAATCTAATTGCTGGTCAAGCTCCAACCAACTGACTACCAAGATATGTTTTTATATTCATTCAAGAAAGAGAGGAGACAGGATGAACCCACGCTGGATTATTAAACACGCTAAACTGAAATTTAATTATTTATTCGAGCTTCAGCAGATTCACTTCTAGCCAGCTACTGCAAATTGTGCTGCTCAGCAACTCAAAGCGACAAGCTGATGAAGCCATCACAGCCTCTGACATCTTTCTTACACTTGTGGAACAGCTATTCAAAGCGAAATCCCTCCTGTGCTGCTTACAGCTTTTTCTCCCCTCAAGTCTTTAATATCCCATCTTTCTGGGTGACATCAGGGGCAGATCTATAGGAAATAGCTTTGTAGTAGTGCCAAGACAGCAGAAATTATTTGCACAAGGAAGATTTGTTCCCTCAGGGAACAGGAAAAAAACCCCAAAACCCTGAGGAATGCTTGGGGTGGGGTTCTGATTGTAACCTATCTTTCCCAAAAACAGAAGAGCAAATTGGCAGGGTATGTCAGAGCGTTTTGCTCAGACTGATCCAAGTTCTTGAGGGGGTGGATACTGCAGTGCCGAACTTCCATTTCCAGGCTAAGCAGGAAGTCTCAAAGAAAGATGTGCTCCTCCTTCCAGCTGGGACAGAAATAACACATGGCTGATGCCATGGACCAGCCAAGCTCCCCCTCCCCTCTCCCTTGGAAAAACTAAAAGAAAGTTATTTATGCTGTGTTAAACCACATTAAACACTCACACAGGGCAGTGCATGAAATCATAGGGTATTTTAATTAGTGCAAATTGGTTTGCTTACACCCTGGAAACATTTTGGAAAATGAAAAACCAGATCCCTGACAAATAAGATCAGCGAGAATGGAAACAAGGTGCAATCTTTACCTTCCTCACTGCTTTCCTTGGGCCCAGTTTCTTCCAAACCCAAGCCAAAGAGATCTGAGTCATTTTTCAGTTTAAAGGAGTGGACCGTTGATCTCACAGGCTGGGGTGGTTTTGCCAAAGAGGTATCGTCATCAGATATTTCAGAGAGATCCTCCCGGATGGGAAATTCATCCTAAAGACAACAGAAAGCAGGCATCACAGACGAATCTTTCAAACAAAATAGCCAAGTGGTCTTCATACAAAGATTCCACATGCGAGAAAGTGGGAAGGAAGGAAGGAAATGGCAGCTGAAGAACTCGGCTGTCGTTGCCTGGGTATCAACGTATTCGATCCTATAAGCTCTATTTTTTTCTTACAGTAAAATATCAAGGTAGCACTGCTACTGGAAAGCGCACTCTGGTGCTTAACATTTGTGCTAGCAAAATCAAATTCCTTAATGTAAAAGGATTAAACAAGACTTTCAACCGTGTTAGCTCAACAGCACCAGCTTTTAACAGCCCTGAAGAGACACCTCTGTTTCAGGGAAAATCAGATCTGATGGGCTGAAAGCCGATCTCCAGACCTGAGGGACAAAAACCTGTGCTGTGTAGCTCTGTGGGGTCTAGCGTGCTAGAGGCAACACGCAGCAGGGCCAAGGAAGCAGTCTCTGCTTGCAGAATAAATCCCTCCTTCAAGCCAAAAGGGAGTTTGCTCCCTTTGGATGCAAATTTCCCTCTTACATGTAGGCTAAAAACGGGACCCTGCAGAGGCTGCATATCACCCCCAAATCCTTTCCCTCGCTGTACAATGGAAATGGAAATGAAGTTTAATGATCTGATATGTGCCAGCTGATCCTCTTCAGAATTTGTTAACTCCTCTTTTTTTAAGATGTTCTCTGTACTGGCAAAACAGGGCCTCACTGTGCTCCTGACCTAACTGTCATGGCTTGGAAATGCTCCCCCTCCCTCTTGCTGGTGGCGGCGTTTTTACTGCTTAGCCTGACCAGTAAACCTTGTACTTGAAAAGCATTCATAAGTTGAGGGGCATCTCCCTGGCAACGTTGCAATGGTGACCTCCCTTACAAATCCCATTTCTCATAATCACATTCTAGGAGAAGTGAACTTGCTCCAAAAACTTTTGCCTTTATATTAAGGTACCAGGAAAAGCAAGTACTGAAAATGAACAAATGGAAAATTACTTAACAAAAAACAGGCTGACAGATAGCCAAGGTCAGGGAAACCGGGACAACTGTCCTTTCTGCAAGACTCTAGAATGAGGCAAACACATAAAACACTCCCAAACAACAGCTAACTCAGACACCAGAAATACCTTTGAACAGCAAGCGCCTTCTCAAATCAGTTAGCTGTTTCTACAGAGACTGCTTGAATGTCTGAATGCAAATTTCTGAAATTAGGGATAACTAGAGCCACATCAGCAAGTTCTTATGAGCCCAGAGAAGATACCTGTATTTTCTCCATCTTTAATCCACGACAGGTCCAGAGGAGATTCCAGCTGCTCCTTGTGTTTGAGCAGACATCTGCAGGCTGCACTGAGCAACAGCCCATGTGTGGGACATCATGGAGACATTACAGCCAACCTGACTCTGCTGGAAAGTCCTTCTCAGGCAGATTTTGCTACTTCACTAATGAGTTTTGCCAAGCAAATTTAGTTATGGCTTTTTGACTGCTGACTGACTGTAAGGAGCCCACTTGTGGCATGTACACATTTCCACATATTAAACTTGGGATGAAAACCCCTCAGTTTTGTATTCCATATTTCCACACTGCTGAACTGACTAATTTCTGGAGTTACTGAGAATAAATAGCACACTTAAAATCCACGATCACAAACCTCACTGCCATGTGACTTCAACAATCAGAGCATTAGCAAGTTTGTGCTCAAATCAAGCTCTTCAGGTTGCTTAGCACCTGACTTGCTGTGACTGCTGCTGAGAGACCAGGAGAGCAGATGAAAGCCCTGCTCAGTGAGATGCCTCAACGCTTCCAGCTCAGCTTTGCAGTAGCACCCAGTGATTCATGCATGTTATTTACCATTTTCTTTTTCTGGCTGTCAGACTCCTCACTTTCAAAGTCTGGGTCATCCATAACAAATGAGAGCATTTGAGTAGCTATTGGTCCCTCTTGATCACTGTCAGACTCTTCAGGCTTCTCCTCTTTGACCACTTTCTGTTTGAGAGCATGTCCTTTGCTTTGGGAAGTGGTCTTTGGGGCTTGGGCTGCTGCTGGGGTGGCAGCAACAGCAGCTGGCAGAGCAGTGCTGAGCTTGCTGCTGCTGTTTCTTTCAGAGCCAGAACGTGCAGGTAAATTGTCTGGAGGCTTCGGATCAGTTGCTTTGGTCAAAATTACTTCACTCCGTGGTTTCAAAGAATTTCTGGAAGACCTTAAAAGAAAGGAACAAGTTGTCAGAGCCTGTCCACACCAGCAGTCTGAGTCCCAAATTGTGTTCCCAGCCTCTTCCAGGCAAGCTTTAAGGAGTGGGATGACAAGAGCCCTCAAACTCAAACCCACTAAAGAGGCCATGAGAGCGAACTCCAGGAGTTACATCACTGGAGACAAGTAAGACACTGAGCTATCCCCATCTCCAGTAGGACTACTAAAAACAGATTTGATAGCCTAATGCTTTCTTAATGTCTATCTGTCACTGCAACAGGCAGGCTCTCTGATCACAATAATCAAGCATGTCTAGCCAGCGTTAGAAATACGTTCAAAAGATGAACAGGCACTTTTCTTTTGGTTTTCCAAATCCCATTCTTTTTTCCCTTCAGTGCTGCACAGGCAAAACAAAATGACCAGCTGATAGCTGAGCCAGCCTCAAGGGCTTCAACGTTTATCTCAAAAGGAGATATAGCGCATCCAGGAAGGAGGAAGGAAGACGTCCAAAAAACACACCATTCAGAGGTCAAAAGTGTTTCTGGCAGTAATCAAATGCTGAAAGACAGCTCTCCTGTCCCTGAGGATGCTGATGCAGAGGTGCCTGTATCGGTGGGCCAAGCCTGCCTGTGTTACCCACAGAACCATAGTATATGTGAAAAATACGATTCAGTTCATCATTCTCTAGCACAGGGTGTGGTGAATGACTTCCACTCCCCTCACCACAAGACTTGACTCCTCTGTTCTCCTCACACTGCTAGGAACAGACATTCAGAAGCTTGGTTACAGTCTCTTGTTCAAAGTGAAGAAAAAGGTTGGGCCATTCTCAAACAGAAATGTAGCAGGACCACAGAAGGACTTTACATGGCTCACCGGTGCTGACATGTTACTTACGTAGGGTGCAGCCGTACCGTAAGAAATACTAGTACTACAAACTGCCTTCCAAAAAAAAAAAAAAAAAAAAAAAAAAGACATAAATCAGTTACACCTAAAGTAAATACAGTCCCAGCTTGCAGTTTAAGGAACAGGCTCAGAGAGACGCCAGGAGTTCTCAGAGGCTGCATAGGAAGTCAGCGGCAGGGTTGAGAAGAGGCCCGAGGCCCAAGTCGGCCAACACAATCCCACAGTTCAGACTGTATTTTGTACCTTTTTTTTTCATGTTGAGCATCAACGTCCTCATCAGGCATGAGTACGACCTTAGAGTCCTTCACCTTTTCCTCTTCCTCCTCCTCGCTGGACAGGGTGATATTCTTGCTGGGCACACGTTCTGTTGCCAGCATGGGCCTGCTGGGCATTTTGTCATCCGGATCCAGGTCGTCTTGGAAACCTGCCACCATAGGGTTCCCCCCAGGTGCCTCTCCATCACTGCAAAGGCAGACAGAGGTTAGACAAAGCAGGAGGCGCTGGGACAAACCTGCCTTCCCCCTTGAAAGCAGGGTGGCACTGGCTGGGCTTTTAGGGCTAGCTCCAGGACTGACTTTCCTTAGCCTGGGGTGGCTCCATCGCGAGCCTCCCCTCTTTGCAGTGCCCAGCCCAGTGCCTGGTGCAGGCTGGACCTGCTCCCATAAAGTGCAGGGGTGCCACAAGCCCAGGACCAAGAAGGGTAGCAGAAGGATGTCACACAGCGGCTGCCACCACTCAAGCCTAATATAAGTGGCTGGAAAAGGCAGGCCTTGGTGCTAAAGAGCAGCCTATTGCTTCAGCAGGGTCTCTATCAGAACGTCTCTGGTCTGACTTGCAAGGATCAGTCAATTAAACAGTAGGAACTGCTTGCCTTAATCCCTGCAACCTGTAATTAAACCTGATCATCTACTGTCACTACTACAGGAATTCACCTGCAGCTACTACCTTCTTGGACTTATTTCTATTTCTGTAGTACTCCCCGAAGCAGGCAGCTACTCAGACAACATAACCATGCTTTAACATTCCCTAAATTAACTTAAGGACACACTTTTAGAGCTAAGAGTCTTTCAGACTCCCTGGATATAACACAGTTATGCTTTCAGAGACATCTTGATAGAGAGCTTCACAGCTGAAATTACCAGCTGAGGATTCTTTTTTGAATTTCCCCAGGACACGCAGTTTTAATACTTTCCCAAGGATTCGCTCATGTCAGGAATACAGATTTTTTTACAGTCTCAGCTGATGAGCCTTTGCATTACCTTTCTTTATTCTATTTGCTTTATCTGCTAGTGTGCTCTTTTTCACAGACACCCATTTACTTCCTGATAACCTACCATGAATAATATTTGCTGTCCTTTTAATGACTTGATATAGACTGCACAAACACAGCCTTCTTTTTCATGCAAATCAAAGAAAATGATTATGACTTGGAATGTGTGTGCTTCAGAGGCACAGAAGAAATGACATGAAACTAAAATCCTTAACCTGGAAAGTGGTGGTAGTACAGGAAGAGACAGCAACCAGCTCCAGAGGACGGTGTGCTGATGGCACAGGAAACGCCAAGACCTTAACAAAGTCCAGCTATTTCTACTATTCACTCTGGCTTTTCTTATGTCTAGTTACTGTTTATCAGTTAGTTTGAAAGAATTTACACATCTGCCAACAGATTATGGAACATTTGCAGCGTATGGGACGCTGTGGTCATCACAAACGGGACAGCACATTAAGAAGGATTACAATTAATGCCTGTCCAGGTTAGAGTGCTAAGATCAGGTCTAACATCCATTCCCTCCTCCTGCTTTCCACATGGAGTCCTGAAATGCTCCTCTGCTTTCAGGATCTTTCAATACAACTCCCAGCTCAGCAAAGGCAGGCTGCCAAAGAGTCCCTTCATCATCATCACTGCTGCCTGCCCTCATTTTGAGCCAGAACGGAGGTTCACAGCCTGTCCCACACAAAGGAGAATACTGGCGCCCCAAACAGCTGCCACGTGCCGCACTGGCTGGAGGAAAATTTCTAAGGAAATCGTGGGAAATTTCTAAGGTCTGGGAAGAACTGACGGGGAATCCTCTCAAAATGCACTGAAAAGAAAATCCTAAAAATGGCTGTGTACTGTTTTGAACTAGTAACACTGCATTTCTTTAACATGTCGCTGCTCTACTAAGCATGGGGACTCTTCAGAGATTATTACTTTTGCTACTGTCCTTCTACCACACACCAGACTTGACTTGCAGTCTTTAAACATTCCTAGTCTGAACAGAAAGCACATCCATGTGTACATACACACACACACACACACACACACACAAAATGTGGGTCATCTCCCTTTGCAGTGAACACACTGCCTCCATCTACAACTTCCAAACAAATCACTGAGCGACAGCTTAAGAGCAAAGCAATGAAGGGAATATACGTCAGGAAAATCACTACTGCAGTATAAACAAGGTCTGACAATGCAAAATTAGTATCAGCTTGTGGTCCTGAGATTCCAGCTGGAAGGAATTCAGAGCAGGCAAAAACAAGCACATTGCACCACTCTCTCCAACACTTGACACACTGCCAAGCCTGTGCTGGTATTGAGCCAATGTGTTTTCAGGCGCAGGTACCCACCAAAAATGACTATGCTCGCGGAGGTCTGTGTCTGAGCTAGTGATCAAAGAGCATGTTGGGGGTTCCTCAGAGTGAGCCCTCCATGGTGTATACAAAACAGCTTCTGGTGATGGAACAAATCCTGCAGCAATTTGAGCATATAGTTTCAAAACCTGGATCAACAGTACTCCATCAGCCCTGCCATATGGCCAGCGGAGCCAATCCCACAGAGATCCAGAAGAATCCTCTTGCTATGTCAATTTTGGGGCTAGAGAAAGAAGGAAAACCCCAAAATCTAACATAGCAGATAAGCTAAGGGAATCGTATTTCACAGGATGAGCCCACAAGACTATATGCTAGGAGATGAGATCCGGTGTGAACCAAACCATGTCCTCAGCTTCCCTTCCTTGGTCTAGCACAGCTGGGTAACACCACGTAAATAAAAGATGTCACAAAAGCAAAAAACTAGTTCAAAGCCCTTCAGATTTAAGGACATGGAAATCTAATCCATGTTTCAGGAAAGGTCTACTGATATGGAGAAAACAAAACTGCAATACTATTAGGCTTTGCATAAGCTCACTTTCAAATAGAGACCTGCAACCTCTCCATGAACTTAAGCCACCTTGACCCAGCAGGAAGGAATAGGGGAGCCTATCCAGAACCCGATTAGCTCCTCTGGTGCAGTCGCATACACACCGGCTCAGGGTTTCAAGGCTAAACAGCAGCAAGGTAAGTGCTGCAACAGCTAATTAGGAAATTGAACTGCCTTCCTAATGAGCTGGTGAGGAAACTGATTTGGGGAGTTCTAGCTAGAGAACTATAACACATCGTTAAACAAAAATCAAGACTGCATAATTCTCTGCATAGCCGTGCTGGGAGCTAGCTAGCACTTCAGTAAGAGTTGAAAGTCTTGGCAGCTGTCTGATCTTCAGGCGAGAAATACCCTGCTCCACAGGCATGAGCTCATTCCTCACTGCTAGTTACTGCTAGCACGCTTCAGAAAAAATACAATTTTTTCTAATATTACTGCTCCATGTCAGCTCTTGCTCCATTGTTGAGAGATGTTACAGAGCAGAGAATGGGAGGAGAGAAGTTCACCAGGCAAAACTGACCAAAAAAAAAAAAATCAAATAATTTCCTATGTAACTAAAACACACAAGAAATATCAGACTTTGTAGCCTCTTTCTGAAGCTTAAAAAGGAAAAGCAAACAAGTTCTTACAAAATGGAAGCAAGCACACTATAAAGGTCAGGAAGCAGTTCAGTTACACAACATAGCACAATACAGAAGTGTAACCCCCCCCGCCCCCAACCTTGAATGAGAACTGCACTGTGCACTAACGAATTCCCACATGAGCTAACTACAAGATGCTTGCATACAGACAGCAAGATAGTTCTCCTTTCATTTGCGTAAGAGAAGTAAGTTCTACAACTTTTCAACACAAAGCCCATTTCCCTACTACAGCTTGTATGGCTGTTCAGTTTAGGAGCTTATGCTTTGTCATAACACACACAGAAGAGATGCTGGTAAGCTGTGCAAACTTAAGGCTTAGATCTCTGGTTAAAAAATGTTCAGGAGAGCTGAATGCATCTCTCTAGCAAGATTCCCTTCCGACCTCAACCCTTCTGTGATTCTGTGATTCTCCAGCTTTTGTTCCTCACTCAGCTGCAAGAAAAGCAGCTTCCAGGAGTTTTGTTTTTTAAAACCCAAACATCTCCAGTGGTTTCACAGGAGAACTTTTGTGTTATTTAGGCCAAAGATAAACTTTTGCAGTAAATTTTGTTGCAACTGCAACAATCTACTTGCTGCAGTAGAGGCAGATTATTAGGGATGATGCTCACAGAACTCTTAAATTTCTCCTGGACGTTGTGGGGTCGTAAATGGTGTCCTGGAGGCAATCAGTTAGCACAGGTTATGAAAAGAACCACATACTACATCTCTGAATTTCAGCAGTCTGGTTTACTGTGGTAGGCACTTTCTGGCAAGAAACAGAAGGTAAAATTACCAGACTGCTCAGGAAATTATATAAACTATATAAGAAACCAGAACAAGACATGGATGCCAAACTGTAGAGAAATAGCTAGTACCTGAATTTGTAGGCATGTACTGCAGGGTCTTCTCCCAGGGAAACAAGAGCTGTTCTAGCTGCAGATAGTTACCGCTGTCTTCAAAGAATGAAGTAGGCAATGTGTTCTTTCTGTATCCAGTGAAAGCCCAAAGGTCTTCCTTTCCCCCCCCTACTGGCTCACAGGCACTGGAAGGCATGTCTCCAAGACTGGAGACAGAGCATAGAGGGGCCATCAAAGCAGCCAAGAAAGTGACAGCTCTACAAGGAGCAGGGCTTTTGTGCCACTGTTTGAGATGTTTAATGCCAATTTGTTTCCAGCGACTGATGTTCCGGGGAGGAAAAGCCTTTGTTAGAGATCCAGCCTCTCACCCACAGCAAGAATTGCAGCTCTAAGGCCATTCCAGAATCCAGTCCTGCAGCAAACCCCAGAAAGGCCAGGCTTGGCCCTCCTGATGTTTCTTTGTTAAACATAAAAAATATAACACAACTTGGCCACAGCCAAGAGCAAGGCACTTTGTAGGTAAGCACACTTCCAGCAGATACTGCTTAAAAAATAAAAATAAAAAAATAAATAAATAATAAAAAAATCCACGCGTCCTACATTACGAGGAACGATGATTCACGCTGACCTGCATCAGGCAGAAATTAAGCCTCACACAGAGCACTGATTTCAAGCTGTTATGGTCGAACTACATCAAGTCACGACAAATATGTCAAATGATGCAGAATCCACAACATTCACAGACAAGTTTTATCGGTGTTTAATTATTCTCCTGGTTAATGCATGCAGTGGTGGTGACAAGGGGCAGCCGGCAGGGACTATTCTAAGCAGATGGATGCAGAGCCTGTGGAGTACTCTTGGGTCACCTCTCAAATGATAGCCTGCTCTCAGACAATCCTGCTGCATAGCCTCTTGTCTGAGCAGCTCAGGGCACCATAATCCCCTTTTTTGGATAAAAAGGCCAAGAAAAACAAAGAAAAGCCAGCCTACAACGTGAGCGCAGCTCTCTGCTATTGGGAGGATGCTGTGACGGAACACTAGGAATGGACAGTCTAGAGAAAAAGGAAGGCACCCACTAAGACTTTTCTGGAGCCTGCAGGCAAGCATGCAAAGACATTCCCAAAGGAACACCACTCTCTCCATTCTCCCACAAACACCAACCCTTTCCAAACGCCTTAGAAACGGCAGTGCCAAGCCAAGAAGCACCTGACCACACTTTGGGCCTCTGGGAAGAAATGTTAGGTGAAATGCAATAACCCTACAAATTGAATCACGTTCCAGAGGGAAAACACCTAAAACATTTCTGCACATTCGGCAAGAGGGGAAATCCCTTCCTAACCCAAAGCAACCCACCGGTTTAGAACTGAGCACGTAAGCAAGACGGCAAACCCAGGAAGGCAATAAATGGCTTTTACTCCCTTTTCTCCGATTCCCCAGGGTAAGCGTGCGTCATTCCATGGGAGATGGCAGAAGACCGAAAGGCATAAGGACAGCTCACTGCTCTGAGGTCACTCACCTTCTGAACAGTTGCAAGAGGTTAGCCAGGCCCGAGCAACCATTCAGACTGCACATTCAGATGCTTCCCTGCCTCACCTCCCTCCATCCCCCTTTGCTTACCTTTCGCTATCAACACGACATTTAGTCTGTTGTTTCCCTTTGTCCTTCTGCGGGGCTGAGTCTTCTAGAAAGCTGTGGTCCAGGCTGTCATCAGGAAAAAAGTCCTCCACGCTCTGCACTTTTGCAGAGGCTTCAGGGTGGGGAGGAGCAGCAGCAGCAGCATCTGCATTAGGAACAGTAGTTGTAAAGCGCAGGGTTCATCATAAGCAAGATAAAAGTTTGCTTTTACAGATCTATTCCGCCCAGGGCCGCTTCAGCGCACAGATAACAGCCGCAAAGACTTCAACTATACAGCAAGGGAAGTGAAAGGGTACAAACAGGATAGTCAAATCAATACAGAGACCTGCACGAAGGTACTCACATAATACATACAGCAAATGAGCTGTACAATATACCACGCTGAATGTAGCTCTTAAATAGGTCTGAAAAACTGCCAAGATAGTAGTATTCACCATAGAACAGAATCCGTTAACTATACCACAACCAGCTTTTTATATCTAGGCTAGCTGTGTGCACCACTCCTGCATGTTGTTGCCTTGTTATTCTCTTACCTTTGCAGGCTGATCAGTTCACCCACTCATCTCCTCTTGCTTTTTAAAGGGTAATTGTCAAAGGCAGAATTGTTCATGCTTTGCTTTTAGATGTCCTGTGTAACTAAAAGCTCAAGAACTACTGCAGACAAAGACTTGCTTAATTCAGAGCAACCTTTACCCATCTTCAAGGTATCAGGATGAAAATTCATGAAATTAGCTTAACAAGTCTAAAGAGATTAATCTTTTCAGAATTTGTAATATTCAACCTTTTTCTTCTGCCCCGATTGCCCTTCCCACCTCGGCTCTTTTCCTTTAGGGGTGAACAAGTTTTCTGTATGAATACAGATTCTGTCCTACTAGCACAGCTTTCACTTAACTTCTGCATATGAGTAACACTATTATCGATGTCACAGCATAGCTTTGGCGTAAGCAAAACACAGCCAGAAGAATTGATTGCTGCTGCAAGACATCAAACAAAAGCTTAAATAGCAGTTTGCACAGAAAACACTGAATGTTAGTTTGTGACAGTGATTTTCAACTGTTTTCCAGTTAGCAGACACCTAGACATGTTCCAGTAGAGGTGCAGACCTTTTGCACGCTACAGTTAAGCCTAACAACGATAGATCAGGTTTTCCTAGTTACCTTTTGCAGTCCTCCCAAAAAGAGCCCTCAAGATCCATGGCTGCAGGCCACAAATTTAAAACAGTTCTCAAGCTAAGAGATAGATGAATTTAAAAAAAAAAAAAAAAAAAAAAAAAAGGTAAAGGGTTGTAACGTTGCTGGTGAGCAACTTGTCTTTTTTTCCTATGATAGACTTCTATCTTGTGTGTCCTGAATGTCCACCTTCCTGTACTCGTTTCCAGCACCAGTTGGAAAGCAGATTAGCTGCATCCTGCTCAAGTTACAGGTCTGCTTGCTGCATATGACCCATCTTGATTGGGCAAGACAAAGGTTTTCTGTTGACACAGGGTTTCCAACAGTTTCTCCTTTGTTTGTTTGTTTGTTTGTTTGTTTCTGGGTAAGAGGAGTTATAAACAAACATATTGGTGTATTGTGTTATACCTGGTAACAGATTCAGGAGGTAGAACACTGTGTACAAAACTAAAATTGAAAGATTTCAACATCTGAGACTGCAAAGTGTTTTCACAGCACCTCCTCCTTTCTTTCTGTGGGTGTCTTGAGAGTACTGTGAGCTCCAGGGATTGACAGTTTGAAGGAGAAGGTATTTCCAAAGGGTGATTCAAACCATGTCATGCTAATGATTTCTAGGCTGTGCCAGTTCTGCAGCTCCAGTCAGCTTTGCAAGCAAAGTGAACGTGACAGGCGAATTAAGGTCCAGATCAGTAAAAGTGAATGCAACAAAGCCTTCAGTGCCTCCTCCCTGCGACTCCATCCAACAGAGGCTCGGAGCAAACGCTGCACTACTCTGCTTTGCTGTTTACTAGCGTTAAGGAAGTCGGCGTGGGCTGCCCTCCTCCTTGGAGCATCTCTGAGGGAGGATATTTCCCCAGAGGGGAATCCGCTGCGGAGCCAGTGCAGTCCTGGACTTACGAGATCATTTCTGGCCAGGTAACCTTTAAAACCAACACTTCGCTGTTCTCTGTCAACACACAGGAGCCCTTCTGAGCTACCAGACTTTGCGAAGACAGAGCCTCCTCAAACAGCTTCTCTTATGATTTTCATTGCTATTCAAGAGGCATGTGTGTTCCTGCTAAGAAGCTGACAGTTACTTTATTAGCATCCCCTGGGTCCTTGGCACCTTCCTCCTGAAGTATCCTATAGCCTCCAGCCAACTGGTCGGACGGTCTCCATCCAAGACCAGCCCCACCAGCCCAGCACAGAGAAATATCAAAACACCAATCAGGAGAAAGGAACAAAGTGACAACATGGCTCTCCTGGGATATGTGCTGAACGCACACAATGCTTGTGTTCCTCAGACCTGTCTACTCAGCCTCTTGCAGAGGAAGAAAAAAGGACAAAAGAGAAACACCCATAGGTGACCTCCTGCCTGGACACCTCACTTCAGTACTTACCTGGCTGGGGAGGAGAGGGCTCTGATGCAGGAGAAGTCCCAAAGAGACGTGATATGATGCTGCGTTTCTGTGGTGGGACTGCAGCTGGAAGTGCTGGGGAGGCTGTGGCTGGCGGAGGCGCGTGGGGCTGCTGGACGTCTGGTGCAGGCACTGGTGAAAAAGATGAGGAGGGTTCAGGGGAGACGGTGGAGCTAGTGGAAAGCGGCTGTGGTGGCTGTGGGGTGCCAGGGCTGGAGCTGCCCGTTGATGTGGAGCTCGGAGGTACGATGGGTGACTGGGAGCCAGAGGAAGGGCTTTGCCCATTAGTTGTTAGTGGCGACGTATGTCCTCGACTTCGGGCTTCCATCATTTCAAGGAAGCTACAAGGAAAATAAATTGCAAACATAAGGAATGGAAAAAAACATGCTCAGGACAGCCCCTGAGTACAATGCTGCGCTGCTTTGGTTACGTGCTAAGCTGAGAGGGTCTGCTTTCAGTGCTGCCATGATTCCCTGGGCCATTACAAACAGATCAGTTCTCCTACGATAGCTAAACTCACCTAGCATAGAGGTACGGAGAATCCCAACCTGCTCTGCACTGCAGGATGAGACCTACATTTGAAATGGTGCTGGGGACTCCCTGGACAGACAGACTATAACCATGTGCCAGGGCTTGAAACACAACCTGAAGTCAGCTCTTGGACATGTGCCTCTCAGGGACAAAGTACTGCAGGAATGGCACATTTTTAGATTCTGCAGAACACATCAGAGCGCTCAGGATAACTCTAAAAACCTCTTCTTTCAGCCAAGAGCATTTGAGAGTCCTTGACTGTTAAACGAAAAGGGATATTCCAGGGGGCCCACATAGGACTGACAAGAATTATCGGTCTCATCACGCACAGATACCAACGCAATCGCTCCGCCTTGCACGCACATCACGTATGGCAGCCAACAGAGGCAAGAAGCAGAAGCTTTGAAACAAGCTGCAGTCCTGACTGGTCCCTGACTCAAAGAGTGTTAAATCCCATAGAGCCAGAAAGGCTGCACGGTTCTACCCTTTTGAAAAAGGAAACTAAGTTTGATCCTGCTGCAACCTTGTTCTGCAGCTAGTTTGGTCACCAGCTTTTTCAGAAGCTTTATCCAAAGAAACACTACCAGAAGGGCTGTGGTAACAGGCCAGGCTTTCACTATGAAATGGTCTCAGAATAAGACCTGCTACAAGCAGCATGTCCGAGAGGCACAAAGAGGATTAGCAAAATGAAACGTCAGGTACATAAAATCCAGCAAATGTCATGATCTCGCCTCTTATTTCACTAAGCTTAATGAGCTCCTGTGTGCACAGAGGCTACGGGTTCAACTATCTCCCTCTGCAAGACAGAGGGACTCAGCAGCGCTCCAGGCAATGAGTGTGTCAAAACAGAGACTCCTCTCCAATACAGAACACCACCTTGTCCTTCAGGGACCCAAACCAGATGGATTTCTTTACTGGAAGGGCTTCCAGCAGAAAGGAAGTAGCATGGGCTAAAAGACTCCAAGACTCCTTGAGATATCCTTTCTTACTCTAAGGAGCAACCAAATACACTGCTAAGGAACAAACTAATATATTTTGTCAGCAGCAATGTGCGGAACCCTTCAGAACAACTTCCTCACCCCCTCCCCATGCTGTTATTTAAACTGGAGATTTAGGAGTCCTTCCCAGCTAAGAAACCGGCTAAAGGGGAAAATAAAGGGTAACACTAGAAAGCAGCATTAGCGGGGAGAAAAATCACTGGTACAGTTCCTGAACGGTTAGCCTTGAGATGGATTTTAGTATTTTAATGAAGTGGCACAGAGACCAGGGACATGCTCATGAAGTCGCAAGTTAGGAGACAGCATCAACACAGAAGAGGACAGGGACAACATACAGAAAGAACTGGATGAACACGAGTAACAGAAATAGGAAGAAATTCAACAGTACGAAGGAAACGGTCATTTGCTGAACACACTAGGAAACAGCTACAATTTCACCGTATGGGAATGGCTGAGAAAGGCTTGCCTAACCCCTCCCAGAACGCCAAACTAGAAGGCTGCAATACAAAGTGGCCTGTGGGGAGCAGAAAATGAGCCAGGCTGTCACAAAGCCGGTCCATCACCTATCCCCAAGATTGCTGTCAAGGCAGCTAAATTAGCGCCACGTTGTGGTAGCTACACAGATGCTTGCACCAGGATTTGGAGCAAGGCTCACACGCTCGTTCCACCCAGCACACTAGCTAAAACAAAACACTCTTGTCAGAGCTGAGATTGGAGCGTGCGGCAGAGCATTCGTTCCAGCAGCCTCCATCCCAAGGGACTAGGAGCTGGGGGGAAGCGACGCAACTGTGCGACAGCACATTCCACTGAAAACGATGCATGGATTTGTCACGTATCAAGGAGAAAATAGGGAAGATTAATTCTTGCACATACAAGTACAGAGCTGTGCGGGGACACAGAGCAGATTTGTTGGGAAGGTGCACAATGCATCACACCGCAAGAATCCAACTGCATATTTTCATTGCCTCACTTTAATTGCTCTGCAGCACTGAGCAGTTACATACCACTCCTTTCTCGAGAAGACTGCAATACGTGCAACTCAGTGTCCCATAAGACAGACTACCTACACAATGCATCTGTAGTGATGGTAAGACGAGGCAAGGATACCTGCATTTCTGCCCTTGTCCAACAAAGCAAATGCTCTAAATCCACATGTGAATTTCTATGGCCTGGAAAGCCATCCAAGGGACTTGCCTGCACAGGCTGTGTGTCGCTGCAACTCCACACCAGAGGTACCAAATGATAAATTCTGCCATCCTTCTCCTCTGATTCAGGCCTCTCAGCTCACACTGCCTACATAAGCACCTAAACCACCAGCATCACGTGAAAACATTACTGAACAACCTCAGAGTCTGACCAGGACATTGGGCCCCACCATCAAGGCAGCTGGCAGATTCAGATGGAACAGGACTGAAGACTAAGGAACGAGGATCATGTATGTTAGTTAGCACCTACAAAAGTAGGTACGTAGTCATTTCAGGATACAGAACGTGAAGCTCGAAGAGCGCTTAAAGGTGGTTCCAGCAAAGTGCAGGACACTCTTTATAATATCAAGATATCTGAAGACTTACTGTACTTTGTACTATCAAAGCTACCCATTTTGGAACAACCTGCTTTGTTCTGGGCAGGAAGCCAGCTCCAGAGGGAGGGAAGACTGTGACTGCCACCTGTTTCTGCTGCAGAAACACACGAATTTAAGAGCTGGAGGGAAAACATTCTACATGACTGAAGTATAATGAGTGCTATTTTCCCTCCAGCTCAACCAGTTTGGAGAGTTACACACATTCAGACTCACTTCTGCACCTGTGCCTATGTCTCGCTTAACTATATTAGATGAAGGGCATAAGAACAAGACTTGGCAAGTTATTTTTATCAAAAAGATACAACTGATGATTTGGGAGCAGCACGAGATACTTTACTGTTCCAAAAAAGTACTAAGGAGAGCTCCAGCACCTGTGCTTAATGTGACCTTCCTCATCCAGAAATAGACATGTGGTCCAAGCTCTGTACTATGTGCCATGACACCAGAGAAATAAGTATGGTCTGATCCCAGTTTTACGTGGGCTGCATAAACCAGCTATGCTGAGCTTTCAAATACAAGCCTTCCATGGAAGGAGTAGGTGGAAAAACAGCACGCATGAAAACGCTGCCAGTAAACTCTCAGTAATTTCCATGGCGGAGGTGTCTAAGCATCCCCCACACTCTGAAAATACTACATAATGCATGAATGCTTTCTGTGGCTTTACACATACTCTTCAGAGGCTCAAGCACGGCTGTTTTAGGAACAGGTCAGGCCAAACCTGCCACGTGTCTTTTTTTGTCATGCTCTATACAATCTGTCTACTGTGTTCCTTGCTCTATCCTTTTTGCCAGCCCTTAGCCAAAGCAGCTGTCCAAAAAGCCATCTACTCAAAATCTTATTGTTAAACAAACAGGTGTTTCATATCTGCACCAGGTTTAATACACAAGGATCTATTAACACATAGGATGAACTCACGCTATGACCTGAGCGTACTTGTTCTGGTTTGGATTCAGAGAGAGCAAATACACCACTCGAGTCCAGATGAGTTATTTGTCCTCACCCACATGAGCTCCTTGCTTGCATTTTGATCTTTCAATTTCATACCAAATAACAAGTCCACATCCTCAAAAGCCCTGAATAATTCAGTCAGTTGGACCTGCTCACAAGAGGTGACTTTTATGCAGTTTTAAAGATGAGCACGCTCTGTGGGAACAAAGATTCATCAGGGCCTGAGGTGGTTGTTGCTCTGCTCATAGAGCAAACAAAAAAGCTACAAAAGGACTTATTAACCTCGCAGCTCCCACAGTCATCGGTGTTCTTGTTTACTTACTATTGAAGATGGGAGCAGCCTGAAGCTTTTTGGCTCCTGGTTCTAACATTGTGTGATCAATTTTTCAAATGTATTTTATTTGGCAAGAAATGCTTTGGCCCTGTGACATCAATTTCATTACAATAATCTACATCTGATCATTTAAGCTCCCTGGACTTAGGATTAGGTTTCAACTTGTTTGTTTTAGGCTCATGAGAGGCACTGAACCGGAATCCCCTTTGAGCCCAGGTCCCTGAATGACAAATCATTAGTCAGCACGAGCTAGGTGGAAGCCTGCTGTCCAGGCCTTGGACACTACGATCCCTCCCCAGCAGGGCCTCAGTTTTTCCATTTGATACAAAATGCAGGTAGAGATACAAGACACTTCCTTCAGCTGGGGACAACACACAGGTTGCCCCCCCCTCCAACCCCCAACATACTAGACAACCTCTGCGTTCTCCACTTTTCAAGCAAGTCTGATGATGATAGGTGCAGTTGCAATTGATTTTTAATGCAGTCACACACAAAGAACTTGACCTAGATCGATCCTAGTCTAACACAAAGGATTACACTGAAGGGCAACAAAGGATTCATAGCAAGCTGAACTGATAAAGATGGAGCAGGGGGAAGAGAAAGTAGGAGTGTTTTTATTTTCCTGACTGTTAATGGCCAGTCTAATCTCTCAGTGCGATTCTGGGCCTTTACTCGGTCACAGCAAAAGATATGGGAGAACAGGCCTAGCAGCAAGTCCTCCTACCGGACGTTAGATGTTACTCAGTACCAACATCTTTGCAAAATTATGAGCTGTACTCAAGGCATGAAAAAAAGGCAATGACTCACTTTGTAGTGAATAAAGCTGTCTAGCACAGGGAGCTTGCTTCCCAAAATAAGACTCCTCATTAGGAGAGAGCAAGTGCCTTTCTGCAGTGACCATTTCATCATCATCCTTACCCAGACAGCAGCATTTGGCTATCCAGGACTACCTGACAACACAGATAACAACTGTATGGCAGTGCTTTTCCCCTCGTCTTCCTTTTGTTACTGAGGTATTTACAGAAGCCCTTCTTGTTGCCCTTGACATGCCTCACCAGACTCAACTCCGGATGGGCCTTGGCCTTGCTAGCCCCATCCCTGTGTACTCGGACCTCATCCTGGTATTCCTCCCAGGTGACCTGTCCCTGCTTCCACCTTCTGTAGACAGCCTTCTTGTGTTGGGAGTTTTGTCAGGAGCTCCTTGTTCCACCATGCAGGTCTCCTGCCCCCTTTGCTTGACTTCTGGCTCATTGGGGCGGACTGTTCTCGAGGTTGGAGGAGGTGATCCTTGGATATCAACCAGCTCCCTTGGACCCCTCTTCCTTCGAGGGCGCTACCGCATGGGTTTCTTTCAAGCACGTCCCTGAAGAGGCCCAAGTCTGCTCTCCTGAAGCCCAGAGTTGTGATCCTGCTCTTTGCCCTGCTTCCTCCTTGCAGAATCCTGAACTCCACCGTCTTGTGGTCACTGCAGCCAAGGCTGTCCCCAACCAGCCCTTTCTTGTTTGTAAGTACAAGGCCCAGCAGACCACCTCTCCTCGTTAGGCTCTTCTATCACCTGTATCAGGAAGTTTTCAGTCGCAATCCAGGAGGTTCCTGGAGAGTTGTGCCCTGCTGTGGTGTCCCTGCAGCAAACATCAGGTCTGTTAAAGTACCCCCCCCGAAGACCAAGGCTTGCAACATAAGGTTACTTCCAGCTGTCCGTAGAAGGCCTCACCTACTTCTTTTTTCTGATCAGGTTACCTACAGCAAACACCCACAACAATGTCACCCATATTTGTCTGCCCCTTAATCCTGACCCATACACTCTCAGCTGACTCCCCCCTCTCTCTAGGCAGAGCTCCATGCGTTCCGGCTGCTCTCTCACGTAAAGGGCAACTCCCCCTCCTCACCTGCCCAGTCTGTCTTTCCTAAAGAACCTGTATCCATCCACTGCAGCATGCCAGTCTTCTGAGCTATCCCACCACGGCTCTGTGATCCCAACGAGATCATAGCCCTGAAGCAGCACATGGATCTCTAATTCCTCCTGCTTATTCCCCATGTTATATGCGTTAGTGTACAGGCAGTTCACAGAGGCACCCAAGCATGCTGGTTTCCCCAGGGTGTGAGAGGTTTCCCCATAATACTACCTTGTAAGGATTTCCTTGCTTACATGCAAATGCTTGAGGTGCTCCCAGTTAAAGCCCTGGTTTGCTGATTAGGTGTTCCCTTTTTTTCCACATCACCCTGGGATCTTTGCTTGTCAACCCTGTCCATCTTTCCTTCACACAGCTGCTGCTTCTTTTGAGTAACTCATCCGCAGGAAAAAAAAAATGCTAATTCAAAGAAGGTTGATTCCTAAACCTTCAAAATTAAATTTTTTGTTCCAGTATCAAAAAAGGAGTAACATTAGAAAAAATACAGTCAAATATAACATTAAAGAAACCCACATATATTAACTATTGCATACATCTCCATCAGCAGCTTAAAAAAACAAATAGGCAGAAAGAGTTTCCATCAGTTTCCTAAAAACTGTTTTTTCATGCGCATCATTCAGTGAGGGAACACATCCACCTTAAACTGAACAAATTCAATACACATGAAGTTTTTCTCATGACAGAAGATAGGCTGGATGCAACTACAGATGGAAAAAAAAAAATCAAGCAAATTAAATACGAATTTAGAACAAACAGATTCAAAAAAAGTGATTGCTGCTTGTTTCATAATAATTCAGGAACTCAAAAAGGGATGAAATCTAGTTTTAGCAGGATTGAAAATATAAGACCTGAGAGACCACAGGGAACGTACAGGAGAAAGAGGCGTGGCAGGAAGAGAAGAGACTAAGCACAGGGAAGGAACTGAAAGCATCTCAGTGCATATTAGATAGGTGAAAACTCAGCCAGTGGCTGCCAAGGGATAGCTTACATAAGCTGGATGAGGCAGCGTTGTGTGCCACCTCGTGTTTTCTTTGGGATGCGCATTTGGAGCAATGACGCTTTGCCCTCAGGTACCCAGACACAGCAGGATGAAGAGTTCTTGTGCTCTTTCTGTTCTCATTGACCCAAATTTAGCATCAGTCATTGTGACAGAGCAGCTACTAGCCCATGTACACGGTGAGCAAAATAATCGAGATGTCCTAAAACTGCCTTGCTACACTGCCTGGTTTTATGGCCGTGCAAGGGCGTGAACATAAGGAGAGCAGGAATCACCTCAGAGGAGGTGGTGCAGTAGCCACACGGCACCCACGGACTGCAGCTCCAAGTGCTTGTGGACACCCCACTGGGCTGAGCCGTTCGGGGGGACTGACAGCAAAACTTCAAGTACCTCCTAAATCCAAACAACCAACACAATGGCTTCACATCTGCCAAGGGTCAACAAGATGCATCGCATCAACTCTCCATGCCAAGTGCCAGAGGACAACCGCACCAGGTGTTCATTTTGACAGCCACTGCAGGTTACAGTAGCATATTAAGCATGACAATCCCAAAGCAAGAGGATGGGCATCTTTTAAATAGGGATGCAGGGATCTTTCTGAGCCCCAGCAATGAGCCCTGCAGACCTGCCTCACAACTGCAAGCTAACTAATTCTCACTGTGTATTATTGTCGTGCCTATGGATATGCTGCTCAACAGCCTAAGACATTTACTGAGAACCAGAACTGTATCCAAATCTGAATTCACTGCCATATAAGTGGGGTTATAGCAGAACTCAGGCTGGAGGACTTGAGCTCAGAAATTGAACAGCACCTGCAGAGATAAAAAATAAACGTACGGACAGTATACTTTTCAACTCTGAGATTGAAGCAACCCCCCCTTACAGCTCATCTGTTTCAGAGAGCGCCTCTGAAACAAAAAGACTCTTCTTTTCTAGCTGAGGTGCAGAGAAGTAACTCAAAAATCCTAAAATAGCACTCTATTTTTGCCAGTGTGGTCAAAGTAGTCAGACATGACATAGCCCAGTCATGGGGTTCAAATCAGGAAGCATCCAGGGATATTTTAAAGACCTTTCTATAAAGAAGAGCTGTTTTCCAAAAGCAAAGAACATGAGGATCAGTACGTAGACATAAACTGGAAGTTGCAGAAGTGAAAAAGGAGAATTTGGCCAGCTTCATTCATATATATAAGTATCATGTTATTTGCTATAACAGAATCCTAGGAAGTAGTTTTGCTTTTAGTATTTCAGCAGTTCCTCTTCTGGTAGGTACCCTGGCTAAGGTACTTCTTATGCCACGTTATGCCAATTACATAGGCTAACAGTGCAATTGGTCACCTGCGGTGCAAGCCCTCCCCAGTGGCTAAGCAATAGTCCTGCGTTATGGCATGCTGTTCTGCAACGCAGGAGAAGGGCAGCTGCTTGGCTGTGGGACATCTCCAAATCATTCTAAGTGTGGATGCGGCAAGGCACTGACATGTGGACTAAACGGTTGTCTAGTGTTAGAATTTGTGCAAACCACTCAGGGGCTTCTGTTGAGGCAGTAGGAAACCACAAGAGCTCAAAAAACTATAAACTGCACTGAAAACTCCTAGGGCCAACAACATGCCTTTTGACTTGTGAGCGTACAGTGAGTGCCTTCAGCAACAAGGCCAGTCTGACCTTCGGATTCTGGAGGCTACTGCAATGCAAGTGATGTTCTTTAGTAATCTCAGTGTTTCTGCTCAAGTATGCACTACAGGAAGGGTATTCTTCGGCAGTGGAAGCACACCAGTATTATAAAGCGTTGTACCGTGGGTGTGGATACATCAGGTGGGATGATACAGTCTAACGTCCGCTGCTGGAACTGCGTCTTGCCATCCTGCTTCTCCAAGCCCCATGCCTTTGCTGCTTCTTTTAAGCTTTGGTTTTCAGTAGATGCTTCTCAGAGCCAGACCAACCTGCTCACATGGCAGAAAACTAACCTAGAAGTGGATATGGCAGTAAAGGAGAGTTTTCTGCTGGATTTGTGAGCTAAATTGGCTCAGGCAAGGATACAATAAATGTTAAGGTTGGTGTAAGGGTTGCATGCAACTAAGCAGGAAGACCTTTTTGTGTAAGTTTAAAGTCTTGATTCTTTTAAGTATCTTCCCATTGCTGATGTAGGGTACATAAAAATACTGGAAAACTTTTAGACAGCACAAGCCTGCACAGCCCAGTCCTTTGAGCAGTGACAAGAAAGTGGTTTAAAATATGAGACTAACAGGTCCCTACAGAAAAGGAATGAGGTGAGTACTCTAGAAACACCACTACTTTGTATGGATATGGCATATTTTAAAGCTCTCAAAAGAGAACACACCTTCTAAGGTTAAGGAACTTAAAACTTAGGCTGAAAAGCAGTTGTCAAAATGGCTCTGCATGAATATTTCATAATCATTGACTCCAAATTGCAGATAAAGCTGCCTGTAAAGAACGTCCTTCCAGTTCATTCTGGGGTTGATTTTTCTAGCTTGCACATCCTTAAAGACCTCACAACTGGAATTCATGGAACACAGCCGTCAGCAACACACAAATCTGAACAGATTCCAGCTCACTGTGCTACAGATGTACTGGCCTTGCAGGGCAAACTCTGGCAAAAGCTCATTTCAACTAGCAAAACAAGCAGCCAGGGCACTGAACAAAGACAAGACAGCAGGGACCAGTCACTGTTTCAGAGCAGAAATGCACTGAGGAATATGGAAGTATTCAGACAGAACAACAGACTACAATGTTGTAGTCATTAACTTCTGCCTATCACAAGACACACAAAACACAGGAATACAACAGCCAAAAGAAAATGAATCAGTTTGTGTGCTGAGCACTACAGATATGGAGAATATCCTGTTTCAGCATCAGAGGCTGTAACATACTTATCTACAACCCCTGGAGCACGTGCCACCTCCGTGTGCTGCTCAGCTCTACCTCCACTGCCCTCACATAGATCACGTGCCTGTAGGAACCAGACCTTTTGAGAGGGACCCCAAAGTGCACTTTTTATCTCAGGCAATGTCACCTAATGTGACATTTTAAAAGGTCCAAAGACACCTGACCAAATGCTACAGCTGGGGTTGTCCAACATTCATGTGATACCTGGACTGCAACAAAACAGTTAGAAAAGATGGCTCAATGACATACAGTTCGTAGTTTTGATCTTCTGTCTCTTGCTGCACTGACAGCTCCTCCAAAGTCGCATCGATATCCAGCTGATTCGTCTCCAGCTGTCGTAGCAACGTCTCCCTCTGAAGAAAGGAAAACAAGATGGGTCTGAGCAGGAACGGTCACCGTAACAGATCTCTGTGCGCTGGCAGGCTGCAGTGAGATCTTCTGTCACCACTCTACCCCCAGCAATGAATTAAATAGGAGTTTTGGTCCATTCCAAGGTGTTCAGTTTAAGCATAGAAGCACAATGGAAAGCGGAAGCAGTAACAAAAGTATGTTAATCCAGAAAGCTAGTGTGTAAAAAAGTAACTTGTCCTGAAACCTGTACTATACTGGGCCACAAATAGTAATGCAATTCTCAGACACAAGATCACTCGTTTCATTTAGAGAACTGCACAACTACTCTCCACAGTGGTTGATACCATTTCATTCCAAGCTTTTATTTTTTTTTCCTAGTGATAAAGGAGTCTAACTGTGAGCAGGACTCAGCTGATGCAGAACCGCACAATAGTTTTCTTTTTAATAGCAGAGGCTGATGAGTGACCAGAGTCTATCAGTTCTGTGCAATTTTAAAAGTTACTGCCCTCACTCTTCAGTTATTACCCCAGACCTGAGGGGTAGAAACCCCAGTCCATTTCAAACGTGAAATGAAATGAGTTGGCTTCACTGACATAAAAGGGGGGTAGCTTAATCTGGTCCTTCATGTTCCACGTTTCCAACGGATTCCAAACAGGCACTTAGACTGAGGGCTTGTGATGTCTTAAAAGCCTCTAAATCAATTGCAAACAGTCATTGGACACCTCTCTTGGCAGCCCAGAGGGTAACAAGAGATCAGTAACCACACGCATTACTTTTGAGGCTGCATTGATATTACCAGCTCCAAAAGGGCTTACCTGCAATGGCTCCCCAAGGCAAGCTGAAGCCCTGCAGTGCTACCAGCACCAGCCATCTGACCCTTCTTTCTGCATGGCAAGGACCTAGGTTTCCCAGGATGCTGAAGCTGCAGAGCTAACGCAGCAGCCATTTCTGCAGAAACGCAATTCAGGAACCCTAGGCCAGAACTAAAACCTTCTGTTTCCAGTGCCCTGCTCAGTGGTCAGTTCCTGTATCAGAGCCCCTTCCCATCTTCTCAAAGAGACCTGACACACTCCCAGCTGAACACTGGCAATGGCCAGAACTTGATGGAGGTTGCTTAGGTGTCGCCTCCTATCACTGGCATGCCGATGTACTGCTTGCCTTCCTGGGAAGGCTCTGAGCTAGGAGCACCCAAGTCAATTCACACACACCAAATTCATGACTCAAAAGTCATGACGTTCAATGGAAGTGTCAATCCTCCCTCTCCCACTGCCTACAGACTAAATGACATGGGAAACAGCATTAGCTTGTGCTCAGACATGTCTCAGTACAGCAGGGTCCACTAATGCCAAGGACTGACAAGCTGCACCACCATCCAGACAGCAGATAGACTAGGTAAAGGCCCAGTAGGAGACAGAAGAGAAATCCCAGACTTCCTTCAGACGGCAAAGGCTTTTGCTTTTATGACTGCCTCATCCTCAACAGTCCTTTTTTCTACCATAACTACTTGAAGTTTAGCATCAGTAGCCAGGGTGAATTTTTAATTCTATGTATGAGAACATGTATGCTCACTGTAGAAAAATTCCATTAGACTAAAACACACAGAAGGAAACCTATTACGTTATTTACAGACTAAAATCCCTAAGGGAAAACAAACATTTGGATAAAGGAATGGAGTGCTGTTTTTATGCACACATGCTAAGGACAATATGGTTGCACATACATGACAACTTTGGAGCCATAAAAAAAAGAGAAGAATTTAAAAATCAAGTAACTCATTTGTTTTATATAAACCACACCAAACTATCCAAGGGAGTAGTCAGGGCATAGATTGAGCTTTCTGTGGAGCAAGCTGATTTACATCAACTTCAGCCATGATTAAAAAAAATCAGCAAGTCAGGTTTACATAATTTTTATTTTGTATTACATTTTTAAGATCAGGTGATTCATCTGGGTTGATAACCATTACAACATGCTAATTCACAGGCAGATATAGCCTCCCTCAAAATTTAGGTACTTCTATGATCATTTAAGCTAATTGACAGCTTACCAGACATTTCGATTCTTCATTTTTAAACTGTTTCATTGTGTAAAGAGCATGGAGTGATCCATTTTCCCATTGCTAGATAATTTTTATTCAACATATTCATAAGCTCTACGCAGATGCAAATTTGAATTTAATTAAAACATATACAAAGAATTATGAAGTCCTTAGCTAACTCAAATTCCCCTTACTGTGGTATACAGATGAGAAATTTCAGCAAAACATGTCATACATATTTAAACTTGTTTAACTAAAGAGAAGTACTAATCCGTAGTTAGTGATTTTAAAGTATTGCTCTATGGTCCCTGTATCCTTCAACATTTCAGAACAGATTTCGTCCTTTTATATTTTATTCATTTACCGGAAGCAGAAATCACACAAAAAAGGCAAATTGTCTGCTTCTTTGTCCTCAATCAGTTTCCTAATAAAAGTGAAATAAATGCTGGGCATATTAGTTGAATAAACAGAAACAGAGGGGATACTGCTCTCAAATGCTCATCTTAGGTTCTTAGATAAAGGCTTTTTATCAAATAAGTGGTTTGCCTTTCCTCATACTTTGGCAGCAAGACATAGCAATCAGAGTTTTACTTACTTCAGTTTTCACAGATCACAGTAAATTTAGAACGCAGATTTAAATCCAGAGAAAGATGCATCTAATTTTGTAAAAATTCACTACTAATAACGGACTGAAATATTTTTTTTAAATTTCTGTTTCACTATGCTGGCCTTAAAATATTAAAGAAACAACTTATTTTCAGCAATGACCCAAAAGAAGGGAGCAAATCATAGGCTACTGACCAATGCTTTGGCTGAATGCCACTTTCAAGTGCTCCTTGGGAAAAGGCCATTTCAGCTGACAGCAGAATTTTGTCTCCTTCCAGGATAGCACTTGTGAAGGCCCGGCCGACCCGACCACGTTAGCAGCACATTACGTGGGCCACCAGCAATACCTAGGGCTGAACTGCTTTCTCAGGTTTGTGAATCCTCCCCCTGGAAAGGAACTGATAAATAATTGAAGAGTCCAGGCTGCTAGGGGGACTAGCTTTATACTGAAGGTATGAATTTCACCCACCACTTTCTCAGTGAAAGATGCATGAACGTAAGCTGAACACAGCAAAGTGCAACTTAATACCCATGCACTAAAGGCCAACTCTGCTAAAGGACACACTGGCATCTCACGCACAGTTAACAACAACTCTTCCCCTTGAGAACTGTGCGGGATTAGGCTGAAAACCACAGAGAAACTTCAGAAGTAGACAGACTGATAAAATCATATGTGCATTTAATACTGGCAGAGTCCCTCTCCTTTCACCTTGCTTTTTGTACAGAAGTACTAGGCAAATGACTCCTTTTTGGAGGCTGTTATTAACAACTTCCTCTGAAAGTATAAAGAGTACCATTAGGAATTAGGTCTAGTTGTGATTTTCCTATACACTTTTTAACATGCTGCACTGCTTGTTAACAAGGCGCAGTGGGCCAGCTCTGGCTCCCAGCACATTCAAAGGCGAGGCTCCCAGCTGCTAAACAGGAGTTGCAATGTGCACAGAGCCACCAAATCAGCAGCTACAAAACAGCACTAAGCTCTTCCAATAAAACTGCGTCACAAATGCAAGTGGCACAGCAAAAGCTGGTTGAAGTCTGACAGCAAGCAGAGCCCCTAAAGCCTGTGTGGAAGCAACTAAGGGCCTCCTCAGAGGATGGCAAGGGCAGAGACCTCCTTCACCTCAGAGGGAAACATCCTGGTATCTGATCTTATCTTGTGATTTTGAGCAAAACGCATGGAAAAGCACAGGCCTGAAACCCAGCTATCACAGAGCTGCAGGATTAGTTTTGGCCCCACTGTTTTAAATCAAAGGCCAGACAGCTATGATCTGACCACTCTCTCCTTGAACGACGGGCATAGTACAAGCTCATCAATGGCCACTTTTTTTTCCAAGATACTAAGAACAGTGGAAACATATTTACATGTGTTGTTTACATGTGTCCACCCAAACCTCCTCTTGCACATTATGGGAACTTAACAGTTCCCATACTGAGAACTCTGTTCAGGTTTGTCTGCGAAGTGTTGAATTGTTTCATTATATCATATGAAAAATACAACATTTGGGAACCTAGTATAACTGAGGCCAATACTGCCTGTAGCACCTGCACCTTGTGTTTTGGACTACCTCCAATGCCATCCTGAGCCCACTGAACAGGAGAATAAATGCAGGTTGGTCACTCCATTTCCCTCATCTCCCCAGGCAACAGTCACTGGAGTCTCCAAACTCCTAAAGGTTACATCAGATTTATTTTTCCCATGTCCGTGAAGACCAAGATTTGTCCAAAAAGTTCTCTGGCTTTCGGGCTGATTACCTTATCTAAGTGTCCTAGCAGCTTTTAGTTTGGTACATCATGTTTACTTATTCACAGCGCATTTCAGTGAAAGGTCACCTAAGACTCTCTTCCTAAAGCTGCTTCCAAACAAACCCTGAACCACAGACGCTTCAGTACTTCCTGGTTATGATTATACTTAGAAAAATCATTGCATACATTGACCATTAATAGTATTATTATGAGCAGCCACTCAGACACAAATCTGGCAGGAAGCCTGTGCTAATGTCTTTGCCTCTTATCAACATCTGTCTGAGAAGAAATAGAAAGATCTACAAAACTGAAATGAAAAAAGTAACCTGGGAATTAACTATTCTGCATGATTTCTGCAAGACACCACCTTTGCCATAGGAACTGAGATTATAAAACAAAACATCTAACCAACACCAACTGGTAGATTTCAATTTGCTCCACTGAGCAGTAAGTTGGGTTCAAATGTTAGATTTCTACCGCTTCTTCCTGAAAAAGTTATTACTTGATTTGTTTCACTGGGTTGTTCTACCTTAAGGTTTCTTACCCGGGTTCCTTCTAACGCATCCGCTCTGCAGACTGAAGATGTGGTCACATCCACTAATATATCTGAGCTTATTCTGAACTAGTATTTCAGTTGGGATTACTCTTACAAAAAAATACATATATAAATATTTCACTTTCTAGTGAAAGACAACCAAGATCAACTATCTGAACTTTTTCATGCAATGGAAAACAATGATATATCATATGCACCCCACAAAAGGACAGAAGCATACCCTAACCCTTCTGAGGGACCGCAGCTACGAATTTCACCCTTTCACGCCCGTTAAGCTTCTGCCTCCCCACTCATCCCACCAAAGAAGGCTCAATCATATGAGAGAAATCTGAGACTTGGATCTATGCGTATAGGATCCAAGCAAATCAGTTACCATTCATCTCAGGGTAATGATTTTCAGCAAACTGTTGTCCCTGAGCTGCTCATCTCACTAGCAAGACTTTTCTTAACTGAGTTTTAATTGACTTTGATAACACAGACTTTAATACATGTGCGGATGTAACATTTTTGATTTGGTAATCACAACACTGGATGCAGTTGCCTTGCCCATGATATTTATTACCTTGGAGACTTTCTACAGAGGTAAGCATTTGTGAACACAGTAAAGAACAGCCCTTGCACACGCAGACACATGTTTAAGTCACAGACACCAATGTACTAACATAATTTTGTTAACTAAATGTTCATAAAAAGAAAAATCTATTTAGGATCCTTTAACAATAATATATAATACAAAATCAATATATATATAAATATCAAATTCCCACCTTAGAAAAGATGAACTCCATCCCACCCACCCACACATCAGGGACACTCTCTTTCTCTTACCTGCAGTTGCAAGAAGGGGATGTTGAAGAACTTGTGCAGGTACTTGAGGCCAAAGCTGTTCTTCATGGAAGATTCAGCGTACCGAAAATATGAGGAGCCAGGTGGCCTGTCTCAACCAGATAGGTAGAGAGAAGAAAATTGTACAAAGGACCTGGACTGCATACACACAGAGGAGGCACCTGCTGAATTATATACTGCGGGCAATCCTCATTTACAAGCTAATCCCTGAACTCCCAGCTGTAGCCTGACAAGTCATTCTGCTAAGGACTGATTATTTTGTTTATAAACAAAATTCAGACTGTGCTCCTCCCGAAGCGTGAAGGAAAAAGCTGGAATGCAGCGGTTGTTGTGTTGCTGTGTCATGCAGCTGATAGACTAAGAAATAATGTGTCAGTACACTGGGCCATTGGTTTACTAAACTGTGCATTTCATGGCTATACGGGGCCATTCCTCAGTGAAGATTTTGTTTTAATACTACAAACAGACCTAAATTAAGTCACCTACTCAAGCACTGGCGCTGGGAATTAGACTCAGCTAGCTAAGTCATGTATAGAAATAAACCTGTAAAGAAGTGATTGCATTACTAAACCAAGCCTTAAAACCGATGCCACTTGTGTGTGCCTGACACACACAGGAACAAACAAGAGACTAAAAAAACTAAAAATTGCCTTAAAATCATAAACTGCAAAAGGGGTACAATCTATTCAATCCTGACCGACAAAAAAATATTTAAGATTAAATAATAGAGAGCCTCAGGGCCCAATTTAAAGGAAAAATCTTGCTTGGCTGGAACGGGAGGAAAGTGATTTGGCTGCGCCCAGTAGCAGTTGCGTGAGGATGCTCTTAGAGGAAGAGCGAGGGCCGCAGCTGCACTAGCTGGCTGTCTTGCAGCAGGATTAACGAGAGTAGAGAACAGCTGTGTTTCAGGGAGAGAATTCTAGAAGAAAGAACTATCCAAAAAGATGATGACCTCTTGGGCAAAATAACTCTGAAAGGCACACACTGGCAGGCACTAACTGTTTCCAGGAATACAGTTAACAACCTGGCTGGCGCAGGCTTCTAGGTCAAGCGGAAAAGAGCCTATCGCGTAAGCCAAAGCTGCTGTATGACACTGAGCTATCAAAGCCCAAAAGCTAAGCAGAGGGCCTGGGCATTAACGTGATGCACATCTGAAACACAGCAGCAATACGGTTATTTGCGGTTGATGATAGAGTTGATGGCAGGGTTGATGGTTGATGACAGGGGTTCATGACAATCCCGTGTGGGGACTGGGGTGCCACCCTCAGTTACCTGTTCAGATTGTCAATGAAGTCTCGCACATCGCCAGGCAGAATGACCCGGTGCTCCCCCATGTCTCGGTAATTCCCAAGCACACACACTGGAACGTGGGTCGGCACTTTGGGAAGTTCTCTCAGAATATAATTAAATGTCCTTCACCAAAGGAGAGACAGACACAAGAAAATGAGGGGGAAATTCTGTGAGCGGTTTCATCACCACAAAACCACAGAAAAAAAATATAGAACAAATATAAAGTAAGAAAAGAATTTCAAAAATCTTTCCAAGACTGTTGCTTCTTTGCTCCTCTCAGAAGGATACATTAACTGTAAATACGCCCACACCATTCTTCATTCAAGAAGAACTCAACAAGTTCAATACTCCACTTCCACCAGGGACCTAGTATCTCCTGCAGTGAGACCTATATAACTGTGTGAGGACAGTAGAAGTGAAGGCTTCCCTCACTTCTGCTGGCAACAGGCTTACTGACCCATAATCAAACCAGTAAAACACAAGTTTAAATATAAAGAAGCAGTCACCTCCTTATCATGGTTCTATACATTCCCCATCCTCCCCATCAGAGATGCAAAATGAATAGCTCACTGTTTCTATATATTAATGCAATCTGTGGCCTCTAAATAATCTGCGGCAATACCTGTCCTCCTGGGAATTTCCCCATTGCTCACAAGTCTTTTCCTTTCCCTTGTAGAGCTGGGGGTTTGTAACACGCCTAGCACACTCTGCATCTGCAGCAGCACTAATTATCAAGCCTCAGACAGCAGTATAGCAGGAACTCCAGGCCACAATCCCACAGGGAAACTGCTTGTTCAAAACAAACCCAGGAGGGGAGTATATTAAAAGACACACCAGAAGATAAAGCTATTATTTTACGTGACACAAAATCAGCTTCAGAGGCCACCAAGAAGTCTAAAAGTTTTTTTTTTTTTGATTAAACAAATGAAAGTTGGATTGCGCATGACGCTGATGATGTCTTACCACTGCTTGGTGATGTCAAACATCATCACTACGCCATTGCAGTTTTTATATACATCCAGAAACTCTGCATCCAGAGCCATTTCTGATTCTGCCTGAGGAAATAAAGGCAAAAGAAGCATTAAATAACTTGGCTCAATTTCAGGCTTGCACAGAATACAACTGATACAGCATTAAACAGGCAAAATTTCTAAAGTAACAGCCACTATAAAGGTATCTGGATTTCACATCATTGTCATTTAAGCAAGGTACCTTGCAGGTCCACTGCCTGCAGGAGCAGGATGTGAAAGACCTGACATTCTTTGAAAAAACCCATGTCTGCAATTGCTAAAACCCACCCTTGTTCTTTCCCCCCACTCCCAAATCCTGTCTTGATAACAGAATTCCACATACAGCTATAACATAGAGCACATGGCACCTATTCCATCTCTTTGCAGACCTGAATATTGACTGTACTTGGAATGCTTCCAATTCATAAAGCCAGGATGTAGTTTCTAACGAACTTCTCCTGTGTACAGCTGAAAACATTTAGTAGCCCACTTGCTTTTCATCATTTGGACTCTGCAACTTTGCGCAATTCAATACTGGTCACAACTGAATCTGCCAGGCTCCTGCTGCAATTTAGTGCCTATGGAACAGCACTCACTGGTTCCCCCAGAGTGAGAAATGCATCCATGCTTGCAAAGGGGGAGGCAACTGTGTGATATCTGTTTTCATAGAATCCTTTTCCCACAGAAGGAGAACATTTTCAAAGAAAATTCTCCTTATCTGACCGCACAGATTGAAGAGAACTGGCACCTTGGTCAAAGAGACACCTCTTCGCTGCCTTGAACCATCCCTAGAACTGGAGTGCTCAGCACTTTGCATATCTGTGATATTGCCTCTCCCTCCACCCGGAAATCAGCCTGTCAATTTTAACAAAGCGGTTACTGAGTGAGCACCAAAACACTGTTCATGCAATGAACCCCGCAGGGCATTGGCACAGCAATAGGAGCAATAAAGCTCTTGAAAAGCTGCAGCAGAAATCACACGATCAAGGGCCTTTAAATTGACTTTTCCTGAGGATAAAATAGTAAAGCTTTTGAAAGACGTGCTATGGAAGTGCACTAGCAGCCCAAATGTAGTCCGGGGAACGTGGCATCAAGGTCTTCCATATGGCACTTTGTTCTATAGCAGAAGATCCACAGGACACGTTTGTGCAACAGCCATGAGGAAGCCACTCTGTTTACTTTCACATACTATGCAGCACCTAGCACCTCTATTGCTCCTTCCTCTTCTACCTTTCAAAGGGTGTTAAAAGGTAATTGTTAGCCTAGTTTCAAGGAGCAGCCAGACAGCATGGCTTTAAGAGATTTCTTCAAGTCTCCTGGCAAGTCCTTTACAAAAGGGGTTCCTGACACTGGCCGCGTCGAAACAGGTACAAAAAAACCACAGTGTAAATATCTGGAGTGCCTCATTCCCAAAAGACTGAATGGAAAACAGCACGAGAGTTGCAGTGAGGGCACGAGCAGAGCGATAAAACAGGTAGGCAAAGGAGTGAAGAGCATCTGGGGTCACGTTGCCCCTCACCCAGTTGCCCGGCCAGCCTCAGAGCAGATACAAATGCAGAACAAATGCAGAATACAGAGAACAAAGAAGGACAAGAGACCTCCCCCTAAAAGGATGACATCTGCATTCAAGGTGACTCACCTCCTGAGGATCATTCTCCAGTTTCAAACCATCTCCTCGTTTTTTGCATTTTCCTTAAAAAGAAGAGATGTAAAAGACAAATGCATTACACTGGGCACAGAATTCCAGCATGGCTCTGTCTCCCTGAGCAGCGCCGCGGCATTTTGTACATGACCTTAAAGCAGATCCAACTTCTACTATAAGCATGGGGAATACAAGGAGAGGTGGCACAGGCATGCCTTGCTGAGGAAAATCAGCTCGTCTGTTTAATGTAAAGGTGAACAGAAAGTCTGCAGCAGCTTAAACAGTGCTCTTCACAGCATACAGTCACAATGACTGAAGAATATGGGTTTGGGTTTGCTCCCTGACCACAAAGGGAGCTGCTCTGTTCTGCTTGTTGTTGCATTAGTGTTGAAGAAGCAAAAGATATTTGGGCAGTTCAGTCATAACAGCCCCACTATGTATACGCTGTTCTTGAGAGAAGCTATGACACTGCTGAGCTATTGCGCTGACCTGAAGCAGGCAGTCTTGTAAGTAAACGTGGTCTCAGAGTCCATTAGGTGCTTTGGCTGACTTGTGACAAAAGAAAAAGGTGGCAGGGTGGAATCTGATGCAGACAGATCCATCAAAATGCAGACAGAGCTTACAAAGGGGGGAAAATCTGAGCAAAATCCAAAAAACTGTAGCAAAGGGGCTGTGGAGCAGAAGAGAAACAACCTATGAGTGCATGAAAGGCCAGCGGTGGAAGGACTGGTCTGGTCATCACCAGCAAAAGCGAAGACAGGAAATCCTCAACAGGCACCAACCCAAACCAACCCTCTGAGCACACACCACACGCTCTAGAGACATGCATTTAAGAACCAGCTAGAGGACACGTAAAACTCGGAGTAAGCTCTTAACAAAGTGCAAGAGGCATCATGCTAAACACCTGGAGAAGACACTAGAAAAGTACTAGAGAACTGCCTTGCAGTCCAGTGGCCACAATCCCATCTGCAGGGACCCACAGGTTTCTCTGCAACTCATCTGCCTCCTCTGAGGCATGCACTAAAACATAGCCCTTACATTTAAAGGTCTGACCCCTTTTTGGACCTGTATAAAGTGACCTTATAGAAATTCCTCTTGTTTTGAAGTGGCTATTAAAATAAAGTTGCCATGCGTGCCCAAGAGGCATGACAGCACCACAGACACTTAAATTGCAAGCACAAATCCAAATAAGGCTCTATTTCTCCTTCTTTTAATCTGACAGCCTGGTTTGCCAGCACACTGCTAGACAGTTGAAGGAAGGTGGATGTGTCTCTGGAACGCAGTGAACAATGTCAAGAAATCCCCTCCCAGCACATTACTCTTCAGCTACAAGCGTACTCTGCCAGCCTCAGTGGCTTCTCAACAGGAGAGGAGAATAATAAAAGAGGGCAGCTAAACATTTACAAATCTGTACCACTGAAATAGACAGTCCCTCAAAACAGGCTGTAAATAGCTGCATGCTAAGATTTCTCCTTTTTCTTATAGCTTCAGGAAGCACCGGAGAAGTACAGGGACTGACATTTTAAAGTACCCCTGGCATTTGACTCAGCACCCGTGAAAAAGGGGGCAGGCAACATTTTAAAACTCAGAACCAATGTTTCAGGCTCTCTGAAAGCGCTGCATTATATCAGTTACACTCTAGTCATGTTTCCAAATCTTAAAGCCTGCAGCCACAGCAGGCAGAGAACACCACACAATGCACTTGTATCTAGGACTAGCAGGGCGGCACTTGGCTAATGTGATTTTCTGGTGTGGACCAAGGATCGCCAGGAGTCTCAGTAAGTGAGAAGAGGCACATCTTCTGTCACCTAACTCTGGGACGGCAGAGATTTGAAATTCCTTCTCGTAATTTCTAGAAACTCAGCCTATCATTGACATAATGCGTTTGACAGCTTGGATACTCCCACAACAAACTTCCACTGACTCTTTAACAGACTATTTGCAAATCTGGGGACAAATATAGCTTCTGGAACTATTCAACTCAACTGAAGAAGATGGAGTGACCACTTGCAAAATTCATGGTTCTGGCAAATATGAAACAAAGAAGAAAAAAACCATTTGCTTCTTTTTGTATGCAGGTCAAGGATAAATGGTTACAAAATAAAAAGTTATTCAGGAAAGTTTAAATGCTGTAGTGCTTTCCTGTTTAAAGGAAATTTGCACCAGAGAAATGACCCCCTGAAATACTCTTACCAAGTATTGTTATAGAAATGCTCATACGGACATCAATATCGCTTGACGAGTGTCCCTAATGAATTCAGGATTAGCCTACTGAAAGTATTGTTGCTGTTAGCAATAATTAGGAGGTTGGTTCCACTTCTCTTGCTGTACTTTGCACCCATATTCAGCAAATGATGGTCAACTAGATCATCTGTTAGCTGTCAAGCTATTAGTGTCACCTAAAAAACCCAAGAGAGTTTAGGGCATTTTCCGAATGGAAAAAAGCTGTGACACAGTGTTCATGCCCGAGCAGTCCTAGCACAGCAGCTATGCAAGGGTTGCAGAATACAGCAGCAGATTTCAGCCTTGAAACCCTTACCGGTAGATGCTTCTGAATGTCATTGTAAAAAACACACATTTCTAAAACATTTGCAGCCCTACTGTCATCTTACTTTTGACAGCTGAAAATAGCAGAAATACTAATCCTCATTTTTTCCCCATTCTTGCAGTATATCCCTCCTGAGGGTTCAAGCGTGGGCTCTGATTTTTCCCAGACCAAATGAAGCCGTGGGATGTCTAGGAGATGCATGCCTTTTCCCCCTTTGCTTAAAATCATTTCAAGCCAGTGGAACTTGTGTGGCTTCCGTGAATGTCAAGATGTCACTGTTTCTCCAGTTGCTGATAAATTATGCTGGACTTGACCTGAATTTCTGGTATTAAAACAGAAGCCCAAGCAACCGCATAACACCTAGCCAAAACTCTTCATAGTCTGCAGATTTCTCTCGCCCTGAGCAATCAAGGTGTCCTTCTAACCTAGACTATTACTGCTCATGCTTTGAGACAGAATGCACAATTCATGTACCTTTCCCTGTTTACGGTTTTAAGTATGTATCAAGAGGACTGAGTGGTATTCTTAAGTGATGTTCATCGTTGCTGTAAAGGAGGTCATCTGTAAAGCACTAACAGAGCTGAAAAGTGCATGTGTGTACGTATTCATGCACAGTGTCTATTTCTGGAATCAGAGCTGCAAGATGGGCCAGATAAAGATGTGATACATGTAGTGAAGAGATGCCGTTCAGGCTCTAAAGGCCAGTGAGCAATGAAGATGGAGTGACGACATGATCTAGGTTCTCTGTTTTTTAAGATTACATGATGTGTGGTCTGGGAGCCTCAACTAGAAAACAAGGGTCTTCATGTGGTGTTTGCCCAGCTTCTCTAACTAGAATGCTGATAGCTCCTTATTTACAGGGGCAGTAGCAACCAACACCAAACAATCTTCTAGCAGTGCCCCAGAGTCTACAGAACAATTCTTCTTACTGGATGCCAGAAGACTGGTCAGCACTCGAGGGAAAGGGTTTAGGTTATTTTGGGGGCCAGAGAAAAAAACGTGACTTGATCCCTTCAGCTCGTGTCTGGGGAAAGATGCAGGAGCTCAAACAGCAGAAGTTACAAGATGGGAGATTGGAACTCTTGAATTACCTGCATTTCAAGCATTTCATTTCATTTCACTTCCTTTCATTCAGAATCTGTTATGGCTTTATGACCTGCATCAGTTATACAACTCACTGCAAAGCAGAACGATGACTCAGGACTGCGACTTGCTGATAGGTATCTTTTCTATGCACTGTTAGTTCCAAGGGCAGCAAAGGATCACATGTATTGGACAAAATTCAATACAATCTATAGCTGGGAGCAAGCCCTTCTTGTTAAGGATTTAATAAATGGCATCATTACAGAAATGAGCCATGCTCTCTGAGCGTGCCCAAAGAGAACCAGGCAAAGCTGCAGATAAGTCTGTACTCCAGTAAGTCCGCACATTTAAAAAAGGTCATGAAGAGTCAAGAACAAGTTAAGAGGAGGGGTAGAACGTAACAGTTAGCATGCCCTCTTCCTTCACTGCATTTACTGCCCTAACAGCTTCTATGCTTTCACTAGAAAGCATTTCCCCTTGCTTCCAAATTAGCATCTATATCCTAAACAAATGACAGCGGGTCATCAGTCAGGCAGGGCCAACAAAGCTCCTTCCAGCATTCCTAAGTCAGTTGGGGGAGGAATCAAAGCACACTGCAGAACTAACAGGGACAGGGAGGCACAACCGCTGCTAAGTGCTAGGCAAAACATTACTCAGTGAAACCACATTCGACTTCAGTGCAAAAATCAAAGCGAGGTTTTTCAGGGCGCAGCTTACAAAATTCTCCCAAATTCTCCTGTGCACATTCACAGAGATACATAAAGAATGGCACCACTGCACAGCAGAGTGAGGTGGAAGCTGCATTACAAGGCTGAAGTTGAAAACCACAGTTTATGGATATGTTTTTCAGACAGTTTGGCTACATTCCCACCAGGTTATTGCAAAATAATATCAGGCTTTCAATATACACTTTCAAATACCTTAATTTAAATACAGTTCTCAATTTTCTCTGACAAGGAATAATTCAAATGGGAGAAATCGGTTAAAAAAAAAAAAAAAATTTGCCTGGAAAACAATGCGACTTGAAATGCAATGTTCGGAACATGCATTCTGGGCAGTTTCAAATTCAGCCTAATAAAAGCAGCATGCCACACAACTCTAAATATGCATATTAGGCAGGATCTTGTACGAAAGGACAAAAAGGGAGGATCAGATCTTATCAGCACTATGCGGCAGCAGTACTGGATGCTTCACTACTAAAAGTCTATAGTCTAGGTTAGCGTCACTCTCACCGAAAGCATCACGCAGGAGGATTTTTTGTCCTAAGCATACAGAAAGAAGAACAAAACTGTCATGAGATAAAGTTAAGATGAAACTTAGATATGAACAAGTTCATAATGGTTAATTCGCACATTTTTGCGAGCAGTATTTATCAAGGATCTGCAATGCTATGTCAGCGGGAAAAGATTTGATTTTGTTACATCATGATCTGAATTTTTACATTGCACTGATTGCATATACACATTATATAAAGATGGAAACGTCTGTGGTCCTTAACTAGGGATCTTAACAGAATAAGGTTTATCTCAAATGGATACGAAGTGGAGAGAAAGCAGTCCCTTCGGATTTCAGATACATGTCCCACTGTCAGAAATGAAAGCAGTATCAGAAGAGCTGTTATCAGCATTTGCACATACCAAATCTGATCCATTGTCAAAAAAACAAAATAATAAAACAAGTCTCTGTAGTTTAGAACATGATTCTGCTCAGAGAAGCTCTTCACAGAAATAAAGGTTGGAACCACGTGATTCCCAAATTAACTATTAGTTCATATCCAAGTTGCAAGGCAGTGAGAAAACGGATGGTTTTCTTCAGCCCTGCGCACGTTATCCTAGGATATGAAAGACAAACCAGAATCAAGCTGGCTTCAGCAGTAATCCTGATCTAAGAAAGCTTTTATATGTACTGCAGAAGACTGGTATTTAAAAAAAAAAAAAAAAAAAAAAAGAGAGATAAATCATCCAGGATTTTATATTAAAATTACTAACTCAGGTCTAACCTAAAATATTCATTATGAACTTGAACTAGAGCTGGTATCTTTAACCATCTTTCCTTTGTTACTATTTTTAATATGATTTAGCCCCCAAAAAAAGAAATTACTTTCTCCCTTTCCCACTCCCTATTGTAGCTTTTTTTTTTTGTGCTAATGCATGTATAAGTTGCACAAGTGGTGCACTTAAAGATAGCACATTTCAGATATAGTTCTGCTGGGGATATGTGTGCCAGAACAGGTTCTAGCCAAGGCTGCAGAAAGGATAACAACAGTGAAGTCATTAAAAAAAAAAAAAAATCAAGTTTCCAGTAGTATAGTCATGAGATTTGACCAAGAGAAACTCACAAACAGGGAGCACACCTGCAGAGCAAGAAGGGCTCATTTGTAAAGTTGCTTTCCTGATCATAATCACACTTTAAACCAGGAGCCTGCCTAGCAGAAAACACCTCTTAAAAGAAGACAGACAAAATGCGCACTTGGGGCTATAAGAATGTGCTGCTAACATTTACATCTGAACCCCAACCTCTTTCAGCAACAGATTCCACCTTTCTACTGTGTTCAGATTTTGCCTTCAGAAACGTCTGTTTTTCATTTTTTAAGGAAATAAAACTTTACACCCTGACAAAAATTGAAAACTAAGGAAAAATGTATCAACCCATCTTAATGCGTTCCTCAGCTAAGCATTTAGAAAAGATTTTGTATTAAATATATTGCATTTAATATACTTATTATTTATATTATTATTTATTTATATATTATTTATATATTATTTATATATTATTTATATTATTATTTATATTATTTATATTGTTTATTATTTATAACATATTGCTAAGTGGATTTAAGTAATTAGCTTCTCTTTTATCCTTCCCTCCTGCGTACATCAATCACTGCAGATAACATTTTATGAATTTAACAATATTATTGTTTTCAAAAACAGCTCAGCAAGAACTTCTATACACAGAACAAAACTCAGTAGCTGTCTAAATATATTAAAAAAATAAAGGAGAAGTTTATTATACAGTTCAGATAATTTAAATATGCAAAGCAGCAGGCTACTGCATTCATCACAGAGCATGTAAAATAACGGCTTCTGAATTTTCTGAATTCTGGTTTTGATCTGAAGTTCAAATTGCAAAAAATGGACTCCAGTATAGGAGACTTCTTCCGCCTATATTATTATTTCAGGAACTTACATCTGTGTACTCCAAAAAATAAATACACACTTTTTCCTGAAGAAAGTGGAAATAAATGGGTGTTTCTGAATTCCACATAAGTTCTTAATTAAGACTGAGAACGACCAATCAATCTGCATTAAAAAGGAAGTTATAAATCTTACCTTTGTCTACTACATCCCAGACTTCAACCTTAACGATATCATCAGTGGCTAAAAGCACAATAAGAACACAAAATGTTAGAAAAAGGGTTTCAGCAAGTTGGAGAAGAACTGTCCCCCACCACGCAAAGCCTAACCCAAAGCAAACAGTGTCAAAGTAAGAAATTCATGTCAAAAGAAAAGCTAAGTAACTCCCCAGCAAGTTAGAAAAAAAACCCAAAGCACAGTTTAAAGAAGGCCTGCCATTGAAGAACCAAGATGTACACCAAAACTAGGCTCTCTAAAGAGCTTCTTAAAAATTATTAGTCACATAAGTGATATTGTTAGATCTCCTTAAAATTGTGTGTCAGATTTGGACCGCATTATAAAAATCACACCTAGATTCTTTTCATAACATGCAGAGGTTTCCATGTTCTTCTTTCAGAATAGATGTAAATTAAATGTAGAGAATAAAGGCTAGTCTAAAAGCAATGTGTGCAATGGAAAAAAATGGGAATACATCTATTTAAAGATGATCAACTATCTCTGTGTTTATATTTAAAGACGATCAACTGTATTAATAATATTTTTATGTAAATGTGGCAAACGGGACAGATACTCCTGTGGTCACAGAAATCTATTCTCTCTGCAAGTTTCAAGCTACGTTGGCTTATTCTTCTGACAAAAATAAGATATTACTAGCAATTATGCCTCTTAAAGAGCTGCAGAGTCCATAAATAAAGGACAGCAAGGCAGGAATTTGAGATGTGAGTTGCTAAAATCTAAAGCAAGACAAGCAAAATTCTAACTAGAAAAAGCTCCTGCTGATAATGACAGCTAGCGGTTTAACTTTCAGGCTGCATGCAGAATAAATTAACGGAAGCTGCTCACTGAATCTGAACAAGCACTCTCATCTTCACACGGTGTTCCAAGAAACAGCTGCTTTTGGGACATGATACAAGGTACTAAGCAAAAGCAGCTATAGAGGAGGAAGACAATGGCTTAAAGTAGAAAATAATCTCCCATCATGGCATGACTGAATATAACTAAGTGTCATTGTCAAGCCAGGAAACATTTCTTCAATGGAATCCTTTGTTAGCTTAAAATATTTCCAAATTCTGTAAAGACAGATGAATAAAGAAAAAGTTTGATCATCCACTTCCTGAGAAAGATATTTTTACAGTCATGTATAAAACCAAATCAGAGGCTGTTTTTCTCACAGCAACTCCCACTTAATCCTCCAATTTGCTAGTAAGGCAGAAGACGAACAAGAGACTTGCCCAGGATCAGCCACTGCATCAACAGGCCCAGATGGTACTGAAAACACAACAGGCATACAGAGGCTCGTAGTCTTCTGCTTTAACCATTACGCTCCTCAAATTCCTTCTCTTCCTGAATATTTCTACAAGTCATCAACAGGGCATAGTGCAACCACTCCCCATTACTCACATGATTGGCATCAAGCTGTATGAACAGATATCCATACATATCAGCTCTCAGAGTGTGACCTGGGATGCTCAAGCCCACAGTGTGTTCAGGGTGCACCGTGACCCAGCAAGTGCTCTGACACAGATAACCTATTTGAGTTCTGTTCCCAAATTCAGACCCTGCAACTGGAACCAGCAGTGCTGTGGCTGTCCCAGAAGAGCAAAGCAAAGGCAATCTTTGTTCCTCTCAACAGTCAAGACATTCTGCAAGATGACAGGAGACGTTTTCATCTTTTAGACGGCAAACTTTGCAACACCACGGGAGGAGACTAGAAAACAGTTTGTTCCTTCTAGTAGCTTCATGTGAAGAAGCAGATAACTTCTAGGAAGCAGTTTCTATGGAGAAGTTGGAACCCCTTTCTGGAAAACGAAATCCCTTGGGTGACTTGCAGCGCCCTCCTGGGAGACGGCTGAGTACCTGACACTGGAACTTTGCTGCCAAGCTCCAGTGATCTCCACCAGTGGTCTTCACCTTCCTATCCTAATACCAAGTGCAAGTGCACCCTCAGTTACAGTTTGTTCTCCTAGTGAGTAATTTACACAGCACTAAAGTCCTGCTGGGCAGTATGCCTTCCAGATAGTCAGGGAGTGGAACAGTTCGATGCAGAAAGAAGAGACCTGCTAAGGGTCTCTATATCCTTTTTGCTAAGGGGAAACACAGAACTTAAAGAACTTGACTACACGAGATCCAAGAAAACCATTTTCCCATGTTTTATTTTTTTCCCCTCTGTGTTAGGAACAGTGTTCCTGCTAGCTACCAGACAACAAATTCTTCCTTTTCATCACCAGCTTCGCTCCTGGCTATCTTGAACGCACAAGAGGATAATTACTTTAATGCAGCTGTATTAGCTTTCTTATGACTCACACACAGGTGTACGAGCAGCTTTTCACCTTAACGGCATCTGAAGGCACGTTGCAAAAAAGGAGCGCTAATTCATCATTTTAATTCTATAACGTGGATTACCCTAAACCCATTGCATGGATAAAACCACCGAGAAAACTCTACTCAGTTGCTATTTAGCTAAGTAGTCTGTAGCCAGTTGCACGTAAGACCTTGTTTTCCAGGAAAATAGCGGAGAAATGACAAGGCTCCATTTGCAAGAAAGATCCTTTAAAAAAATAAGAAATCATGCCTTTATAGGTGGCTTTGTCAAAAAAAATTCAGATTCTCAGACATATTCATTCTCATAGTTACATGATTCACCTTGTATTTTGGATCACAAATCCTACAGAGCAGAGCAGCTCCGTCATTCCACACACTCATCTATAAAGCTTTCAAAGTATTCTGAACAAAAGTATTTGCTAATTTTTACTTCAGACTCCCTTTCTGAGACTGATAGAAGAATAAAACTGATGACTAGCATCATCTAAGAACTGTACATTAGAGTCAGAAATGGTAACTCCTTACCTAGACATAAAAGTTAAAAAAAAATTCCATAACAAAGGCAGTTGGCTCAGAAAAGTAATTTTGTTCATTCTCAGCAGCAAAATATCTCTCAGATTCCTTTATCTTTATTAAATCCTCCAATATGAAACTTCTGAAGACATGACAAGGGGAACATTCCATATTTAAAATATTAATCATCTAATACCAGGCAATATGAGAACTCTGGAACATTTGACAGCAATTTAATTAATAACCGTAAATATTTGCTGCCAACTACCTCATAATGTTTATTCAAGGGAGATTGAGAGCATGGTCACAGGCAAAATAAACTTTCTTTTTCCTCTACAGATTAACTCAGCCAACAGGATGGTAATTAGATCTGAGTCAACTTCTCGCAGTGCCCATATCATCTATCTTGGATGGAAAGTTTTCACAGCAGGCACCATACCTTACAATGTTTTTAAAAGGGGGTTATTTTTATAAGTTTTAAGGAGATCAGCCAACAATTTCCTGTACTACTGGAAATTATTAGTAAGAAAATAACACAGTTTTCTAAAGTGAAAAAAACAGAAGTGAAAGGCACAATTTAACGTACAGTCTTCCAAACGTTCCAACGAGTCTGGCAACACTTTACCTTTGAGAAAAATCCATCACCATATGCACACATGGCTGTCAACTCTAACCAGCAAGCCCTATAGAAACGTATCACATAAACATTAGAACTCAGCACTAGAAATAACACACCTGCAACTACTGACTTACAGCGAAGCCAACTTCACACCTAGCTGCTTTCTACCTTGGGATCATGTCCATGTTGAAAAAGCCAGTGCCTAAGTCTCAGCTCAGTAAAAGGAAATGCAGTCCCTAAAATATGCAGACACATGTGAGATGATTACGTCTTTCTACACATGGAATAGACTCTTCAAACACTTTTTACTTGTAACCATCTGTGTACACAAAAACAACTAGGTATGAATTAGCCTCTTTAAAAAATAATAATAATAAATGCCAAATTCCAGTGCTGTATTTAAAAACAACCCTTATATTACAAGCACTGATTAGAGAGGAAACTAAACATCTAAGTTTTTACCTATGATACTGTAGAAAATCACGTTTAACATTCACAATGCTCTTCACACTTTGATATCTGAGAAAGAAGTAGGGAATACTTCTGACTTAAGACTGAAGCATTCAAGTTTGTTTTTGGAGATGCTTTCCATAATCCAAGCAACTTTCAAGCTCTACCTCCATACATCAGTAATGGATGTGCTGATATTCCAAGAGAGGAATGAGTGTGTCGGGAAAGGATGCCAGAGCTACAGCGCAGTATGTCAGCCTTGTCACTGCAGATGGGGAACACTGCATGAATAATGCAGATCTGTCAATGTCTTGGGCCAGTGGATAGGCAAAACAGCAGGGAGAAGGTTCTCCAAAATAAAGATGCTTTATGAAGAAACGCAGAAGTTAACGAGCAGACCTCTGCATCATCACAATACAGAGAGTCCCTGTCAAAAAATCCGAGCACCTGTGACACAAGGCTTAGCTCAATGTCAGAACCTCTTTTTCGTCAGAATGTCAGAACCTTTTCAACCTTTATCAAGAAAGGGGAGACTAATTTAGAAGGCTGTCTTCAAAAAGGAACGAGACAGTCTCCTGAACTTTGATTACCAGTACCTTGTGAAGCTACCATAGCAGTATGTGCTCACACTCCTTGTGCTGAAGCCTAGGAAGCCAAGAGATATTACAAGAGCGCTCTCCCAAGGCAGCCTGCTTGCAGACACATCCTGTGACTCCACGATCATTGACACGAGACTTATGCATTACAGGACTAGGCAATACAAATTTGATCGCTGAATTAGTCAAAGCACCCAATATGGCGTTTACCTCAACTTTATGCTCTTATTCTAGTTGTGAGGAGAGAGAGGGTACATAATTCAGCATAAAGTCAGAGTGGTGTCGAGAGGCTGTATTTGATACGACGTACTTAAACTGCTGACATTATTTTAAGCAAAATCAGACTTACAGAGCAAGTTCATGCTGAATCAGTACTTCATCCCACAAGGCTGTGGCATTTTTGATCAGGAACCTGAAAGCTGGATTTACTGCACTGTTGAACCACAGCCTTATGCAATTTCAATGCCTGCGGAGTCTTCTCCGAGCTAGATCCAGGGCTTTCACAGCCGCTTTAAACTGCCACAGCAGATGGGAAAATCACATCTCATCTCTCAAAGTGAAACAAGCACTTTAAAAAGCTACTGACGAGAATCCTCTGTGCTTCAGTAACTCAACCTAAAGTTATTATTACTACAATCATTTTTAAAACATAATTTTTATCACTTACTGGATGCTGTTTATATTTTGATCAGACAGTGAAAGACAAGAGTGCACCATGTTGTTCACTTGTTCACAACATAGTAACAAGAAGCACAGTTATCCTCAGAGGCAGATTTCCACAATAAAAATGTTTTCACATGTCAAGTATATCACAAATATTCCCAATTTTTTTTGATGGAAAACCTTCCTAGGATTGCAGCTTCCAATGGTATATCCTTTAGTACTTGCAACATATAGTTGTAAGTAAAGTTATTAAAAACACAACTGAGAAACCCTGAACAATAAATTTAAATAACTTGAGTGCTGAGAGTCCCTTTTCTTCCCCAAACAGACACAGAAGAAAGAAACAAAGGAGGATGCAGTAGAACTTCTACCCTCAGGCACAGACAATGCACTGCTCCATGACCGTCACTCCCTCCACCCCTCTCCTTTCTTACTTTTATAGTTCCAGTGGATGCTGGTGACTTGGATCTCCTGAGTTGGAATATATTCCTCAATAAATTTCTTCCCCTGCAGTCGGTGCCAGAGTGTGGTTTTCCCAGTGTTCCTGTCCCCTCGGATAACAATTTTCACTGAAGAAAAGAGCAAACAGACAAATAAAGTTGATTAAAATAAACCTGAGAATGCTTGGAAAAGCATGTTAAAATTTGCACGCGTTATTCAGATGTAATTAATTCTCTCACGTTAGGCATGATGGCTTGTTAAAAAACAAGTGCCTCAGTCGTTAAAATTACTGTTCATTCAGCTACTCAAACTCGCTCAGCAGAAAAAAAACAATGACAAGACTGAGTCCTCAGAACCCTGCACAGCTTTGGCCAGCTAAGTTTCTGCTCTTATTTCTGCTCACTTTTCATCCTCCTGCCTTCTCTCACTTGTATCTAGCCCTTACTCCAACTTCATCATACCCTATTCCTTTGCAAGCCTTTAATGCTAGGCTTCTCCTTCAATTATCTCCTCTGTCATTCACATTTCTCCTTAAACACTGCTCATTCCTTGAGGAAATAATATTTTCCTAGAGCCTGTTGTACAATGTCATTAAAAGCTCAAGGACCAGTTCTTCACTGACCTGAATTAGACAGGGTATTCTCTTCAGAAGTGCTGCTCCACTTTCATAGGGGTGGGCATTAAACCAAGACACTGGTGCAAAAGGTCTGCGAATGCTCTTGGAGAGCTGAGAGGCAGCTTCTGGTGAACATCATCACAGAGGTAAGCTGTTACCATTCTCGGCTGCCCTCAGCTTTCCTTTGCTGGAGCAACAGCCCGCTTTCCGGGGAAGCGGAACAAGACCGTGTATTGCTCTTCAGCTGCTCCAGATCACAGCCCAGATTAGCTCAGACAAGGAGGCAATCTCGAGGAACACAGTCTCTGTCAAAGGGACAAGGTAATTCACATCCACAGCGGTCTATCTTAAACCGCCACTGATAAATTCACCAAACGACCTCTGTTGATAGCCATAGTCCAGCTCAAATTTAATCAAAATCAGTCTATCTTACATCCACTAGAAAAAGGCTAAGTTGAACCAAAACAGGCATGCCTTTTCGGGGGACACAAGCTGGCTTAAATAACACTGAAATAAAACAAAGAGAAACTGAATCTCTGTGAGTCCTCCATGCCTCAGTTAGAGAGAAAGTCTCTGCAGCATGTACCAGGTCTTACTGCTGTTAAGGTTCAAGCGTACTGGTGGCGCTCAGCAAAAGGAATTCTCAACAACTGCACTCTCAGGTAAAGCCAGAAAGGCTGCACTGCCCCTGTCCTGCCTCCAGGCCAGCTGCTTGGGCCACTTAGCTGAACTACGATGATGTGCATGAGCTTGTTCACATGTGTCTATAGCCATAGCAAGAAAAGTGAGTCAATAGAGAAATACATTCAAACTCGCCCCAAGGAAAGGAAGTGTCCAAAATAACTTGTTGAGGAGAAAACAATGAATCCACAGCGTATCACTTGTACTAGCACCATCAAGTGTTCTCAACCCAGCAAAGCAATTTCTGCCGCAATTAGTAGCGTGGACTTTCCAGAGTCTACCTAATGTCACCTTGTTCTTTCTGAAAAGAGTAAGTGTCGTTTTTTGAAGTTTTCTGTTATATTTTAGATATCTATCTAATATATATAAAGCATATAAACCCATACACACATCCCATCTTTGTTTTAAGTAGCAAGCACAAGGCTATTGGGAGTTGTGCAGCTGACTTGAACAGAGTCAGAAATTTTACGCTTGTGTTTGATACATGGGAGCCGTTATCCCCTGGAAAATGGGTCACTCAGACATCTAATAGCAGGTTCAAGTCATTAGCACTAGGTTGTGCATCATCACTCGGGCAAAGAAATCTAAGACCGAGGGCTGTCTTTTGTTGGAACTCAGGAATTATTAGAGGCATCTCCAAAACCTAGCAAGAGAAGCAGAAGAACCGCATCATTTCAGGAAAAGTTTGGTAAGAGTGCCTGATACAACATATAACGGTATATGGAAGAGCTTTGCCTGGTGCAATTTTGTGTTGCAGTTCTGCTCTCATCCATTAAGATGTATGGCTGTTTATTCCTTTAAAAAGTTACCTGTTAAAATAGCAAAAGGATGAACAAGGCAGAAATGAACAAAATATTTATATGCTGACTTCATTTACAGGTACCAGAGCATCTCTGCAGAGACAGCAAAGCATTCTCTGCATTTCCTATTGCACTGTGTGGAATTTCAAAGAATTCCTTAGATTTTTCTTAATTCATGCAACAAGTCCATGGTACAGTTAGAATAAGAACCTACTTGATGCCTTTAAAACCTGAGCCTTTTGAAATGTTCTCACTGCTTACCTCAGAGAGACATTTTAAAATTCACATTCCCCCATAAAGTATAGCATTAGCTACTGAAACAGGGAGTTCCACGAGACAAATGGACTCTTCATCATTTATGCTGTCTGTTGTTTCTCAAGGTGCAGTTTCAGGGTCACTTCCAGATGACTTATGCGTGAGCTATCTCCAGAAGAGGCAGTCTTATACACCCCATTTTTTCCCTGTGCCAACACTATTATTTGTGCAGTTACCTGTGGAGTTGGATCAGGGAACTGAACTGGCTAAAAACTAGTCCCCAAAATACTTCTCCACAACACTTGATTTCCCACTGTAGCTCAAGCGCGCAGCTGCATGAGCGGTAGCAGCAAGGTATTAGCATAGCATGGCATGCCAGGAGCAGGTGGATCACCCACCCCTTTGAGCAGCTCACACTTAGATTAAATTAGTGTGCTGGTGGCACCACATGCTCAGTTTGAACATGTCGAGCCATCCTTTTCACCTTCCATATTTTCCATGTTAGGATCTCTTTCCTTCTACACAGTTCGTTAATTTTCACTGTTTTTTTTCTGAAGAAAGAAAAAGCCTTTAAAAACAAAACAGGAAGAAGTTAGGTCACGTAAATAATTTTTAGCAAAATAAAAAAAAATCTGTATTTGGGACTTTGGTTTGGACAGGCCTACCCAAGAACAGGCATTTGCAAGACACAACTGAGTGAGCTTCAGAGCACAACAAGCACCAGCTAAATCACACACCTGGGCTGTACCTAAATGTGAGAAGAGAACCAGCCATTATGGTCCTCATCCTATGGGTCTCGCATGAGTACTGTTACCTATGAGACGTATACAATTGCTGCCTTATTTTAAGTTAAATTATTACTTATTGCAAACAGCCACAGATTTGTGGCAAAGATAGCAGAATTATCTGTGGAAAGAGGGGCAGGTAAGGGGAATAGGTAAAAATCTGAGGAAAAAGCTAGACAAATCATTTCTCATTCATACCGTAAAGTGTCAGGAAAAACAGAGGAACTTTGCCGACAGGGGAACGGAAGCAGAGCAGTAAAGACGCAGAATCAGAGAGCAAGTCTCAGACTGAGAACTGGAAATCAGGAACTCCCAACTCTGCTCATATTCCTCGAGGGCACTGCAACGACTAGGGATCTCAGATCCCATACCAAAGATCCCCAAACTTCTAGGACAACATCCCCCATTCCAAGGGTCATAACCTTATTCTCTGTAAGGTCTTTGGGATCGTGACTATAAGGCTGTAATTCAAACACTAAGCTGCTGCTGCTGCTGCTGCTGCTAAAAGAAGCAGATGTGCTCTGCAGACATCCTCAAGCACACTTCTTGAGGGGAACAGGCTAGACAGCAGTCAAAGCAGGCCTCCAAGTTTGCCACGTGTTGCACAAACACCCAGGTCAGCACAAAGGAGAAGACAGGAGGAGATGGAAAGCAGCAGGAAAAAGAAAATCTTTCTTTTGGGAGTTCAAGCTATCCCAATCAGGAGAAAAGAAGTGACTTTTAACAGATTTGTTCCCTATACTAGGAACTATGATCTCACATAAACATCTCAGCCATCACAAACGTTGTACAGACCATTTTTAATCCCTGTACTTGCTACAGTACTCAGACAACTACAGTATTACTTGGGGCATGGCACATAAATCAGAAGAGTTGCATGCAGATGACAGAGAGAGCAAATAAGGCTTCTGTGTGTTGGGAATGCAATATAAAAATGCTTTTGTTACGAAATATGATGTCCCATGCAAAGGAAATGATGGGCTATTACTGGCCTTTGCTCTTGTCAGAGATCTAAACCTACCCACCCTGCAAAAGTTTTCCTTTTGAAAACTTGGCTGAGCAGAAGGGAGGCCATCAACCCAAATCAATTCAGTTCAACTTAGAGGAGCAAACTACCCATCACTTATAATCCTCAGTGCTATTAAGACACCACACGGTCTTCATTTTCACCTCAAATAGGCGTTTGTTTGGTTATGAAATATACTTGATAGCCGTGAAGGCTGGCACAGCATTGCCTGTTCTGAACTGCACAGCAAGCCGGCATCACGAGCCAGGCGATAAGGCCCACATCCTGTCCATTTGCTGCCCGCTTTATCGGTAAGAAATCCGAGGCAATCTCGGCATACTACAAATACTTCTGGTAAGGAAACACGCTTCAGTTCATGACAGTAAAGGAAACATTTCTGTAAAACCAGTCATTGCGGCACCCTTTAATTTAGATCTATGCAGTTGCAGGAAAAAGAAAGAGTTCTAAAGATCTGTGTGTATTAAAGATGACTACAAAAAACATTTTGCACTCCCCTGTTGAATGTCACACTGAATTTCATGTATTTGCTAAAAAAAGGTGCATTGACGATAACACAGGATTTGCAGCTCTGCCCTTCCCTTAGCAATGGCACTTGTATATGACATTCCTTCAAAATGCTGGAACCCATCCTATTTATCAACTGCCATGGCTATGTAGGGTACTTCAAAACTCTTCAGCAGACTGCCTGTATCTCCTATAAATATTATATAATAGCATCACTGGGAAGAGTTACTATGGAGATTGGAAAGCTTCCCTTAGGGCAGTGACAGAAAGCTGTAGTTTTATTATAGATATAAAAGCAGTAATTAGAACACAAATTCTGTCAAGACAGGGCACAAAACAAAAAGCTTTCCAGAGGCTTTCTGTAACGAGACAAAAAGCAACCCAAGCTACCGTTTGTAGCTTAGCTGTTTGCATTTTTGGCCCTGCTGTATTACTAATAAGAAGGTATACATACACACAGGTCACTCAACCATGCAGTTAGTCAACACACAAAGATTTATCCCCTTCTATTTTTGCGCCAGCAAGATGCAGTTGATCTTTATTGTACGTAGCACAAACATTCACCTCCACAAAAATCAACTTTCAAATTATGTAAGAAAAAGGAGTTGACATTAGCTACCTGATCTTAAACACTTAACAGTAAGCACATGAATGCACTCTGGTCTGTAGGCTCCACAAAGCCTCTGCAGAGATCAACAGTCTTTAACTAGCGATTTTCCAGGTATACGGTTGACAATGCAGCACTATATGCCAAGGTATAATAGCTTCATCCTCATACCTAATCTTTCATTAGGGATCAAGTCTCTTAACAGAAACGGTGTGTTTCTGTTCATATTCACGACTGCTTGCTAAGACCCTACTTTCTAAATTAAGTACTATTCTTAGCATATTCCACAGATGTGATCTGGATAAATGCACCAAATGTTCTCCCTACTAGAGTAGAGAGCTTCAAAAACACATCAATTCAAAAGCAGTCTATCATGATAACACTAAAAAACCCTCCCCAAACTCTGAAGGGCTAAGTTCTCCCTTCCTGTACAGTTTCAGATTACGATATAGCATAATCTCTATTCCCCCAACATGTGTGTGTTTAGAGAAACTATTCTGTAGCATGTTTACAAATCAGTCTTAATCCAAACTGCTCATTTCTCAGTCTTCTGCAATTCGACTTCACTGCCTGCACAGACCCATACAGACAAGCTAATAACACAAGAGCACTGCAAGCAGCATGTCTATTTTCAGCAAGGATTACATATATATCCTCCTCCTTATCACAATTGTTACTTTGGGATGTATTTCACATACTTGCAGTGCCTTCCTGAAACATATTAGAAATAACCTTTACTGAGCTTCAAGGGAAAAAGGCAACCTTGCACCTCAATACTGAAAGGAAAATAATTCTGAAAGTGTTCTATGAAAAAAGAGCAAATGTATAAGTTACAGAAAGAGATAATCATAATGAAATTATGTATCAAGGTAGTTAAAGGGGCCCATCACTCACCTTTTATTAAAGCCTAACAAGGCAGAGTTTTTCAAAAGTCCCTGACCATATAACCATTAGAGCTTAATTGTAAATAGCCTTATCCAGAGCTGTAGAGAAGGTCACCCACACACTTGGGGGAATAATGCTCCTGATGCTTCAACTGGCTAAAACTGATTTACAAGAAATTCTCTCTTGTATCACAGTCAGCGGAAGGCATGCAGGCATTCAGGACATCTCCTGCTGACTGGGGACACTGCTGCACCACAGGTTCCTAAGTCTGGCACAAAAACTTAAAGTTCACCATCCCTTACTCTGCCCACGTTTCTGCATGCTCTAACACTTAATTGCATACTTGGCTTTCAACTACTGGCAAAAGCACCACCCCGCAAGACAAACAGCATATGCATTTTACAATTCCACAGGGGCCCCCGGAAACAGGCCCCCCCGGGCACCGGCTGGGACCCACCGCTGAGGTTTGCTTCCCACCCGGGGCTTGTTCTGTCCCCCGCCAGTGACTCCCCAGGAGCTGGGCTCCGACTCACTGTTATACTGGACTCCCTTGGCAAACCTCCTCTGCAGAGCCTGGTTCATGGACTGCAGCCCTGCAGGGATATTCTTGTCTCTGACCGGAGTCTGGTCCGAGCCCACGAGCTTCTTCAGGGCCGAGAACATCTTCCTGGTCCCCCACCTTCGCCACCACCGGCGTTTCAGACACCTCCAGGGAACGGGCCGCGGCTCCGGGGCTCAGGGGCAAGACGGCGCCGGGGGGGGCATAGGAAAGGTCACGGCTTGGCAGGGCCACGGGCAAGTCAGGGCTGGGGCAGGGCCGGCGGGGCCATGAGGGGCGTCCGGGGCGCGGCAGGGCGCAGGTCTGCGGGCTCGAGCCGCCGGCGGGGCGACGCGGCGGGGAAGGGGGCTCAGCTGGGGCCCCGCCGCGTGCCTGGGGGAAGGGGCGCTAGCCGGGCATGGCCCGCGGCTGGGGCGGCGCAGGGTGGCGGGGAGAAGCTCCTGCGAGTGGCGGTAGGGCCGGTGCGGCGGCTCAGCCCCGCCGGGCCCCGCCGCTCGGGGCCGGGCGCCGAGAGAGGAGGCGGCGCGGGGCTCCCGCCGCCACCGCCATCTTGCCTCTTCCGCTTCGCCGCGGAGGGGCCGGGAGGCGGTAGCGCCGGCTACGGAGGCCCGCGCGGGCCAGCAGAGCCGGGGAGGCGGAGCGCGCCCGGCCGGGGGCGCTGCCCGCCGGGCGGCCGCGGGGGTGCCGGTGCTCGCCGCCGTCGGGGCGGCCCCGGACCCTGCGGGCTGAACCGCACATCGGCTGTGGGGCTCCTCCGAGGGCCCCCCCCCCCCCCGCGGATCCCTCAGGGCCCCTGCGACCGGCCGGATCTGCCGTGATCCCCCAACGGCCTCCAGTGACCCCCCGTAGCCCCCAGTGACTCCCTATAATCCCCTCTGTGACCCCGAAGGATCCCGCCCTGGCTCCCCATAGCCACTATAAGCCCTCCTGTGACCCTGTGATCCCCATGACCCCCTGTAACCCCTCATAGCCCCTGTGACCCCCCAGGGCCCCCCTGTGACCTCCCATAACCCCCCCATAACCCCCTCTTGTGCCCCCCTCAGGGCCCCCCATGGCACCCCCTAACTCCCCTTAATGCTCTCCTATGACCCCCTCCAGGACCCCCGATGACACCCCCATAACTGCCCATAAAACCCATGACCCCCTGCGATTCCCATCATCTCCCTGTGATCCCTTACTGTGGCCCCCCCAACCCCCTGCTGACCTCCCGCCCCGCTCCCCGTCCCCACCCTCCTGCAGGGCCCAGGATGGGGCAGGGGAGATGCCTCGTCATGGCCTGGGGGGTACTGGAGGGGGCCGTGATGTGGGGGGACACGGCAGGATCGGAGGGTAAAAGGGGACAGCAGCCCCCACCGGGGCGCTCGACTTTGTGAGCACCCTAGGGCCCGGAGCTTCCCTATGTGCGTGCCCCGGGTCCTTGGGACCTGGTCTCGAGGGTGCAGCCCCCAATAAGGACCCAGGGCCCTGGGTGTAGGGCAGAGGTACCGATGTCCCGATGACATGGCTTGGGGACTTCGCCCAATGCTGACCTGGGACTGAACATCACTAAGATCAGCACCCCGAGCGAGGAGGCTGGCAGCGAGTGCTGGCACTGCCCTGGGCTTGCAAGGATCCCCTGGGCAAAGGGGCACCTTGGGTACCGCCTGCAGTTCCCATGAGATCATAACCTGCCCAGGACCTGGGGCAGCATGGAGCAGGGCGCCCTGGGGAGGAGCAGGATAGCCTGGCTCCAGCTAGTTCCCTTGCTGTGCTCCTGGCTGGCGGCATGCTCCCTGCATCTGTCCTCCGGGATGCTCGCCAGCATCCTGCTGGCAGGAGTGAGACTGAGGGAGAAACAGTGCCAGCTGCGGGGGGCTTGCAGTCCCGCTGGGCCCTTCCTGCTGCTGCTGCTGTGCTGCCATATGAACTATTTGCCTGTAGGGAGGTGCCCGCTGCCCCCTTCCCAGCTGCCTGTCATCAGCCCCTGGGAGACGGGGGGGCTGAAGCCCATCCAGCAGGAAGCCCTGAGCCCCCTCCGGCACACGTTGGCTACCCCAGCACCGAGAAAGGGGCAGGAGGCAGAGGCTCAGTGCGGGTCAGCCAGCAGCCCTGACAGGATGGGGGTACCCAGTAGGGGAAGTCAATGAGGATTCAACAGCATCACCTAGACCCTCCTGGAACTCCCACCCCCACCCCTCCCTGCACCTCTGCAGGTTCCGGATGGACACGCTGGGCTCATTAGTCACGTTAGAGACATTTACTGCTTGGCCAGGGCCGTGGCTGTGCAGGCGACGCACCAGGGCTGCTCCCAGCGCCTTCCTGCGTGGCCAGGGCTCCTGCGCTGGGTGCAGGCAGCTCGTCCTCTGCCCCGCATCAGTTCGACAAATGCAGAAACTCCTCTTCCTCTGCAAGAAGAGAAGTGCATGGTGTGACAGCCAGACCTGTGGACCCCATGGTGTGCTGCTCACTTTGTCCCTGCCATCAGGGATGGTTGGGAAGCAGTAGGGACCTTCCATGCACCCCCTTGCACTTGAGGGTGTTGGGCTCCTGGCCCCCATCGATGCTCATGCAGCCCCTGCAGTGGGGCACAGTGGCCCTGAGGCAGTGCCTGACACAGAGGGGAGCAGCCCCACATGGGAGCTCAGCTCAGAGGTGTGCTGCAGCCTTCCGAGCTCCAGGATACTTGGCATACTGGGAGCAGGTTCAGCTGGGGTTGGCCATGATCAGACATCCCTGTGGTCACCCCTCTCTGCACTAAGATTTCCGCTGCTACACTCAGGAAAATTTGACTGCTCCTCCATCTGTCCTGAGCACCGAACAGTGTCTGTTACCATGGGCTCTGGAGGACTGTGTCTCCTCAGGTGGACACAGGCGGATGGGTTTGAGGTGCGAAGGGGCCATGTATGCTGACACTGAGGCAGGGCAGCCACTGGGTGCATGGGCTGGGCTGGGCTTGGTGGGGCAAGGGGATGCATTAACATCCCCCAGCAGGAGCAACCGTCCTGATAGATTCCCGTTCTGGAAATCCCCCAGTGATGGAGACTCCATGTCTGCCCTGGCCTTGCTCCCCAGCACTTCACTCTACCACTTCTCAGAAGGCTCTGACATGGAAGTCCCTGTACCAACTAGAGCAGAAGGGTCCAGCGAGCATCGCATGGAGGGTAAACCCCAAACTGAGACCCCAGTTTGGTGCTCATTTGTTGTGAGGTTCTCCAACCCTGCCAAATCTTTCAGCTGCTCTTCTCTCCCTGTGCTATGCTGGGTATCCCCTGCAAAGAGGCTGTTGCTTCAGTGCTCCCTGCTGCACTGAAGCCTGCTCAGAACCCTTTCATCAAGATATTTTGAAGTCCAAACCTGGTCTCAGCAACTCTGCAGCCTCTATAATCCCCCTACTTGATACTGTCTGCAGAAAAATGATTGTATTCCTCAGTCCATCAGAGTCTCAGACCCGGGATGGACTCATCCCAGATGCAGTACAAACCCATCCCATACCCATCCTGGACTGAGGACAGACCAATCCTAGACCCAGGACAGATCCATCCCAGATCCATTCCAGACTCAGGACAAACCCATTCTGTATTCAGGATAGACCTGTTCCAGATGCATCCCAGGCCCAGGATAGACCCATCCCAGACCCAGGACCTGTCCCAGACCCAGAATGGACCCATCCCAGACCCTGGATTGATCTGTCCCACACCCAGGCAGACCCAGCACACCCAGACCCAGAGGAGAGCATGACCAGAGGTGCTGCAAGCAGGTCCCCCCGGCTGCTGCCCTGGTTTCCTGCAAGCATGACAGCGGTGGTATGGAAGGGAGAGATGGTGCCGTGTGGGCAGGTTGGCCCATACCTCCCAGCGGGGGAGCTCCACAGTACTCCTTGCACTCCTTCTCCGAGTAGAACTGGTTCCCGTTGCCCTTGCAGCCTCCGTAGTTAAAAGTGATGCACTTGCCCTGGGCTGCGTCGAATGCCCAGCGTATCACCAGCTTCTGGCAGGGACCCTGGACGATGGGCAGCCTGCAGGCAGCTGCAGGGACACAGGGCAGCTCTGAGGGCAGGCCAGGTCCCAGGGGCTCAGGCCCAGGGTGCTGTGCTGACCCCAGGTGCACACCAGTACCTCCCACACAGATGTTGGGCAAGACCATTCTCAGATGCCCCCAATTCCCTCTGCTGCCTCTGCAAAGGCACTTCCTGCACCTTCTCTCCATGATGCCCTCAGCCCACCAGGATGTCCCTGGTGGGACGCTTTGACCTTGCTTGAGCAGGGAGGTTGGACTAGATGATCTCCAGAGGTCCCTTCCAACCTCAACCATTCTGTGATTCTGTGATTCTATCCTCCACACTCTCCTTCCCCATCTCCCTCTAGGCTGGCTTTGCTCCCCCGAGCCCCAAGCCCTGAGCTCTTGCGGCTGGCCAGGGAGCGTGCTGCCAGACTATCCCGCTCACCCTCTGTCCTGCAGGCCTGCAGGCACTCCTTCTCTGAGTAGAAGTTGTTGCCATTGCCCAGGCAGCCGCCATAGAGGAAGGTTTCACAGGCCATGGAGGATGAATTGTAGAAGAAGCGGGTGAGCATCCCACTGCAGGGCCCAGAGTCTCTATTCAGCCTGCAGGAATCTGTGGATGAGCAGGACATGAGTTGTTGCAGGGAAACAATGCAGCTACTGAGCGATGGCATGGGGCAGGGGGATGCCTGCTGTTGAGGGCTAATGCAGCCCACCTTCCCCCACAACATACCTTCCTTATTGCCAACGTAAGGGGGCAGGGGACCAGCGGCTGAGCCCTCCTCGGGAGGCAGGACTGCTCTCCGGGCCCTCTGCACAGGGAAGGAAGTGCAGATCATTGGGTTCCCTCCATACCTAGCAGCCCTGTGCTCATCCCAAATGGGGACTGGATCCATGCATTTCAGATAAAGACAATCACAGTGCTATGGTCATGCCCTGAGCTGGCCTGGGAACATGTCTCTGTTGCTGGCTCTCACTGATGCAGGATAGTTTATCCTCCAGAATATTTTCATTTGCTCTCAAGCCAATTGGGCTCTTTCTCTGTCTTTTATCCCCTCTTCAAAATCCTAAACTTAACCCTGCGAGATAATTACATGTTGTGTGATTGTAGCCAAGGGATCAGTGGCGGGTATCGAAGCATGCAGAGCCTCGCATGGGGCAGGTGGCAGGATGTGGACCTCAACCCTCCTCATCCCTTAGAGCAATGCCCAGCTCGAGCCTATGTGAGAGCCCAGCATGGGGGTCTCTGCCCAGCTCCCTGGGTGCCAGCCTCTCATCAGAAGGCCAGCTGGCCCTCAGGGGCCCTCTGTCAGCCAGATCCTTGCCAGCATAAGGTTGATGTGGGCTGATCCCTGAGCTGCCTTCCCCACCCTGGAGGTACTCCCCACACTGTTGCAGCACTCAAAGGCAGGCAAGGACTAAGGAGATACCAGGCTCCAGATGCTCCTTTTACCCTGTGAAACACTAGACAAAAATCAGAGTAGGAAAAGGACATTGCTTATGAACCCTCGTGCCCACCTGACTGCCCCAGGGCCCTTGCCACTTCAGCCTGCTCCTTCCTGTCCCCCTCCTCCCCTCCTTGCAGACAATAGCCCACCAGCAGAAGTGAAAGAGCACCTCCCAGGGCGCTCTGTGGAGACACTGCCTGAAGAGTGTGCCTGGTACACAAAACCTGGTCCCAGGACACCTGGTCTCCAGTGGGTTTGGCCTGGAGGGGATGTCCCCAGCCTTGATCCTTTTCTGGAGATCCCAGTTGGACCACTCACCTCGGGTGCAGTTGCAGCCTCCTGGGGGATGCATTCACCTAGGCCCAGATGATAAGAAAGAAAATCAGCAGCTTGAAAAGGGCAGTTTCTCAACAAAGTCATCTCACTCTGGCCTTGTACCTAGCAAACACAAGTCCCCTGAAAAGAGATACCCTCCCAGCTTCCCCTGGCACTCTTCCCTTCCTGCTGCTTTCCACCTCCTTGGGGCACTCCAACTTCTTCCTGCTCTCAGGAGCTTCACCCTAAAATCCCCACACCCACCTGCACCATGCTACCATTTTCTGGGCCGCTGGACTAATGAAGCAGCTCTTCACGTCCTGGAAGTGCCCAGCCAAGGGGAGCAGTTGCAAGTGTTCCAGTGTGTCAGCGCTGGCTTCCTGTGGCCTTGTCCTATCACGGTTGTTGTGGGGGGATTGACCCTATGGCCCAGCAAGGTTCCCAGCAGCTGCCCCGAGTACAGCAGAAACTGGAAGCTGGTAGAAGCCTGACTGATCTGTGACCTTGTCTCCTCCTCCCCACCCCTTCAAAGTCCTCCTCTCTCCTTCCTCCATCCTGAACATCTCCTCTTTCCCCGAGCCCTGTGCACTGCAATTGGCATGTTGTAAACAGCAGCCACAACAAAACAAAATGCCAGGGGGACAGGCAATGGGAGAAGCCCTGTGCCCTCGCAGAGGGGAGCAATGGCTTACCTTTGTTAGCTAGGATGAAGATGGAGTCCTCAGGGATGCCCATCTCCATAGCCAGCTGCTGGAAAGCTTCAATGAGGTCCTCCCTCAGCTCTGGGCTCCTCCCTGGGCAAGGGAAAGGGAACAGGCTGTCAGCAGGCAGTTAGTGGCTGGCATGTGAGAGGGTCAATGTGGAGCCCCCCAACCACCTATCGACCCTCAGAGCTCAGACAGCTGCAGGCAGACATGGTGTAAGCCTCACAGTCCTATCCAAACTCTCCTACCAACCTTGGCTAAGAACTTTGATAAAGTGTGTTTAATGTCTCTCGGTTATGGAAGACAGCATCTCCTGCCACTTCTAGATCTAGGTTTCTTCCAAGCAGGTTTTGCCACATTCATCCCAAATGACAGCCTGGTTTGGACATTCATAGTGTGACATGGCTCTAAGATGAGCCATAAAATTCATCCTTTTCAGTGCCAAAGATCCTGGCACTGAAAGCTGGATCCAAGGCACCACTTTCAAAGCTATGGTCAGATTCCTCAAAGCCAAGTTAAGGACAATGTTACTGAGGTATTTTGGCCCACCTAAAAGCGTGCTTGCCCAGAAAGTGTCATAGCCAGACATACCATACAGTTTCAGTGTCGTGGTTGGACCAAAACTACTCTTCTTCTTCATCAGAATGACAGCATATTCTTCGTAATTGGTGCGAAGCACGTAGGACTTGATAGACACATCCCATTCTGAGTAAGACAAGAGATGCATGGGACATCATTCCTGCCCTGTCAGTGTGAGTGACAGTGGAGCATGGAGGTGGAAGGGGTCCATCTGAGACACAGTGACACTAGGCTGGGGATTGTGCCAGCCACACGGCCCATGCCACCCCCAGGGCCTGATACAGAGCATCTCAAACCTCAGACAGGAGGAGAAAAAAGGGAGGATAAGACAGCCCAGAGCTGGGGGCTGAAATTGGACACCTTATTCAAGAAACGATCTGATTGTTGGGAGACAGCTACTGACCCCTATGCAATTCCCATGTCTGCCTTTGGGCCCGCTGACCTCTTTTATTTGAGAGGATTCAAAAACAAAGGTTTGCAGAAAACTGAGATGCTATCAACACTCCTGAAACACAGCTAGTGGGAGCCTGCCCTGGCTTTGGGACCTTGGAGGTGGAAGGGATCTGCTAGCGTATTCCATAGTCTTGTGCCCATGCAGAGGCAGCTCTGAAACAGCCCCCAGGACCTTACTCCCTGCTTTGCCTGGAAACAACCCAAACTGTGGAGTGGCTTCCCCTTCCTTGGGAGCCCTGCTCCCATTGACCCCTTCCCCAGCCACCGACCGTGTACTTCAAGGCCTAGTGGTGGCTTGTATGGCTCAACTGTGCAGCAGCTTTCAGGCCAAGCAAATCAGCAGCCAGTCCAACTTACTGGGGTTATAGTAGGTATATCTGCCAGGGGTGCTGGTTTTCTGGTATTCTCCTGAAACATGGGTGCAGTCGTCTTGCCTAGAGGGAGGGAGAAAGCAATCAGCTGCTTGGAGTGATATCTTTTCCCATTTACTGCATGAAAAATCCCTCCTGGAGCACTAAGACTGGCCATGGCACAGGATCCCTGAAATCCCTGCTGGCCACACATGCATTGCGGCCTCCCGCTTCTGGACTGGAGCCCTGGGCATCTGTGAAAGATGGAGGGAAATGGCCTAATGGGACAGGGAGGACAGGAAATGCCTCCTTCAGACTGGGCATTGATGGAAACAAAAAACAAAGGATGGAGGGGAGTCTCTGAACTTCCCTGACCACCAGGAGCAGAGCTGATGGCACTGAGTCTGTCAGGAAGAAGTTAGTAACCCTCTTGGGCTGGGATTGGGCATTGGGTATTTTGAGCTCAATCCAGGCCCACCTCAGTGCTCAGACTCCAGCCAGAGCAAGTATTTCTCCATGCCTGGTCCCAGCCCCTGGGGGACCCAGCACCTCTGGATAGGAAAGCTTTGGGGGGTGTATTGAGCACCCACAGCAACTGCCCGCACCCACAGCACTGCATACCGGAGCCTGGTGCTGGTGGTGCTGATCTGATCATCACTCAGGCCAGGGCCCAGCACGAGTGTGCCCATGTTGAATTTTTCCTTGTAGTTTTTCATCCATTTGCAGGTTGTGGCAATGGCAATGTCGTACCACTTCCCATACATCTGTGGGTAAAAGAAAGAGGTGTCTCTGCTGTGACCACTCTCCACCAAGGCTGGAGCATCTCATGGTTTTCTTGAGAACCAAAACACTTGCAGCAAAACAGTCAATCAATGGGGTGATGAAGCAGGGTCCTGGGGGCCAGAGCTGCTGCAGGATTTAGGAAGCTGCTAGGCACCAAGCAGGATTTTCCAAATCCCTGGTCACTAACCTCCCACAGCTTCCCCACGCTCTCAGCCTTGGATCGCTGGCAAGACTTGAGAGCTGCTGGCAAGCTGCCTTTCAGGCTTTACAATAAAACTATGCTTCCTGAGGATGAGACTCAGGGCAGTGTGTGGGTGCCTGACCCTGGAGCGGTACTGAGGGCTGGAGTAAGGTGTTGATCTCTCTCCACTCAGGGGAAAGGAGATGGGTGATCGACAAAGTCAACACATGAAGTGCGAAGTGTGTGGAGATTGAGGGAGTTGATCCAAAATGCAGAGCTGGATGCCTATGTGTTTCACACCAAGCAACCAGGGAAGTGAAGGCCAGAAATGGAGCCCCATCCATGTTGCGTGCTCACTGCTGAGTGAGATGTTGGCCCCTTCTCACCTGCTTTCCCTGGGGCCGATCCCCCCACCCAGGCTGGCACCGCAGCTTCTTGCATGAAGGTTCAGGCAGTCCCAGGCAGCAGGGGAGGGAGCTAAGTCGGGGGTCCCACGTCCCAGGGAAGTGTTCTAACCACCAGGCAGAGTTTGAAACTTTAGGTAGCATCTCACACTCATCCCATGTACCCGTGATGGAGAGCCCAGATCCATGCGCATGTGTGGGGAGGTGTGGAGCTCCATGGCAGGAGATGGAGGTGATCACCTGTGGGTGATCTCCCAGGTCCCATCCCAGCCAGTATGCATCCCTCACGAATCCTGCCTGCTGGGGCTGTCAGTAGGCCCTACACGTCTTAGACTGGGCAGATCAACAGGTATTTCATGGCATTCATCTGCCTCAGCCACCTGGGCTCCAGCTGCCCTGGTAAGGTATTTGCCAGGGCCAAGCCACACTGCAATGCCTGGCCACCACGAGGGCCCCATGCTGACAAGCTGGCTCTTCATCCCGATTGGCACCCCAGGGAGGTCCGCACTGCCAAGACCCGTCCCGCAGAACCTGAAATAGGCATGGGAAATATTTTCCTCCTATTTAGAGGAAAACAAAATAAAGCCTTCCCCCATCCCCTCTGCCCCCAGACTAAAGGCCGCAGGCCGCTGTTACCCGCTCAGCATCAAAGTTCTCCTGCACTTGGATATGCTCCTCCTGGTCCCCAATAGGGGTCCCGCTGGCTGCAGCAAAGAGAAGGAGGGAAAGGAGACTCCAAAACATCATGTCTGGCAGCTTCAGAGTGCCCCTCAGCCCCCAAGCACCAGCCAGGATCCCGGACTCTGTGCTGTCCCCGCTGCGCAGGAGCATGACCTTCAGACCGGCAGCCAGTGGGGAGGGGAGCGCTGTGGCCTATCAGGGAGGTGTGGGGGTTGTTCATGGCCCTGCACAGCCTGGCCACGCAGGCCCCGGGGCACAGTGTAGCCTGGCCCTCAGTGGTGGCTGGGATTTGCAAGGTATGGCTATGCTGAGCCTTATCGAGAGCTGGCGTGGGGCAAAGGAGGGAAGGCAAGCATCCTCCTTCTGCATTGACCTGAGTCCCTCGAGGGTATCCTACATACCTCACTCTCCCATGGCCCCGCTGAGCTTCTCACCTTTGCCTATTCCTATACCTCGTCTTGGCCCAGGCATGGGGTCTGGACCTGCCAGCCTCCTTTATTATAGCTTAGGATTCATATCCTTGCCCTGGGATGCTATAAAGATTCCTGCTGGTGCCCTTAGCCCCGATCCACTGCCTCAGGCCTTGCTCCTTCCCAGGACAGTGGGCTCTCTGTCTTATATTTGCGGTCTGAATTACTCCCTGAGAGGACCCAGAGGCAAAACCTCAGTGTATTTTTCTCCTATTGCCTGAGATAGGAGGTGAACTTGCATGCAACCCTTCCTGCAAGATGCTAAGTGCTTACTCGGGACACCTTCCCTGCCCACTGATGCTTAGAGGATGCTCAGAGGCTGGCAGGATCTGCCCTTTGCACACTATATCTGAATCTTTCCTCCTGGCCAGACTCCCCAGGCCTGCTCATGGCTGCCAGGAGCAGACCAAACGGACAGGTGTCACAGCCATGAAGGAAACCCCACTAACTAACATGGTTACCCTGCATGTCCCCTGCTGCTCAGGTCAAGTCTAGCCAGCTCTGAGCATGAACGTGCTTTAAATGAGGGGCAAGACATGGTTCCTCTGAGCCTGAGCAAATGAGTTAAGCCGAAATGAGCTCCCAAGCCTTGGAGCTCACCCATATGTGTGGACATCCCTCAGCTTAGGGACCAGCCTGACCCTGCAGAGAGGAAAAGAACTTCGGGGCCCCCTGTGCTCATCCCAGATTCTGCCTAATCCTGACCAGTCTCTGGAGGTATCAAAAGCCTGAGTTGCCTGGTTTCCTCCTAGGAGAGGGGATGCCCTTCTCTAAATCCTTCATGTGGGGTCCCAAGCCTTCTCCTGCTGACCGCCAATGCCCAGGAGTAGGCTGAGTGCCATCCTACGGCTAAGTGTCCCTAGGGCCTGGCAGACACTGGAGGGGCCGGTCATCCCTCCTCACCAGTGTTTGCCTTCTCAGGATGATTAACTGAAACCAAACAGCCTGAGGGAAATGGCAAACAGAGCAAAGGGCAAAAGCCTCTCTTCAAGTCAGTCCATAACTCAATATTTACAGAGAAAGGCCAGAACCAGAGGCACATTTGCAGGAGCCTGCTGGACTTTCACCCCTCCTACCTTCTGCTGTCTCCATCAGGAGCTATCTACGGGCACTTTGCCTAGGGACCTGGGTGCTGCATGACCTCCATGGCCTGCCCCAACAGGCAATGGTCCTGGCAGTGACCACAACTCCAGCCCCTGTTGTCATCCCCAGGCAGCATCGTGGCACATCTAGGGTGACCTCCGGGGGGGGGGGGGGTCTTTGAGCACGGGGGCAGAGCAGACAGTAAGGGGATAACTTGGCTTTAGTGAAATCCACCTTATTAAACTGCCCTGTGCTTCGCTCTGCCTCAAGAGGCCCATTTAAGTCTAGAAGCAGTCCTGGGTGTGCTGGGGTGCTTCCCTGGGTGCTGGGCAGACCCAGCAGTCCCTGTGTGTCCCCTTGATGCTGCCCTCCATGGCCTGGCTGGTGGTCCCTACCAGCCACCCCCATGGGCATGTAGGTACTGGGTTGAGGGTGACAGGGTTGGGTTACTGTCCCAAAAATCAGCCACTACCCTAGGAGCTGGGAGCTATGGGAAGCCTGGGCCAGGCCTGATGAGCTGGCAGATGGGCATTGTTGTTAACGGGATGTAGGGGATTAATCTGAACAGCTACCTTAGGTAAGAGCCTTAGCAGTGTCCCTGACGGTGCTGTTAGCTGGCCATACAGCTCATCAATTTGTCTCCTGTTCTCAAGGAAACAGGAGACAGCTGTACAGGAAACCAGTATGACAGCTGGTTTTGGGGACTCCCAGCTTTCTGGAGACAGGCATCCTCACCAAGTCAGTTCCTGCTCACGAATCATCTCAACCAAGCTCCAGCTGAGATGACAGCAAAGGGATTTTGAAGAGGCCTGGACAAGCTGGGCGATGCTTGTGTTTGCATCCAGGATTCTGCTCGAACATCGGATGGGAAGGTTGGGCAAGAGCTATCCCAGTCCCACAGAGTTCCCGGGGCTGGCCAGAGTGCCAGGTAGCTCTTCCTATCGCCATCCCTGTTCCTTCCTCATCGACGCTAGATGGCAGCTCAAGGTAAGGAATGACTTGGCTTTCTACTCCTAGTGCAGATCCTCACTGTGGGTCCTGCTGGTCAAGCTGGGGTCTCTTGATTCATGACATCCACTGCAGCTGTGTCCCTCATGGCCTCCTGGTGAAGTGGCAGGCTGGGGAAGTTGCAGGCTGGGGGAGCTGGCTCTTGCTGCTCATGGAACAACATTCCTGCTGATTTCACAGCCTGACTGGCAAGGAAATAGAGACAGCAGAGATCCTGGAGGAACTGTGGCATGCACATAACCTTCTAGTTTGCAGGAGGTTTAGAAAACATTAGTTTCAGAACTGTTTGGACAGAAAGCAAATGTAAGGAGAAATCTCCATAAAATTCCCACAGACCAATCCCTCACCTCCCCACCAGCTCTGAAAGGGCCTGACAACCCCAGCCTCTCTTTTATACCACAGTCAGCACCAGAACCTGCACCAGAATCAGGGGAACTGCAAACCTCAGGTGACCTGGCTGTGAGCAAGAAGTTATAGCTAGGCACCTCTGTCCTACCAGCCCTACAGCCCATCCTGTGGAAATACTCTTCTCCCTACTCATCTGTTGCTGTCTTATCTTAGAAAATACCACTTGGGTCATGACCTTCACCGTGTGTCAAGTGCCCGCTTGGTCCTGCATGGAAAATGCTAGGGTGTCCCAAAGCCTTTGCCAGGAGCACGCACCTGTCTGGAGAGCAAGCCTAAGTGGGCATCCTTCTTTGGCTGCAATGGTGTATGTGCTGTTTTCTGTGAGTTTTGTCACAGAGGTCTTCCCAGTCTGTAACTATGAGCACAACCAAGGATCTGAGGGCTAAGCACTTTTCCAGGCTAAGCAAGCCTAGAGACAGGGCGGTGTGATGGGGAACCACAAGGCTGGGCAGTGCTAGCTGGCGCCTGTCCTGTGGCCCCGCATGAAGAGTAGGAGGCATGGCGTACCCAGTTGTCATTGCCCTGTCTCCAAAGAGCGGCCATGAAGTGTGCTGGGAGCCCTGGGATAGTGCCAGGCACCTAAAGTGGGGCCCCAGCCAGCTGCATAGGCACATGGCACATCAGACAGACCACTGCAGAGGTAAAGGCCAGATCTGATTGCTCAGAGATGGCTGGAAGGACATCACCTTTCTACCTCTGAAATGTGATGTCTAATATTACATCAACCGCTTCCAGCACTTTGCACTTCATCCTATCAAAACCTCAGGACTCAACTTTTTGCTATTTTCTGCAGTAGGAGAGCATAAGACATGTCTCCTGAGTCAGGGAATGATCTATGCTGACAGGATTCAGCCTCCAACAGTGGAATAAGGAGATGCTGTTTATTTACATGATCCTGGCCACTATCCTCTTCCACTCCCCAGCATCCAAAGTTAGAGGAGACATCCTCCCTTCAGTGTCCATTTGTGAATCTTGTGAATTGTGAATCTGTGTCCAGTCCCTTTTGGAACCTGCTGATGTTGTCTGGCTCCTCCGCCCTCTATGGCAGCAAGTTCTGGAAGTTCAAAACCGGCTAGGTAAGAAGTTTTATTTTTTAATTTGTTTTAAGCCCATCTGCTTCTAGCACTCCTTACTCCTTGGACTGCCAGAGTATTAAAGTTTCATGTTCAGCTTGTCCACCATCTTCAAGATTTTGCAAGCCTCAGTTATATCTGCCCTTGGCCTTCCCCTCTCCATACTGGAGAGTCCCTGCCTTTTCAGGGTCTTCTTACACAGCCAGAGCTCCATTTCTTCAGTTATTACAGAGAAGGCCCAGAGAAGGTCAACTCCTCTATCTCATTCTTGCGCTGTGGAAACCACACCTCAAGCACACAGCACTCAAGATGAGAGCTCTCCGAGGTTTTCTATGACTGCAAAACAACACTTTTCATCTTGTTCTTAGCAGCCTTCCTGATCACACCACATTTTGATGGCTTTTTCGGCTGCTGCTGCCCATTAAACAGTTCTCTGAAATCATCGGGTCAGTGATGGCTCCAAGCTCTCCTCCTGAGTTTCACCACCTGTCCTGAGCTCCATGCCAATGCCCCTCTCAGACTCCTTCTCCCTAGAAGCCTCACCTTCATCTCTCTATGCTGAAGCTCACGTGCTACCTATTTGTCCCTCAGTTTTGTGAGGTCCTCTGAGATTCCTTGCAATCAGCAGTGTCTGGCAATCCAGAAGAGCTCAGCATTGTTTGTGAACTTGGACATTTCCCTGTTCACTCCCTTCTCCCGAAGGTGGACAAAGATGTCAAATATAAAACCAGTCCCAGCGCTGGTCCCTGGAGGACCCCACTGCTGATGGTCCTTCATCCTGAAGAGTGACCAGGATATTGCTTCTAGTCCTTCACCTAGCTTTCAGTTCACGAAAGAGCCTTTCTTCTGCTCCCACAGTAACTTATTTTTTTTAGTAATCTTTGATGTGGTAACTTGTCAGAGGCTTTCTGAAAAATCCACATGGATTATGTCCTCTGGGTCATCTCTGTTTAGATAGGATCCCCCTTTTCAGGAGCGCAGCATCATGTTCAGTGACAGGCTCGGCAATCCTACCCTTTGTTACAGGCTCTGCTGTCTCATCAGGGATATAACGGTGAGACACTCCAGGCCTAAGCTGCCAGCGTCCCTTCTCCATAGCTGAAAGTTTTGCTGCCCATAGGCCATGCTGTAGCCAGCAGCTCTGCAACTTCACATTTCAGTTTCTCCAAGATGCGAGTGAACACCATCCAGTCCTGGGGACATGCCGAAGGCCAGCCCATTCCATTAGTCTGGAGCTTCCTCTGTATTTACTTCAAACTGGTCTGGCTCCTCTCACCAACCTGCTACAGTGACTGTGACAGGCCTGGGAATCTGCCATCACCTTTGGCAGTAAAGACCAACAGGAAAAAACACTGAGCTTCTCTGTGCAGCCTTATCATCCCTGAAGGCCCTTTTACATCCTGGGCATACCACACATCCCTTAGTCAGCGTTCTGATTTGATGGTTTGAGGGAATGTTCTTTAACCAGCTATAGCATTCTTTTCAGGCTGCACTGCACAGTCATTTTTAGCCTTTTAATCTCCTGCTTACAGTTCACAGAATCACAGAATCACAGAGTCACAGAATGGTTAAGGTCGGAATGGACCTCTGGGGATCATCTAGTCCAACTCCCCTGCTCAAGCAGGGTCACCTGCAACGCGTTGCCCAGGACCCTGTCCAGGCGGCTTTTGAATATCTCCAGCGAAGGAGACCCCACAACCTCTTTGGGCAACTTCTTCCAGTGCTCTGTCACCCTCACAGGAAAGAAGTTTTTCCTCATGTTCAGATGGAATTTCCTGTGTTTCAGTTTGTGCCCGTTGCCTCTCGTCCTGTCGCTGGGCACCACGGAGAAGAGTCTGGCCCCATCCTCTTGACGCCCTCCCTTCAGATACTTGTATACATTGATCAGATCGCCTCTCAGTCTTCTCTTCCCCAGGCTAAACGGGCCCAGCTCTCTCAGCCTTTCTTCAGAGGAGAGATGCTCCAGTTCCCTCATCATCTTTGTAGCCCTCTGCTGGACTCTCTCCGGGAGCTCCATGTCTCTCTTGTACTGGGGGGCCCAGAACTGCACACAGTCCTCCAGTTGATCAGATACGTTTTGAGAGCTTTCCTGTTCTTATCTAGGCAAGTCTTCTGTTTCTGAAACACTGGCATTTTCTATAATACTTCCATTTAACTCTCCTACTGAGCCAGGAAGAGGGCTTTCAAATCACTTCATTTTCTTTCTGAATTGTGACACACATTTTATTAAGGCCTCTAATGCAGTATTTAAGAGCCTCCAGGCTATGTTTAGGATCTGTGGCAGGGAGGTTGATAGTTTGCCCCGTTTCTACATAGTTCCGTTCCCTGAAATGGTTCCTGAAATATGCCTGGCCCTCTCTGTATCACTGCTAAACCTTGTGGTACTGTAATTTTTATGGAGCAGTTTCCCCCAGTGCCTCTTCAGCCGGGTTCCAAACAGTCAAGATTCAGCCCAGAAAAATCCCTCTTCTTGTGGGTTCTAAATCTCTCTGTTCCAAGAAGCTTTATTTACTGCAGCCACAAAGCATATCTCTACATCTCGTCTTAATGAAGTGTTCGCTCAGTCTGTACGAGTGAAAGTCTGCATGAAGGGGGATCATTTGCAAACATTTGCAAGTTGTGCCCCCGCTCCTGTGCCTGCTATCTGGCCGTGTCAGGAAGTCCATGGTCTTTACTTTTGCTTTATATCCTTCTCTGAGTACTCTGAATGCCCAGGGTCCTATTTGTCTCCCATGTGCTTTTTTGTCTCTCAGATGTGGCAATGTTCCTGTCTGAGTCTGCATCTCTGTTTGCATTTGATCAGATCTGGTCAAGTTATGGTTTTAAAATAGTTACAGTTATGGCTTTAAAATAACATCTACCAGGAAGGGAGCTGAGGCTGTATACACATGCTGAGTGTGGGCTGGGTTTCAGGATGCAGTGTATCCTGCAGCCCCTCTGCACAAGGCCAGTTTGGGCTGCTTGTGCTTCACAGCAGGTTTTCATTGCTGCACTCCACACACCTGCCTCTCCTCCACCTCCCTGCCTGCTGCATGCTCCTTAGCTCCAAGGCTCTTCTCCCACCTCAATGTTTTGGAGGACCGTCTTTCTGACCATGGCAGAGGGGAGTCTTTGGGGCAAATCATCAGCTCCTCACGCAAATGTGAACACCCCATATCACTTGTCCTAGGAGAAGATGTGAGGCTGGTCAGGAGACCTGGACGTGGGCCATGCTCAACAGGCATATTCCTGGCCTTGGAGGCTGGCCGGTGTGCCAGATGCTGCCTGCTTCTCTTTGTACTGGGCTTACCAACCCCGTGCAGGCCAAGAGGCAGGACAGTGGTGCAGGGTTGATAAGGTGAGGACTTGCAAGAATGCATGGGCCATGGTATGAGGGAAGCCTTGGGGAATCATGCCTTGTGTCCCATGGTTCACAGAGTGCTTGCGAATACATCATGGGATGAGGACAAGCTGTCCCAAATGATCAAGCCTTCTCTACCCCAAATATCCTTGCAGTAAAGATAAAGCATGTCTTTCACTGAGGTCTCTTTCTGGATAAGAGCAGACAGGAAAAACAGCATGGCCAGCACATCTCTGACACTTGTTAATAGGGAAAGAGAGGTGAGCATACAACAAAGGGCAGAGTCAAGTGGGGCAAAGGAAGCAGGGGAGCGTCTGCACCAGGAGAGGGAGGAGCATCCCAAATCTGGAATCTGGGCACAGGCATAAATCACCTATAGGCTCATGGAAGGTCTAGGGGAGTATAGGCAGAGATATCTCCTGGATTGCTCTTAATGGGGACAAGCTGGGACTGGCCCCATCTGTGGCCCAGACTCTCATGTCCTGCTCCCTCAGTGATCCAGCACTGTCCTGTGCAGTACCTCCTGTCATTGACCAGCCAGCAGGCTGGCACAGCAGTTATGTACCTGCTGGTGCAGACCTGGCCAGGCCCTGATCAATGGCATGTAGCATGGCTTGAGCCTGGAGACTGGTGCTCTGCCAGCACTGGGGTACATGGGACTGCAAATGGAGAAGATGGTGGTGCAAGGGGCCCTCCAGAAGGGATAGCTGGGATGGGTGATGTTCCCCAGGGCCTACAGCCTGGACGTTGCACAGATTCCCCTCCAGGACATCCTTAGGGCTGGCCTCATGGATGTAGAGGGAAGGGCATCTAGGGCTCCATCTAGGGGCAGCCCGGCTGTGAGTCCTTCTCAGACCTTCTAGGGTGTGAGCCTGGGAACGCGTATGTCTTCATCCACCTGATTGGGGCCGCACTTGGAGCAGGATCTTACTGGGATTAAGCCCTGTGGGTGGTGGTGGCAAGGCTGCATCTCAGTCTGGAAGGTGTGCCAGCATCTTTGTGTCATGGTAATAAAATATCTTTGGGTCCTTCTATGTGGGTGCATGTGGGGCAAGCTGCCCAGTTGCTGTGTCTCTGACCAGAAGCATCAGCCCAGCTATCTCCACACCTGGAGATGTTGAGACATCTGTCCATCTGCCTGTGTGTGTCTGACTGCAGAGGGGAGCATAGGCCTTTCCTCTGCCTGGTTGGTGACCCTGGTTGCATCCCCCTTCATCCGATGCCCCCAAGCCTGGGTGCCCCTCCCAGGCACTGCCTAGGGGTGAAGCCACTGGACCACGTCCCAGAGCAGTGCCACATCCCCGAGGCTCCCTGCTGCTCTCCCTGTCCTGCCACAGCAGCCCCAGCCATACAGATGGCTCCTCCACTGCGCTGGGTCGCAGCCTCCACCCTCACGTGCGGTTGCTTTTTGTGTCCCTTCTCGCTGTGTGTTGGCCTCACCCAGTCCATCCCCTCCCCTCCACCGCCTGTGCCCCCCTTACACAGCCTCCACCAAAGCCAGCCCCACACACACAAGTGAACTTTTTCTGCGTTTTCCAGCAATTAAAAAGAATAAAGCAACAGTTGTCTCCAGGCAGGGCATGGATCCTGGTGACCCTGATTTTCTGTGTGGCTGGGCAGGGTGAATGGGGCTATTGAGACCCTGATGACTGGCATCTCCACTCCAGGATTGTCTCCCCTTCCAAGTCCCCCTCCCCGCACTCTCCTCCTCCCTACCCTCCTCCCCGCTTTTAATTTCCTTCCTGGAGAGAACTGCTCATCCCCTTCCCATTGGCCAAAGGCCTGAAAGGGAATGGCGGAGACAAGGGAAGGATTAAAGACGCTCTGCTTAGGAGCAGGCAGCCTGAATACAAGATGCACCGGCTGCGAAAGAATGGGGGCTTAGTGGGGCACCAGATCAGACCCGCCTCTGCTGTATTCAGCACGACCTGCATTCCTGCATTGCTAAGCAGGGCCATTTCTCCCCAGAGCCAGTGCAGAGAGGTCCATCACTGCCTATCGCTGCACCTGCCATCGCAGGTAGGTCTGGCCAAGAAGGGCAGTGTGGAGGTTCTGCTGCACTGCTGCACTTTAGGGTGCGGTGATGGTGGGAGAAAGCGGCACTAAGCATTTGTGAGCTGAACTTCTCTTGGATCAGCCAGCCCAGCCCTGACCATTCACAGGGATGAGGAGGTACCTGCAAGCCTGTGGCAGCTCTTCAACTATCCTGGAAGTGTTGCAGAGCAACTGGAGTCTCCAGGACTTTGACAAACCTGGCCCTCCTCCCAGCATACAAGAGGTGTGGCTGATTTTCATGAAGGCAGCATGCAGGGTCCAAGTTTACAGCAAGCATCACTGTTTCAGTGCTCAAAGGAAGGTTGGAGCCTGAAGGTTGGAGGTTAGGCTTGCAGTTGCCCTCAGGGAGAAGGGCTGGGCATTTCTAGACATAGCTTCAAGACCAGGGACACTGGTGCCTCATTGTTCATCAACAAGGTCCTTTCAGCCTTGGAGAAGCCCAAGAAAAATTGTAGGTGCTCACTGCCCTTCTCAGCACCCCCTAGAGCCACGCAATTTGGGGTGCAGATGGGCCTCAGTAGTCTGTGCCCATTCCTCCTGCAGGTCCCATCTACCCTGTGCCACCAGCATGTGAGTGATGCAGGACCTGTCACTCTCTGTTCTTTGGGCTGCTCCATGGGCAGCTCTGAGGCAGGGTGGATATTGTTGCTGGGACTGGCCCTAGGAAGAGGCTGAAGCAGAGCAAGATGGTGGAGCACATCTGGGGCCACACTGAGAAGATGTGAGGGGCTTAAGGGGGCATTGACTGTCTATCATTGATCAAACTCATGGGGATACAAGGGGAGTTACCCAGGAGCAGGACTGTGTTGTTAGCAGCAGCTAAGGCTTTCCACACCTCTTGTATGCTTCCACACCAGATCAAACAAATGTCACATATCGGGCAAGGAACCAGAGCAGCAGCCCTGTGCGGGTTGGAGGGAGTCACCCCCAGTCATGGGAAGTGGTAGGACTGGTGCTGGGCTCTCTGCCCAAAGGCACCCCTCTTGCCTTGGCAAGGCTGGTTCCCCAAGGGAAGAGCAGCAAAGCCTCCTCTGCATTGTTAGCATCCCGGATTGGCCCTTCCTGCTTGCACACACAGGTTCCCTATGGTAGGGATGGAAACACTTCTCTTTCTCTGTGAACAGGGAATTTGAGGATGAGACTCTGGTTGGAGCTAGTTTCTGTGTGCTTCTTCATAGAACAGGAGGAGGTTGTTCTTGGAAACCTCTCTGGGTCCCTGCTGGCATTCCTCCTAGAACTTTGTTCTTCTTCTGGGGGAGCAAGTCCCTGGTTGAGCCCAGCAAGCCTCTGAATCACACAAGAGGTTTCCCAGCTGAGAAAACAGTGCGCTGCAGTAGGGAGCAATGACTGCTCCGGTGCAAAAGCAGCGGAGCTATCGTGCCTGGTGTGGGAGAAAAGATTTGTCCATTAATGTGCTCTGGCACTTGACTGGGTTTTGTAGACTGCCCTGAGCTCTGTGCTGCTTCAGCCTTCCTTTGTTGATGCCCAGAGCCACTCTTGCAGAGCCAACAGGGCACATGCCATGTGTAATGGCGCAGTGGCTGTCACGTTTGCTGGAGTGGAGGTGAAGGACACGGCAGTAGAATAGATGGGCCGAGAAAAAGAGGAGTAACTATGAGACTAATTCAAGCTGCAGAAGAAAATGATGGGAGAAGTGGCCAGGTGGATCAGCAAAGAGCAGCCCCGTTTCCCTGAAGCAGCGACTCCAACTGCACACCAAGGATCACACACTGGTAAGAGCTGTGGGGAGCCCAGGTTCCCAGGAAGGGACACAGCTCAGGACTGTACACAAAAAACTTTGAGGTCCTGCACCGCAGGTGTCTGTGGATAGGGGTATGAGTTCCCATGCCTCGTGTCCTACACAGTGGCTAGTGCCAGTTAAGGTGCTGGGGGATGTCCTACCTGTCCCCACCTCCTGCTTCAGATTTCTTGCGGGCCTGTGCCATGTATGCTGGCCTCATCTCAGGTTCCTCGCATACCCTTAAGCTGAGCAGCATCTCCAGTGGGCAGGATGAAGCCCTGGTGATTGCATGAACACGTCTGCAGGAGCTGAGAGTTGGATGTGGCCAAGCATGTGGAGGTGGCCTGTCAGGGCAGCCTTTATTGCTCTCCAGACTCTTAACTGTACTGAAATGGGGCAGGATTCAGGAGCCAAAATATAGCCACCTTCTGCCATTTGCGATGCCCCAGGGCACCCAAGACATCCACTCAAGGCTAGAAGATGGGATGCTGACTGACAGAGCCTGTGGCAGATGGAGACCAGGCAGGACACATGAGAACATCTCAGACAGCACTAGGAGCTTATGTGTGAGCACCTCAATCCCTGTCCTTTCTCCACAGCCTTCAAAGGAGCCTAGCCATCACCTCCACATGGACACTTCACTGTCAGAGCTGAATCCTACCCCACTGACCAAGCTGCACAAGCCTGTGTCCCAGTTACTGTGGCATCCTCTGCACTGCACGTGACAATCACAGTCTCCATGGTCCAACCAGCACCACTGAAACAGCGGCTGGATACCTTTGAGGCTGGAAGGATCTTGACCCACAAAGGCTACAAGAAGTCTCCTGAAATCCTCCTGCCCTCAGCACCTTGACATGCTGGAGGCCATCAGCTTATATCTTCATATGCTGTCATTATTTTAACAAATCTAACAATATTTGGTACTAAAAGCTCTAGCTGATGGAGCCCTGTGACTCAATCAGAAACTGCTCTGGTCTCAGAGAAGAGCATAAAATTCTTCCTGGAAGTCCATCTCCATCTTTGTCCTGGAAGGCAAAGGAAAAACAAAACATGCTTATCTTGGCGCAGTGTGGGATTGCCACATCTGATCCTTGCTGTGGCCCATATATGGGCCAGAAACAAGCTCTGCCTGCGTGAGGAACAGCAGGAACCCCATCCAGAACTGTGGAAAGAGTGTCCTTGAACAACCCTTCCCATGGCTGAGCTTTTCCGGCTGCCTCCATCCAGCAGCTTGAAGCTGACAAAGCCCCAAGGGTTGGCCTTAGCTTCCAACATCTTGCACACTTCAAGAGGAGCAGCACACACAGCTGCATACCTCATGCACACAGCAGGGCCATGCCATGCAGGGAAGGAGGACTCCTCCTTACCGAAATAGGAAAGCAGCGGTTAGCAGTTAGACTGCGTCCTTGCTGCAGACCATACAGTACCATCTTGGCCCCACTGATGCAGCAGACAGCACTCACTGGAGGTCCTAAGAAACCTTGGTGACACTTGGGCTCCTTTAGGCAAAAACCTTACGCACAAAAGGCTGCTTCAGCAGCACCCACTCATAGCAAGCACCGAAAGTGACCCCGGTTGGATCAGCACAGCTACACTTTCATAGCAGCTCCATAAAGCAACGGAGAAGAGCAGCTTTGCTGTCCTGGATTCCGTGATCACCTCAAGCAGCAGGCAACAGCTTGCGGGAGCTGTGAGAAGCTGACTTCTGCTCCCCCGACTCCCTGAGGTATGACTCCAGCCAGGCAAGCCCCTGGGGCTTCACATGCTGCTCCACACCTGCAGCTCTGGTGTCAAATCAGAGCCCAAGGTCTCGACTGACAGCCTTGGGAACACTCTTGGAAACTCATTTTCAACCAGCAGGAATCAGTCCTCAGGGTCAGCGCTGGGCAGCAGCCAGCAGGCCAAGCCAGGGAAAGGATATCAGAAGAGGATTCGAGCGATTCTGCTGGGTTGTGGTGGCCAGTGGGTTTTGGAGGGACCAGCTCTCCTTCTCTCTGTGCGTTTGCAAGCCTGTAGAGAAGGGCTGGCAGCAAGGCGGGGGGCGTGGCAAGCACTGGCCCATTTCCTTTGCTCAAGGAACAAGGTCTGGCGTCTTTGCACCAGAAGGGTGCTCTGACTCTGAGGTAGAATAGACAAAACAGGTAGGAAAACAGCAATTCGGGCATTTATCTTTGTTATAAGGAAACTCCATTTTCAGCACAAGGCACCTTTATGGTCCTGCTGCCTCTGACTCAATAAAGCATGGGACTTTATTGGGATTTGCTTGGCTGGGGTGCGTGAGGAACCCAAGATGGGGCCGGCAGATATGGCACACGGTCAGGCTGAAGCAGCCAATCCTCACTCAGATGACTGGTGGGCCATCAGCTGTGCCACAGGCTGTGCCAGAGGTTGCTGCTGGTTGTGCCAGCTCTGCTGGAGCCCCTCTGCTGGGCCCTCTGCCTTTTCACCTTCTCCAAGACTTTCTGTCCTGTCCTTTGGGTTTGAGGTGGCAGACCTTTGCCTTCCCTCTGATGTGGATTTCACAGATGTCCCTGTACTGCTGTGACACTTCGCTGGCTCTGTCAATGGTGTGCTCACAAACAGGCCCATGTGCTGAGGCTGGCTCCCCAGCTTGTTACACAGCTGGCTGGACCCCACTGTCTCTCATCCCCCCCAAATTCTCCTGGCCCAAGTCCTTTCCATCTTAGGGACTACGACACCCAAAAGCTTGCCGTGCTGCTTGCAGAAACCCAGCGCTTTAAGAAGCACCAGTTCAGTGGAAGAGCAAAAAGCTCCCAGGAGTGGAAGAAAAATGAAATTAGTGACACAGGTGAAAAGAAAATAATCTCCTTGTGCGGTAGCTGGGGGCCTTTTGTTCCTTTTCCGCTCTGTCGAGGGGCTGGGAGGTGCGGCATTTATCAACCCGGCCACAGACGCAACGCCCAGGCAGTGTGGCAGGCTGGGGAGTCCTTCCCTCCGCCTGGCCCTGAGGTGGAGAGGGACCACGGGGCTTTCTCTTTAATGCAATGCTATGAATACTCAGGGTCTTTCTGCTCGCTGTTTAATGGATTTGAATGTGAAAAGGTGGTGGAATTGGGAAGAAGGAGAAGAGAGGGGGGAGGCCAGGCCTCTTTGTTCAGGGATGCTGCTCCAGCCCTGGATTCATTTAGCATTTGGAGGGCTCGGGGTCTTTCTCTCCTCCCCAGCCACTGCAAAGGCTCTCTCCCTTTTCTGCCTCATGCTTATTAGCATAGCAGCTGCTCCGTGAGAGGGGCTAGTCAAGGGAAAAGGACAGAGGCGTCCGGGAAATGAATAGGAGGGAAAAAAAATAGCTTAAAAGGACAGAGGCTTTGAATGTGTGGGGGGGGAGTCATGAGTGGAAAAGGGGGCAGGGGGAAGCTCAAAGTTGTCACCGTAGCTTTGAATGTGAGCAGGGTGAAATGCGAGCGATGGGGCAGAGCCGCTGGGGACAGCCGCCCCAGCAGGGTACTGTGGCTGGGGGGATGATGACCTGCTCCTCGCACCAGGAAAGGAGGCTGGGGCTGCCCTGCTCCCGGTGCTTGTGTCTGCCCAGCTCTCAGGGACATGCAAGGAGGTGGGTGCTAAACCAGCACCCTCCTGCATCCCCAGCCCTGCTTTCTTGGGCTGCCCAGTCTGTGCAGGTATTTGAGGAGCCCTGATCCTGCATTGTCGCTCCTCCTTCCTCGTGCAGCTGGGACCTTGGGGTGACTGAATGATTTAGGCCTAAATAAAGATGCTTTCAGAAAATCGAGGGTCTGGCAAACCACCATACTGTTCCTGCAACACGAGCCCTTGCCCCCAACTTGCAGAGACCTGGCTCTGCTGAGATCACAGAGACACAGAATGGTTAAGGTCGGAACGGACCTCTGGGGATCATCTAGTCCAACTCCCCTGCTCAAGCAGGGTCACCTGCAACGCGTTGCCCAGGACCCTGTCCAGGCGGCTTTTGAATATCTCCAGCGAAGGAGACCCCACAACCTCTTTGGGCAACTTCTTCCAGTGCTCTGTCACCCTCACAGGAAAGAAGTTTTTCCTCATGTTCAGATGGAATTTCCTGTGTTTCAGTTTGTGCCCGTTGCCTCTCGTCCTGTCGCTGGGCACCACGGAGAAGAGTCTGGCCCCATCCTCTTGACGCCCTCCCTTCAGATACTTGTATACATTGATCAGATCACCTCTCAGTCTTCTCTTCCCCAGGCTAAACGGGCCCAGCTCTCTCAGCCTTTCTTCAGAGGAGAGATGCTCCAGTTCCCTCATCATCTTTGTAGCCCTCTGCTGGACTCTCTCCGGGAGCTCCATGTCTCTCTTGTACTGGGGGGCCCAGAACTGCACACAGTACTCCAGGTGAGGTCTCACCAGGGCTGAGGAGAGGGGGAGGATCACCTCCCTCGACCTGCTGGCAACACTCTGCCTAATGCAACCCAGACATCCTGGCTCATGGTCCCCTTGCTGTCCACCAGGACCCCCAGGTCCTTCTCTGCAGAGCTGCTTTCCAGAAGCTCAGCCCCTAGCCTGTACTGGTGTATGGGGTTATTCCTCCCCAGGTGCAGAACTCTGCTGAGGGTGCGCTCTGTGCCTTCATCCAGGTCATTGATGAATACGTTGAACAAGACTGGACCCAGGACTGACCCCTGGGGGACACTGCTAGCTACAGGCCTCCAACTAGACTTTGTGCCACCGATCACAACACTCCGAGCTCTGCCATCCAGCCAGTTCTCAATCCACATCACTGTCCACTCATCTAGCCCGCACTTGCTGAGGTTGCCTATGAGGATGTTCTGGGAGACAGTGTCCAAAGCCTTGCTGAAGTCAAGGCAGACAACATCCATCGCTCTCCTCTCATCTACCCAGCCAGTCAACCCATCATAAAAGGCTATCAGATTGGTTAAGCATGATTTCCCCTTTGTGAATCCATGCTGACTACTCCTGATCACCTTCTTATCCTTCACATGCTTAGAGATGGCCTCCAGGATGAGCTGCTCCATCACCTTTCCAGCAATCGAGGTAAAGCTGACTGGCCTGTAGTTCCCGGGGTCCTCCTTGCCCTTTTGGAAGCTTGGAGTGATGTTTGCTTTCTTCCAGGCCTCAGGCACCTTTCCTGATTGCCATGACATGTCAAAGACCATTGAGAGTGGCCTTGCAATGACATCAGCCAGCTCCCCCAGAACTCCTGACTTCATCCCAGCAGGGCCCGTGGACTTGTGTCTGTCCAGTTTGCTTAAGTGATCCCTAACTGCATCCACCTCCACCAAAGGAAAGTCTTCCTCTCCCCAGACTTTCTCCCTTGTCTCTGGGGCCTGGGATTCCCGAGGGCTGGTCTTACCAGTAAAGACTGAGGCAAAGGTGGCTTTCAGTATCTCTGTCTTCTCTGTGCCCTCTGTTACCAGGGCCGCTGTCCCATTCAGCAGCAGGCCCACATTTCCCCTCGTCTTCCTTCTGTTACTGAGGTATTTACAGAAGCCCTTCTTGTTGCCCTTGACATGCCTCACCAGACTCAACTCCGGATGGGCCTTGGCCTTGCTAGCCCCATCCCTGTGTACTCGGACCTCATCCTGGTATTCCTCCCAGGTGACCTGTCCCTGCTTCCACCTTCTGTAGACAGCCTTCTTGTGTTGGGAGTTTTGTCAGGAGCTCCTTGTTCCACCATGCAGGTCTCCTGCCCCCTTTGCTTGACTTCTGGCTCATTGGGGCGGACTGTTCTCGAGGTTGGAGGAGGTGATCCTTGGATATCAACCAGCTCCCTTGGACCCCTCTTCCTTCGAGGGCGCTACCGCATGGGTTTCTTTCAAGCACGTCCCTGAAGAGGCCCAAGTCTGCTCTCCTGAAGCCCAGAGTTGTGATCCTGCTCTTTGCCCTGCTTCCTCCTTGCAGAATCCTGAACTCCACCGTCTTGTGGTCACTGCAGCCAAGGCTGCCCTCAAAATAAGATGTCCCAATGAGAGCTCCCAAGCAAGCAGGGATGTGTGGGGTAGATGTTTGATGCAGAAAATCTGGGAGAGGTGCGGGCACATTCAGAGTCTATCTGTGTAGTTGTATGATATGTAATAACATTGTTTTTGACTGGGAAAAAACAAAAAATAATGTTGCAGTACAACCCCCAGACTGCAAAGGGACCTCAGAGGTGCCATTTACAGGTAGAGGTTCTCCTTAACTGTAAAATTAATTCAGTGCTTGGAGTCTGCTTGTGTGGCAAAGCTGGATTTCAGGACACATTGGCTCACAAACTGCATTTGCCCTAAGATGCCAGGCACTGAGCAGTTGGGCCCTATGAGAAGGCTCAGGTTGGCATGGTTGAATGTCCCACCAATCCATTACAAAGACTTCACAGGGTTGGCAGCAGTTTCCTGGCCACTGTTCCCTTCAAACAGGGGTACACAAGCCCACAATATCTAGGCTAACCCTGCTCCTGCTCTGAGTTATATGGAAGCATCTTGCTGCAGTCTGGCCATGACTGCGCTCAAAGGTGTTCATCCCTTGCGCTCTACAATAAGGTCCTCCACTCCTCCGTCAGTGTTGGTGTCCACCAGAAGACAGGTGCAAATGGATGGACTGGCAGAGCCAGGCACACCGATGGTGTGTTGGTCCTGCCGGGGTTAAATATGAAGCAGATTCACACCCTGCTAAAACAAAGACAAGGAGGACTGATATGTCAGTGAGTTGGTGCAAGTGCTGTCTGCGACTGAGGATGGCCCACCTCGCCAGGGTGGTAGTTGCTTCTGCACGCTGAAGAGCTGAAGTGGCCAGCAAATGCTCCCGTTTATGTTTCTGTGCCTCTCAGCACTCCTAAGAATTGCCAGGGCTGATGTTCAGGTCAGGAGGAAAGCACACATGGTACGCAATGCGGAGGCACATTTTGGGGGGATGTCTTTCTTAAAAGCAGCAGCAGAGCAGCTCCAGCCCAGCCAGGCCAGGATCTGCCACCTTGCAATGGTCAGTGCTGCTGCAGGAGCTGCTTCTTGCCTTGGACTGCCCATAGAGATTGCTGCCAGCTACAGAGAGGTATCAAGTGTATGTGTGGAGGATTCAGGCTGAATGAAGAGTTTTCAGGCCAAGCAGTGGTCCCAGTCAGCCCTGCATCATGACATCCTTCCAGCCACCTAGCTTTCCCTTTATCCCTTCCTCCACCCATCCCTCCATCCCTCCACCCAGCAAGCCTTGCACCTCTCCAGGACCAAACTTTGATCATTGTCCTCCCCGAACAAGCAAAATCATGATGTTGCCCTGCTTGGACAGCTTATTAAGGTCAAGTTTAGGAGGAAGATAAACTGTTAACATGAAGAAGACAAAAAACTGCATTGCAGCCACATCTCAGCTTGTCACATCTCTGTGAGATATAGAGACAGTGACCTCTTCCTACGCACCCCCTAGCTGGGCTGTGAGGGCCCTGGCAGGGTAACTGTGATGGTATAGTGGCATTAGGACACAGCAGCTGAAGAATTTTTCAGAAGAGAAGAAGATGTTTCTCCCGCACGGCACAATGAAGCAATGTTATTCTCTGGGACACTCACACTGCCACCAGAGGAGCTGCTTGCAGTCCCTATGCTGACCAGATAGACATTGTCCGTTGTCCATTGTCTGCCACCAGCAGAGCACAGGGTTTGGGCACTGAACCCCTCACCCTGTATCTATCTCCCGGCAAGGCGTAAGGTGTGATGATGCTATAGGAAGAGCTGAGTGAAGTAGAACAGGGAGAGGAAGGCTCTGTGCCCTGGGAACAGTGCGGGCCAGGCTTCAGCCCAGGCCTGGAAGGGATTTCTGGGGATCTGGACCTTTGCAGTCAAGCCTGGCACTTTTGGATGAGTTCCTTTACCAAACACCTCAGGAACTTTTTCAACAAAGTGGGTTGAAATTAAGAATGTCCCATGAAGCACAGCTGGTAGGTTCCTGCAGCAACATGCTTTCACCGGTTAGTGTTTCCATGGTCTCTGCACTGATGGCAGTGCCCTGTGAAACCCTCATCTGCCCCGTTATTCCTGGCAGCGGGGTTTTCACCCTGATAGTGGGGAATCTAGTCCAGAAGGCATCAAGAAGTGGCAAAATTTTAAGACTGGAAACAAGGGCACCCTGAAACAGCTAGACTAAGCCTCCATCTCCTCCCTGACTCTGAACAGTAGTCAATTGTGATTTTTTAAAAAGGTAACTGCTATTTGGATCTCCAGGCTGTGGCATTATCATAGTCATACAAATGCCCAACAAAGCATCTATTTAAAATGTACTGAATTTTGATTACAGCCCTTCCCCTCTCGCTTGCTCGCTCGCTGTCTTTCTTTCTCATTCATTACTTACTGTGTTAAGCTCCCTGAAATTCAAATAAAATCCCACCTCCCCCCAACCCCCATCCATATGCGTTGTTTGATTCAGCTCTGATGTCTAGGCTTGACGAATGAAGGGGAATATAACAGAAGACAAAGCTGTCAAACTTCTCCGGGCTATGTTGACTTCCCATCACCCCTGTGGACTGAGGGGAGACTGATCCATCTGTTTTGGAGTCAGTAGCACAAACAAAAGCAAAAGACAATGGCAGGAAGCACTTGAAAGTTCAAATTCTTTCTTTGGTTTCTCTTGGAACAACAGAACCTACGTAATGTGGCTGGCGGACAATAACATGCGGCCAGGGACACAAAAATGCCAGAAGAATGTGCTTACGACATGAAACGTTCCAATTATTTTTGTTTTATTGGAACAAAAATAGAAAAGGGGAAGAAAAAAAAAAACCCAGCACTTTGGAGTTCCTAGATTTCTTGGACTGAGTTTTTTTAGTGTTGAGAGCTGTGGAGCAGGGCGGCGACGGTCTAAGCAGTGAGTCTGGCACCCTGCACGGTCGCTCTCTGCCTCCCCAGTGGCCCCCTGGCCCAGCCTGAGGGATCAAACCCCACCATCCCCATGCTCTTCTCCATCCCATGGCCACACTGGAGCGATTTGGCTGCACTCTCGCCCTCTGCATGACAAGAGGCAGCCGCTTCCCGCGCTGCCCTGGAGTCTGAGCACGTGCAAGCCCGTGGTGCAGCGTAGCTAGCGTAGCTTCTTCAATGCTGGGCTTGGAGCCAGGGGTGCGCAATTTGTATTCACCGCCCAGCCGAAATCCTCTGTAAAGGGGCTCTGCCGAGGCCTCAGCCTGTTCCCTTTGCTTGGGGAGAGACAAGGTTTGTGCAGAAACACTTCAGCTTCATGGAAAACTGGGCAATACGAGCCCTCCTGCAGCTCTCGGCCCATGTGGACCAGCTGGCTAAAAGCCCTACGATGAGGTGAAGGAAGCAAAGCAAGCAGGGCTGAGCTGAGCTGGGCCAGGATCAGCCCTCGGTTGCTCTCAGCAAAGAGTATCCTGAGGCTGGCCTCAGGATAATTTTTTTGCAGTGGTTCTGTTGCCTGTGCCTGGGGAGAGAGGAGCTTCCAGGGCAGCGCCCAAATGGGAGAGGGTGGCAATGTCACGCACACATCTCACTGCTGGGCTTAGCGATGGCACCTGGAGGGTCCCCACCACAGGAGAGAGGCAGTAGTACCCAGTCCCACAGAGAGCTCTGTAGGTCCTGCCATTCTGCGCTGTCCCCAGGCTGCTACTGCCTTGGGAGGACAGGCAGGGCACTTCGATAGTAGCTTGTGATGACTGAGGGACTAGGAAATCACACGCTTATGGACAAAAAGAGTGAGGCATGGCACAGGGGACATGTGCCAGCCTGCAGGAGGAAAGCGGCATAGGGTGAACTGGTGCCAGCATCCACAGGTGTACTCCTGCAGCTCCTCCTAGTCCTGGGACAGCAATGTGATGGAGGGAGATTTGGTGGTGCCCTTACCTTGCTGGATTCCCATCACCAATGCCTGGCTCAGGGACCAACGCTGCAGGGCTTTGGCTTATGGGGCTCTTCTGAGCTGATCCGGGCCTTGGTTTCCCCCTCAGTGACAGGGGGGTCCCGCTCAGGGGGCATACATGGATGCCAAAGTGATGCTAATGCTGGCAGCGCATCACAGGCGCGTGCCACCCTGAGCGCATGGGATGCTCCCTGAGTGGGGCAGCCTGGAGCAGCACTTGGCTCTCCAGATTGCCTCTGCGGAGCTGGCTCCAGATCCCACGGTTCCTGCCAGGAGAGGATCAGTATCACACAGGGCCTGAATGGGATTAAATTGTAGCACTGCAAGAAAGCAAAGCGGTGCTCACTGGCCCATGCTGCTCCAGAGCCTGGCTGCCTTGCATGCGCACCCTGCAGATCTGGCCCCGTTGGGCTGCTGCTCAGAGACCCCAGACAATAAAGACTAGCTGTTGGGACCGGTGTTTTTGGAATGAGCTTTTTTTTCCTGCTAAAAACCAGCCGGGCCAGCTCATGCCCATCTTTTCCACACAGGGCTGCAGCATGAGTGATCCCCAGAGCATGCTATTGGAGATGGATGCATCCCAGCACCCATCCCAGCCTGATGCACTCTGGCCCCCAGATGAAGAGCTAGAGCAGGGCCTGGGGCTCAGGCCTCGGCAAAGGGGAGGAAGGCCAGCCGCTCCAGTGAGGTCACACCAGGATCAGGGAGATCATGCCCGTGCTGTCCCATGTAAGGCTTTTCTGCTGGGACTCCTTTCCACTGCCTTCATGGGACGCTGTTCTTGGAGGCCATGTGCAACAAGGCTCCTCATCCAGGCACTGAGTTGGGCATGGCAGAAATTTCCCAGGGATTTGGGGAGTTTCAACATCCACTCAAATTATCAACATGGAAAAAGCCTGATCACAAATGTCCATTCCTGACAATGACCAAGGCTCTCCTCCATGCCCTGCCTTCACAAGCCCAAGTTTTGGAAAAGGAGCCTGGCAGATGAAGGCATTAGGCTGTCTCTGCTCTTCCCACTTCCCCAGATCAGCCTGATCCCACCTGGAAAACGTCCAAAGATGCAGGGTTCAGCCCGTGTTTGGGTACTGGCTAGCTCTTAGCCATTTGAGGGGACTGAAGATGTCTCTGCTGCCACAGACCCACATCCCATATCCTCCTCCTACGGAGTCACTGAACTTTGCTGCCAGCTGAAGCCACCAACTCCATCAATCTAATGGCAATTTTGAAACAGACATCACCCCGTCATCACAGCCCAAGAGCTCGGCATGGGCCGAGAGCAGGCTGGGCCACCTTAAACCCTTGCTAGGGTCCAATGGAGAAAAAAAACTTGGAAAGGTTCCCCGTGAGCCATCCTGGTGTCCGGATGACAAGGCTGAGGCAGCACGCATACGTTTCCCTGCCTTTGGGAGATACCCCATGGCTTAGCCTGGGAGAGTCTGGCTGCATGTCTCCCACCTTGCTCCCCTGGGAGAGGGGACTTTCCCATCTTGCTTTTATTAATGCCTTAAATACCGCATCTTAGGCTGACACCGGACTTCAGTCTAAGCCCAGGCACTCCAGGGTTCCCATCCATGTGTCTATACATGATTGGCACGTGCAGACACAGGGCTGGGATGGAGAAAATCATCTTGCTGAAGGACCCGGACCTATGGGACGTTTTCTCCAGGGGATAGGAAGGGAGGAGGGGGCAGCACATCCTGCACACTTCAGGAGCTGGGCTGAAACCACCCCAGCTACCATGCAAGCAACACTTTGGGAGACGTATTTAAAGTCAGAAGAGCTGCTGGGTCGCCTTTCCTGCCGAGGATCAGCAACGAACACTGTGATGGGGACGTCCAACCAAATGGCCACCGGCAAGGGTAGCACTGCGGCCACCCCAGGAACCCAAAGTTAGAAAACACAGCCCACAGCAGCCAGCCTGGCATGCACTGTGCCGAAACTGGGACCCATGGGACGCAATCACCACCCACCGCCACACGGCTACGTCGAGGCCTGTGGTCCGCCTCTCCCCGGTGTTTTACCCGCAGAGCCTCTAGCAGCTGAATTGTCCCCAGGACATGAGGGGACTGCCACGCTCCTAAAACCGCAGCTCTGTCGATGACCGTGTGGGGAAAGAACAAACAAAAAAGCAACTTTTTTTTATAAAAAGATCAATGAAAAATTTATTTATAAATTTCGCACTCTGGGGCTACATGTCTATATCATACACTCAGGAATATGCTGTACTGTACAGACTTTATCCAGTTAGAAATGATCATATAGTGACCCACATACAGCTTCAATATAAGCCTAAAAATTCTTAACATTAATTAACATAATTAAAAAAGGTATTCGCATCTAAAGAAAAATCTACAGAAAAACTCCTTTCTGGAGCAATCTGTGCATCAGCTTCAATGTCTGCTTATTTCACTGACATTATCAATATATTCTTCTTACAAAAATAATAATAATAATTAAAAAGATGACTGCCATAAGGTGACCAGTCATGCACGAAAGAGCCTCCCCCACCTGCCTCTTTTCTTGTACTCCCCGTTTTGGCGTGAAGGGTCAGCAGCACTATGAGCCAACAAGGGGGGTGGGGGGGACCCTCATTTCAATTTGAATCAATCTGCATCCCTTTTACTTCTCAGGATAAAGAGAGATGGGGTGTGGGGGTTGCATAGAAAATTGAAACTCTAGGGACTAGGAAGGGCAGCAGCTTTTCAGTAAAATACGAAGGGATGTAAAAATACATCAACTCACAATTTCAGAGCAAACCCCCTTCCCCGACGTACAATTTCCAAAATCTCAGCGTGTCTAAAGCTCCAGGATGCTGGAAAGGAACAATACTTTTCTTAAACTCACTCAGCAATTCACACAGGAGATTCACAGTCTTAACAGGTATTTTATAAAAATATAAATATGGGTTACAATATGTTGTCTTTACAACAGTGGACAGAGCTCCCTTTAGACTGGGTTTATAACCAAGATTTCTTTTTTTAAAATCCATCTAGAACTTGGCTTTAAAATACACTTTTTTAATATTATGTCATAAATGTTATGACATTTCATTGTGGCAAATCCATTTAGTCAAAAAAAAAAAATGTGCAACCATCTGGTAACCATAATAAAACCTCTCTAGAAAAGATATTGTTCCCACCCCGTAACTATTACACAGAAGCACCAATGGAAGTGCTTAACACCACCTTCAATGCTCACAGAAAAAGATTTCAACAAAGCAGTTCCTCGCAAATTACAGCATTAAGAGTAGACACTTTCAACAGGGTTTTTTTCCTTTTTCTTCTTTAAATCTGGAGCTTTTTAATCATCTCAAAATGTTGAAGCAAAAAAAAAAAAAAAAGCAGGTGAAACCAGCAGAGACAAAGCAGAATATTCAGTGCAATGGGAAATAACAATGGCAGACTCAAGTTTTTAGTTTTAAGACTAGGAAAAAAAGCATATTTCCCAAACCATATTTTGAATCACTCACCACCAGCTTCAAACAAAACCAGGCTCACAAACTTCACCCACAAATATATACATCCATGATAAATAGTTAAGACACAACCAAAAAAACCAGCAGGTAACTATTTTTTTTTTAATTGTAATGGTTTGGATAAAGGGAGTAAGAAAGGAAAGAGCAGGGAGATGGCAGTGATATGGTTGTTTTTAGTGCAGACGAATATAAAAGGGATGAAAGACCAGTGGGAGAAAGGAGACTTCTGAAATTTTCCGCATTTTCCAAATGGATGTTCTTGTGCCATAGCAATAAAAAGCAGCATTGCGATTATACGTGCAGTCACTTCAAAATGCGATTTAGGGTGGCTTTCTCTTCTTCCTCCCTTTCTTTTATAAATATATATATTTAGACATATATATAATATAAAAGGCAGGTGAATCTATATAAGTCAAATGAATCATTCTGCATTGAGAAGTGTTATCCAAGTTTCACCAAAAGAAAAAAGTTCCCAAACTATTTCTCAGTAGTTTTCAGGCATCTCTCTAGGCAGCAGAGAGCGCTCGCGGCCCTTTTATGTGCAAAAGCAAATCCTCTGCCTCTAGAGTTTATTTCACTTTTTTAAAAGAAAAAAGTTCAGGATTTGCTAATCCCCCTTTACACATACACACACACACACACACACAAAAATAGAAGGAAGGATTAAATGTCTTTTCCTGTGATCTCACGTGTGCTAAATGGATTCAAGAATCAGGTGAGGATGCAGACTTTCTTCGGACACCCAAAAATAAAAGGAAAAAAAAAAAGAAAACACGAAAACCCAACACAAAAAGAGAGCAACCAGGCAGGGTAAGAAAAATGTGTCTGTCATATTCCAATGGAGTTGTATCAAAAAATTAACAGTAGGAAAATACTGGGAGAAGACTGCAAAAGGAGAAACACTCTTCCACTGTCACTAGGGAAAAAGGGTTGACGCCGTGCGTGAGCCACCTGCCCCGTCCTCGGGGAGACCATGGCATCGCCTCGCTCACAGCGAGTTCAGAGCTTGTGTCTTTATTCGTTAACAGGGCAGGGGGGAAAAAAAGCACCACTTGGTTTTTAAACAAGTAACGTGGGTTGATTTTTAGGAAGTGTTGAAATGAATTCATTTCTGAGCCAGAATACTTTAAAATCAAGGGACAGGCCACCACACGAGTTAGAGGAGCAGGGGAAAAAAGGATTAAATATTACTGGGGAAAGGGAGGGGAGCATTTTAAAGCATCTGACCAGATGTCAAACTGAAACTGTGAATACTGTGAGTGCAGCCGAGGTAGATGGAAAAAAAAAAACTTACAGTAGGAAAACAACCCTTGGAAGAAAAAAAAAAAAAAGCAGGTAAATGATGGGTTTTTTTTTTTTCAGTAAATCTTTGTGGGGCCCCAAATTTCTTTGCCAAAAAACAAAAACATGGAGTCCAAGCAGCTTTGACATTAAAAAAAATTACAACCTTTCAAAAAAACCGAAAATAACAACAACAACGAGAGCCACGCGCCGCCCAGGGAGGCGCCCCGGCGCGGGGGCACCGCGCGGCCCCGGCCCGCCGCGGCATCACCGGGCGCCGGCGGAGTATTTGGCCTTGGTGATCAGGTAGAGGACGATGTCCTGGTGGCCCCCGAAGGCGGCGATGTGCAGGGCGCTCCAGCCGTCGCGGTTGGCCAGGCGGATGTCGGCGCCGAACTTGACGAGGAGCTTGACGAGCTCGAGGTTGCCGTCGATGACGGACTGGTGCAGCGCCGTCTGCCCCTCGGGCCCGAAGGAGTTCACGTTGAACTCGCAGTTCGTCATGTTCTGCAGCAGCGACTGCAGCTCCTTGGTGTTGCCGCGCCGCACCGCCTCCTGGAAGACGCGCTGGCTCGGCGGCGCCGAGCAGGTGGACACCTCGCTCTGGCTCATGCTGCCCGCCGGCCTCGCCGCCGCGCCGCCGCCGCCGCTCGCCGCCTGCCCGCCGCCGCGGCGCGGCTGCGCATGGACGGCGCGGGGGAGCGGCGCCGACCCCGCGGGGCGCCCCGCCCGCCGCTGCGGCTACCCCGCGCGGCCGCGCATCCGTGCGCGGCGGCACGCGGGCTCCCGGCGGACAGCGGCCCTGCTCCCGCGGATCGCCCGCCTCCGCCTCCGCCTCGCCGCCGCCGTCGTCGCTGCTGCTGCTCCGCCGCCGCCGCGCCCGGGCCTCTCTGGAGCGGAGCCGGCGCCGCGCCGCGCCTTTTACCCAGCCTTTTATTTGCATAACAATAGCACGGCCGTGACGCGCCCGCGCCCGGGGACGGGCCGCGCCGGGCGCGCGCTGATTGGGTATCGCCCGGCCGCGGGAGGTGGGGGAACGTTCGTGCGTCGGGGGGCGGGGCTGCCTGGCCGCAGCCCCGCCCCCGAGGGCGCCGCGGCGGGGTCGGGCCCGGGCCTCGGCCCTGGGGGGGCCGCGCCCGGCTCGGGGCTGGGGGCTCGGCCCGGGCCCGCCAGCAGCGCGGAGGGGCTGCGGGCACGGCCCGGCTCGGCCGGGGTCGGCCCGGCTCACTATAGTCCACATGGGCGCCGCTCGGCTCGGCATGGCTCGGTTCGGCGTAGCCCGGCCCGGCTCAGCATGGCCTGGCACAGCTCGGCACGGCGCGGCTCAGTATAGCCCAGGTCGACCCGGCTCTGCTCGGCATGGCTCGGTTCGGCATAACCCGGTCCACTTCGGCTCGGCCCGGCTCGGCCCGGCTCGACTCGGCTCGGCACGGCTCGGCCCGGCTCGACTCGGCTCGGCCCGGCCCGGCTCAGCTCGACTCGGCTCGGCCCGGCCCGGCTCAGCTCGGCTCGGCCCGGCCCGGCCGGCGGCGCGGCAGCGGTGCTCGCCGCAGGCAGGGGGCACCACCGCACAGACGTGCGGGGCCGCTCCGGGCAAGGGAGCTGCTGTCGGCCCCGCAGCCCCGGGGGACAAGTCCCCCCTTTTCCAGTTCCACCGTCCCCTGAGCGCTGCCGTGCCCGACCCCCCCAGCAGCATGACAGTACTTTGCTATAACCAGGGCTCTGCCAGTGTCCCTCCAAATACCAACCCTCCAAACTCGGCTGGCTGTGTTAACGCGATGAAAACGGGGCAGGAAAGTCCTGTAGCTGCCCCCTCCCTGCCCCACACCGGCTGTGGTTGCTCAGGTGTTTTTTTGAAAAAAAACTGTAGTTTGGGGGGATTATCCTGTCTTTTGCAGTTTAGCTTTTTGGGGTGTGGAGACCCACTGGGAAACCCGATCTCAGGGCCTGCGCTGGGCCAGGGCTGCTAAGCCTCCCTTGCCACCCGGGAGAGCGCTGTCTCGGGTGAGAGTGACCCCGTTTAGGTGCAGGTTTATCTTCCCGTGAGCAAATCGGGAAGGTTCACAGCCAAAGTGCGTGGCCAGAAACAGGGAAAACTGCACCCCTGTGGGATCTGGCCTATCCTTCAGGAACAGTAAGTGTGCTTAAATTGTTTGTATCAAGGGTGTTTTGTGACCGTTTGGAGATTTGCGAGTGTGATTTATTTGTGCAGAGGGATGACCAAGCCCACATCGACCTTCTGATGCGGAGGTGGATGGGAACTTGATGGCTGAGCCAGATCACCAGCCAGCCCCGGCGGTGATTCAGTATCACTCAGTCACACGGGGCTTTATCTAGAATCAAATCTGTTTCAAAGCAAACGACTGAATCGCTGGGTATGGAAGTGCAGGAGCTGCTGAATCCCAAGGCTGGAAAATATGGGCACTGAAAATAGGCTGGAAATCCAGAAAAAATGTACTCCAAATGTGGCATCAAACAAAGATGTATGTGAGTGGCAGATGCTGGGTCATTTTGTGATCTCTGGTGTGCTTGACATCCCGCAACAGCTTTTTCAAAGGCTCTCCTGCTCTTGCCATGGCAGATCCCAGCCCTGCATCCCACACTCCTGGTTCCCAGCACCACTCACCTATGATGACTAATGACTGCTTCATTGAAAATATTGCCTTGTGTCTCTCCATCTGGCTGCGGTGAAGAACAGAGCCCTTAATGTGCTCCATTTGGCTATTGTAGAGAGCAAATGGTACAGGTTCAGCGAGAAACGGGAAACTGGCGCCTCCTTGGGAAGGCCACTTGGGATATCTTTAGGGCGTTTGGTCTGCTGAAGTGTAGTGTAGTGAGGAATGCATTAAGGAAGGAAAGAGTGTGCTGTAAAACAAGGTGATGCCAGTGCTGTGGTGGCCGCCTGGGTGAGCTGAGGACTTTTGCAGCTGGCGAACAAGTTGCTGTCATGTCACCTTTCCTCTAGTTGGCCATGCCAGCGCATCGATTCTGGGATGAGATGGGAATTGGGGGAAAAAACTCATCTGAATGCCAAATTCTGGCCCAATCAAGTGAAAGCACTTGGATGAAATATGCCACATCCGAGAACCAGCTGGCTCTTGCTAGAAGATCCTGTCTCACTGCTATCAGAGCATCCATCATGCCTCCCTCTGACCTCTTCCAGGCACAGGGGACCGTTGGACAGCAGGGGAAGGCATCTGCTGTGAGCTTGGGGCAGAATGACCCTCGGATGTCTTGAACCTTGGCATTTTTTGGTGGCATTTCCCTGCAGGGCAACTTCTGAGATGCACGCAGCTGGGAGGGATACCCAACAGAGCATCCAGCCTGGCCAGCCCAGGCTGGCTGCCCCCAGCGGAGGGCACCGCTAGGACTGGGGCTGGGAAAGAGGATCTTGGTAGCCAACATTCAGGTCCTGGCCCCTTCACTGATTTCTCACACTTTCATCCCCCCTCTTGATCCTGCCCAACTGCAACGAAAAACCTCCCAAATGACTTGGGCAGCTGGAGGGCTGGCCCCGCGGCAGGTGGGGAGCCGTGCTGTGCTACGTGCTGTGTGTGGTGTGTGGCAAAGCACACCACTTTGGCAATGGCACACGGAGCAAGGTGTGCTGGGGATGGGGTGGCAGGAGCTGGGAAGTCCCCTGCTTTATCCTCACTAGGTGCTGCTCATTTGTTTGAAGAGGTTAAAACAGCCTGATTTTGGCTGTACTGAGTTCAGTGATGCTACCAGGGCCACCCAGCCAGTGAAAGCAGCTCTTGCTGTGACAGCAGAAGCCAAGGAGGCAGCGAAGTGAGGGTGAGCTAGCGGCTGCCTGCTCCATGCTCTGCTGGAGCATTGCCCTGTTGCCAATGCAGCCCCTGCTTTTCCTCCCAAAAGGGCCCACTTTCATAGGCCCATCCCCTGAGGCTGGTTCTTCCCAACCTCATCACCATCCCCATTTGCATCCATCCATGTCTGGTCTCACCCTGTCTGGTTTTCCCACGGCCAGAGCTCTCTGAATCACGTCTTTCTGACACAAGCAGATTGAAGCCCATCATTTTAACTTTGAAGGTGAGCACTTCAATGTGATAAAAGTCTGCAGGGCTTGGGGCCAGGAAAGTACTGTGCTTGCTATCACAGTTGGGCTGTAGATGCTCTCGTTTTGGTGTCCTGTGCCCGTACAGCTTTTCTCAGAGTAACCCCCTGCGCACTGACACACAGAGACCTTGCAGTGCTGGGGAAGGTGAGTGAGCCTTGCTGCTCTGTAGGGCTGTGCGCTCAGCCCCTGGCAAACATTAGTGTCCCCTAATGCAGGACATGGTGGTGGGCACATGGTGTTGGGATTCATGTGGGTGCAAAGGCCTGTTTCGTCTGAGGGCAGTGAAGAGGAGCGTCTCTCTCCCTCCTCCATCCGTCTGCTGAGAGTGCTGCCCAGGGAGGAGACAGTGGCTCTGCACCCCCATCAACCTAGTTGTGGTGGGGCACATGAGTGGCAGTCCTTGGTCTCTTCTCCCCGTACAGGGTGAATGGAGGGACGTGCTGTGAATCACGGTGACTCACAGAGTGTTACAGCTCACCTCTTGCTCTGAGCTGTGCCCAAGGGCCCGTCATAACCGAGTAATGCAAACAACCACAGTGCAAAGTTTGGGCAGTGCACTCAAGCCACGGCAACCCGTAAAAGTTTCCCTCATAGTAAAATAAGCACATTAAAAGCCACCCGGTAGGCAGGTCACCAAGGGGGCCTGCCATGCTCGCTGCATCCCCTGTGCAGGAGGAATTTGCCTCCCGCTTTGCAGAGCCAGAGCAGCAGAGCTGGGAGAGGGAAAGTAACGGGTTGCACTGGCTGCTCCTGCCTGTGCTGGACGAGCGCTGCGTTAGCAGGTTTGTGATACCCAGCATGGGAAAAACTTCATCACATTTCTGGACTTGAGGTCACTCAGCCAGTGTCACCTTCCCCTTGGCCACTTGGAGCTGGGGCCTGGCCATCCTGGGCACCCCCCTCACCCCGCCAGCATTTCAAAGCCATGCAGGTAGCTGCCAGGGAGGCTGGGTTTCACGACTCTGCTCGTGCCACCTCACACCATCCTTTCCACTTTTAAATGCCCCAGAACAGCTGATTTTGTGCAAACTGCCTTGGCATCTATTATGGGCCGCATCCTGCAAGGTGTCAAGCACTCTCTAGCACTTAGCAAGCCGTGGGAGACTGGGAATTGCTCACACTTCCCTGGACTGGGACTTGGTCAGAGTTACATCCTTGCAAGCAAATCTGCATTTGCCAATGACACTGGTGAGAAAAATAACAACTCCAGCAGGGAACCAGCCATGCAAATATTCATTAGTGGCAGGTGGGGGCAGGACTCCGCTTGGGAACAGAGCCAGAAAGGAAAGAAAAAAAAAAAGGCAATTCTTGAACAGTGCATTTCAGCTCCAATTTGTGTTTCGGTTTGGTAATCGGAGACGAGCTCGGTGCATTGCTATGTCCTTCTGCGAGCCCGGCCAGCCTTCTGACGCCACTTTGAGTTTCAGGTGGCCAGACTGGCTGGGATGAGCACTGGGGCTGCAGACAGACTGGTGGCAGTCGCTTTTGAAGGCCCCGAGAGACATTCCACCTCACCCTGGGCTCGGTAATTCCTTGCAAAACCAGTAGTCCCACCCAGTGATTTATCTGCTCTGTTCTGAGAACAGGGGAAGCCGCAGCGAGCTCCGGTGCTGCAGACAGCTGAGGGAGGAGGGGAAAATGAGCGCAGCGCTGTAATACATTTAGCAAACGGTCACGCAGGGAAGCACTGAAGTGAGAGCGCTGACGACCGAATTTCCCCTGCTTCAGAGAGCTGGAGGGCGAGATCAGAAGGGACCGTTCCCTCCCATCCCACTTTACTTCCTGGTGGCACCAGAGGAGAGGCTTAGAGCCACTCGCCGTTGCGCCAGGCTCAGGCGCTTTGGGCTGGGCCTGTTGGAAACAGGAACCTCTCCAAAAAAGCAAAGCAGGCAGTGCCCGTCCTTCGGGCAAGGCGGACGAGGAGCAGGAGTCCAGCCACCCCCAGAGGCCTCCTTGAAGGGAGCCGGAGAGCCAGGGGGACGGATCCGGGGCAGGCGGCGAGGGGGCGTGCCCCCACTTAATTCATTAAAATGTGTCGGAGAGCGTGGGAAAGACGAGAGCTTTTCTTCCCAGCACAGAGACCCAGCAAAAGGCTAGAGAAAGAGAGAGAGAGAGAGAGAGAGAGAGCGCGAGAAATCAAACTGCACACAGTCTCGGCTCAGTGCGAGACGGGAGGAAGCTCAAAGGCTGTGCAGGAACTGCCGCAGACCAGCACTGGGCAGGCTGGCTCTTTGGCTCCCGTCTTTTCTGCAAATCAGTCAGCAGAGCCCCTTCAGGGAAATGCAGGGCTCTGCTGACACTCCCTACCCCAGCCGTCCCTAGGGGAAGTGGGGAGGAGAGACGAGGCCACGCACGGCTGGGGGAGCCTGGTGCAGGGCGCCGCAGCTGCTATTTCAGAGCGTGTGGTTGGAAACACTCTCCCTTATGTGGATGCACCTTCAACCAGCTTGGGTGGCAGGAAGGAGAGGCAGGGACCTGCCGCAGGTGGCTGGTTTCCAAACTGAGGCAGCAAGAGAAGGAGCCACAAGGGAAGGGGGGCTGAGAGAGGAGGTGTCACGGGGAAAGCACTGAGAAACCCTCCTCTAGGAGGTGCTGAGAGCTGCCAGCCGTCCCTGTGTGCAGCAGGAGGCAAATGGGGGCATGGACGAGGGACGTGCCTCATGGCCTCCCTGGCCTGCAGATGAGGGCACACCACATCCTGCAAGCCCTCAACAACACCCAAAATGCACCCCAGACTGGGCTACGTCCCCTGCAGGTAGAAACCTCTTGAGACCAGAAGCTGCAGTTTGCAAAAGAAACCTCGTCCTTGTGCTGGGGGGCAGCTTGTGCTGGGGGGCAGCGAGGACCCATGTGGGGGTCCCCTGTTACCTCTGCAACACCGAGGCTGCCAGGGAGTGCTGGCAGAGAGCAAGCCCCTGCAAGCAAATTTCCCATAGGATGCTGCTGTATCTCAGGGAGCGGAGAGCCCTGGGGACAAGGAGAGGCCCTGGGCACCCTCCATCCTCCTGCGGGCTTGCCCAGCCCTGCATTGCGCGGGAGGGTGGCACAGGTGTCCAGGCTGGGAACTGCCGCTCCCTGTGGAGACCACCTTGGACGCTGTACCGCGCACTTGCTCCCTCCCAGCCTGCCATGGGGCTGCCACCGTCACTGGCCACAAGACTTGAGCGTGGTTGTAATTCTGCTTTCACTCGTTGTCCTCGTGGGGGATGTACACGGGGGAGCATCCCTGCACGCGGGCCCCAGCGCTGCAGGTCCCCAGCAACTCGTAGGGTCTGCAGTGATTTGGAAGCTGCCTTTGCAGATTCAGTTGTCATTCTGTGGCTTGGCTTTCAGCCCATTTAATCGTTTCAGTGCCCTGTCTTATCAGCCTTATCAGTCTTACTCAATGTCGGGTCTTATCCTGCTGGAAATGCTTCAGCTCTTCTGATGTTCAAACCCTGACTAAAGCCTACAGCCTCCATCTCTGACAGCAGGAAAATGCTGTTCAGGCAAAAGGCCACCAGATTGGACACACTCAGAGATGGGGAGATGCTCCTGCTCCTGCTTTTGGCTGCATGTGGGGCTCTCCAGCTGTGCTCTTCTTACTGGCCTGGCAGGCCACCCATTGGGCACCTCACTGTATGATGTGCCTTCTGCTGTTTAGTGTGCTTGAATCAAACCAGCTTGGCTTCAGCCACAACCAATCCCCGAGGATCATCATTTGATTGACCTACATCATTTTTCCTTTGCAGTGGCCATGGGGATCAAAGTATATCAGCCCGCAGGCCCCACTGCTCGGTTTTGCAAACTCTGTACGGCCTCTGGGATCTGGTCTGAGGGTTGGGTGACCACCCCATGGAGATATTCCTGCGGTCAAGACAGGGCTTCTCAGGCTGTGTCTTGGCCATAACCCTCTGCAGAACGCATAGCGAGGCAGCAATACGTCTGGCTAGTGCATAGAAGCTTACTTGCTTGAAAGTCACGCCTACATATTGGCAGACTTGAAGAGAGCCTCTGTGCTCCAAGCCTCTGTGCTGTGCTCCAAGCAGAGGACGGGCAACCTCGACCCTCCTCCTCCCATGCCTTGCTGGCTGCATTAGGGACTGACCAGCGCTAGTTCAAGCCACAAAGTCACGCCAGGGAAGGCTAAGCTGATTTCTCTGAGCCACTGAAATATGCAGCAAGGTTTCCGATCCAGATTACACAAGGAAGGAAGTTTGCTTGGAAGGGGATGGGGATAAGGTGGGGGAGAAGGGAGGGAAGCGCATTCCTGGCTGATGAGGAACAATGTTGATATATTCATTTGTAAACTAAAGCTGGCCTGAACGGCAAACACCTTGTCCCCATCAAACTCCGAAGGATATGCAAGAAATACACAAGGCGAGGAAAGGAACTCGGCTGATATCCGATGCAATGTGTGATTTCTCAGAGCTTTGTGATTCAGCTGGGCAAATTCAGGTCATCCCTGCAAGGGAGCCAACTGAGCCCCAGCTTCAGCCGCAGTGCCACAGGGAGGACCAACATCCAGGACCAAAGACCTGCCCCAGGGCTGCCAGGAGGGCTAATTTTCAGCACGATCTGAGTCAGCCAGTGGCTTTTACAGCGCCCAGAAATACTGTCTGCTCATCTTCATCCCACAATTGGTGGAGATGCTAGTGTGCCAGCACAAAAAGCACTTAGCAGGTGCTCTGAGAGACCATGGCATTTCAGCAGCAGGAGGAATGTCCTGAGATATTGCTAAATACTACCAACAAAACAATTTTTTCACAGGCCAGACAGGGTCATTGTTTGGATCCAGGCCAGATCCTTCTTTCACAGGGCAGAAAACTTCAGGGTCCAAAGATTAAGCCAACATGAAGCCAGGTCTTGAGGGTTTCATGAGGAAAATTGTGAGGCCAGAGTTCTCCTCATCCCCTCCACTCTGCCCACCGCCAATCACTGAATCCAGAACTAGAAGGTCACATGAGGGCTGCTGGCTGTAAAGTGTTTGGGTATCACTACATCAAAGGGAGCGAAAGAAGAGGAATGATTACTGGTTACACTAGAATCTGTGTTAGGCATGCGTGGGTCTTAGTGCTGTTTTAACATAGGATCCTCCTGTGATCACAGCTTGAAATGCACTAGCAGGGATTGAACTCAAATGACACGTCCTGGGGATTGAATGGCTCCTGGCATGTGCAGTCCACCCAGCACGTTTATTCCCATGACAGTTCTGTAGAAGTTGCCCAAGCTGCCCTTCGAACACACGATCAAACAGCTCCATAAAAACATGAAGGGCTCATTACTGCCCTAATAACTGTTAAACATTAGTATGGCACAGACAATGGGATTTTTTTTTTAAGAAGCCAGATAAGGAAACAATATTGTAGTCTGACTGAAAAGCTGGTTTAATTCTCTTTGATGTGTATCCACCATTCAAAACTGGACAATTTATGACTTCCTGGATGCTGCTCAAGGCCAGTGGGACTTGGAGTTTTATGTTGACTGGGTCTATCACTAGTGATAACCTTGGTGCACAGATTGAACCTCAGTATCACCTCCTTGGAACAACAGAAAGGGAGAGGTGCTGTGTCTGAGCCTGGGTTGGCATACTTGGGTCTCAGCTACCACCTCTCATCTCCACAGGCTCTGAGCTGGATCAGACCCTTTGGGAATCATTTCATGCTATGCCTACACACACACTGCCTGCAGGATGCTGTTAAAGAACTGTCCTGCCATGGGCTGTTTCTGTCCTCTGCTGTGCTCCCCCACTGCTTTCGGGGCCAGTGGCCATGGATTGCTTCACCTTTGTCTGCTGAATGAGTGGAAGATAAAGGCATCAGAAGTAACAATTTCCTCTCTCTTGGCCAGGGAGCTGGACTTGCTCATTTGTCCGATGCAAGGTCAGGAGTAGGCAACTGGGACAGGAGAAGGCCCCTGGTGAAGGAGCCTCACAGAAGAGTGCTCCGGACCACAGCAGAGCTTTATTAGAGGCAGTAAATCACACGTTCCCGGAGAGGAATTTGATAGAAATGTGTTGCCACCAGGCTCAGCCCAAGGAGGATGGACAGGAAAAGTGGATGCTCCATGGGCTTTGGGCTCCACCAGCTAAGGTGCCTATTCAACCACTTCTCAATGTTTTCCCATGGAAAGCGATTCCTGCCCAGCTCCTGGGTCCCACACCACTGCTCTTCCCAGAGCATCTCTCCTCCACCCTAGCATACAGCATGGCTCCTGCTGTAAAGTAGGAGGGAGGAGAACATGATTGTCCCATGGCTAAAGGGAGAAGAGCAGACCACATCATTCTGCAAGCGCACAGCAAGCTACCCTGGCTATGCACTCTGGTGGGCCAGTGTTTGCCCTAGGTGAGCCAGAGAAAACAAGTCGCACTGTGGTTAACCTGCCCCAGAGCAGCTGACTAGATCTGTCTAGTCTGTCCTGCCAAAGTAAGAGAACTTGCCTCCCAAATTCTTGGAGATGGCAGAGTGTCAAACTCCTAGAGGTCACCACGAGGTGACCCCCCCTGTACCTGAGGATCAGAGGAACATCTCCATTGAAGAGCTCCATCCAGACTGTGTGGCCAAGAGCTGTCTCTGGAGTTAGGGACAGGGTCACTGTGGCCTGCTGTTCCTCTGACCGGGTATCATTCAGCTTCTCTGAGGTGAGAATGGGTGGTAGATAGACATGAAACTGCAGCTCAGAAACACCCAGTAAGCAAAGCACAGAAATATCCACGACTTGACTGAAAATGTTCTACAGGAGGAGAGGGGCTCAAGGACTGCAGCTCAGGCACCCTCACTTCAGTCAGGGGATGGGATGACTCAGATGTTCGTATGACTCAAAAACTTCCCCAAAACTGAATCCAGAAAGGTTCATGTCATCACATGATACTCTGGAGGGGGTGGAAACATCGCTCATCGTGGAGTCAGGGGAGATGGTGATGTTAAGCAGGCATTCCTGCTTTATTTCATCTCTAGCTTCTGCAGTCACAGAGCAAAGCCTGAGAGCAACCCCAAGGTGCGGCAGGATGCTGACACATGTCTGTGCAGAGCCTGGGGGTGCTTGGGCTGCCCAGCCTCTGACAGTGGGTGTCCAACACTCGCCAGCTGGGGTGGCCCCACCAGTAGCACCCGAAAGAGGCTAGCATAGAAGTGCTGCTGAGGAGCATGCAGGGCCTGATACAGGCATCCAAATGGGCTCAGTCTGGCTCTTGGGCTAAGGGTCAGCTTCTTCCTCCCTCTGCTTGGGTCTCCTTAGAGACTCAAGGTGTCTCTCTGTAGGGTTCCCACATGCTACTCCAGAAGAGCAAGAAGGGTGTGACTGCTAGCAAGACATGGCAAAGAAGAAGCCAGAAGCATTGGTGGAGAAGGTGGCTCGCGCTGGAGGAGCTGATGACCATTTTTCAAAGCGTTGAGGGTGCTCTCACCAGAAGCAGAAGAGCTTAAAGGTTTGCTCAGTGCTGCATTGCTACTAGGTCATCAGGACCCACAGGGACAACTGGAAAGACTCCAGAACAGCTCAGCTGCTCAACTTCAACAGGCTCAAGCCACAAGAATGCCACTCCCAGCCTGTGCACCCTCTGAGCTAGAGAGAGCAGGTAGAACATCCTTGAGAGGCCAGACATGATGCCTGCAGCCACGCAGCAACGGACATCAGAGGTGGGGAGGTGAGGGTCCCTGAAGAGTGATCATGTTGGCACATTGCAGCAGGTCTCCTTCCACACAGCCTGGAAACTTAGGGGTGCTGGGAAGGGCTTAAAGAAGAAAAACGTCCAGATAGCCTTGGACAGCTTTTCTGACCCTTGAGTGAGGAAGGGGAGGGAGAAAGTCTGACCAAAAGTGAATGCTTCCAAGCTGAAGACACTGGTGAACGAGAAGGAAAATGCTACAGTCAGCACTACTGAGATTGCAGCTGACACACTGAAAGTACATAGATTCAAGCATATCCATGGAAAGCATGTCCATGTCCAAGCAAGGCCACTGTCCTGTTACAGCATCTCTGATGTTACAGTCATCTCTGATGGCTGAAGCTGCTGAGACCTCAATTGCTCTGAATGGACACATTTGCTTTTAATGCTACCATTGGGAATACAGGACAGACAGTTCTTAAACATCTGCCTATAATGTATAGGAAGAAAACCTGTTATCAAGGGTGATGTCATCTGTGGGGTGTTTGCTGGAACAAGTAACAAAACCACATCAGAGTTTCCACAAGTAATAGATGGTCATTTCCTAGCACACAAAGTCCTGCACCAACACAGGATTCAATACTGGATCTCATCCTGATGGCCAAAACCAAGTTAATTGTGGCTCAAAGACTGGTGGCTAGTACATGGTGTGTAGTAACAGGTTCTCTGTCTGCAGCCAGACTGTATCATCACCAGCAAAGTGTATATTTGGTCCCTACATATATCAGTTTTCCAGTATGAGAAAAGCTAAAAGCAATTTTCAGCACAACAGGCCAAGAATGCACATTTAAAGACGCAAGATTAACAAAACACGGATTATTCTCAGATATCACTGGCTGGCCCCGAACTGTTGTATTGGAAACATGACAAAAATTACCTTGGTGGGGGGAAAGAGAAAAGGAAATTCCAATTTCACTTGAGAAATGGGATTAAGAGTAGTGTATTAACACCTCGAGAGAGAGAGAGAGAGAGAGAGAGTGAGAGTGAGGATAGAAAACCAGGAAATGAAACACAGTTCCTTCAGGTTGTATGCAAAATGTAGACAACTGAGAAGGAAAACTGAAAGAAACAATGCAAAAACGATTGCCCCTAAAGGCAAGATCATAAGAAGGCATTTTAATCCCATTAGGAGAAATAATTCCCGATATACTGTATTACTTGAGGTTAAAATGCATATGCAGGAACATGCTGTGTGCTGAATGTGCTGGACCCTGACATGCTTGCTCTGCAGACTTAAGCCTGTGCCATGGCCATCTGTCTGGGGCAATAGAAACCTCCAACCAGATGGGAAGATTCCTCTTTTTTCTACCAAGGTTTGGAAGTGCCCTTCTCCTGGGAAAAACAAACCATATTTGCTGGAGCAAGCAGCAAACCTGCTTGCTGCAGTACAGATAAACAGGCAGCCTTCGCAGTGCCTCACCAGCCGGTGATGAAGGAGTAGGTGCCTGCTGTGCAAACTGCGATGGCTGGAAGGGAAAACTCAGTGCTGCTACAAGGGACAGACTGGGGCAGCTCTTGCTAAAAAGGATGATTTTCAGGTCGGCAAGCCCGGGTGCCTTGCACCTGCGAACCTGGAGGAAGCTATGGCAGTTAATAGAGCGCTATGGCAGTTAACATAGCACTACGCCTTGAGAAGGCTACTGGCACCTCCAGTGCTGTCAGGGACTCACTGGGGCAAGAGACCACACTGGGAATAGGGAATTAGAGGCTAACAGACACAAACCCCAGTCACCATGACTCTGTGGGTCTTTGCAGATGTGGCTGTCAGCTTTGTCTGGCCTACAGCACCTGGGGCCAAGCTTGCGTTGGTATGGGGATAACCTCCGGACATTTAACTGCCTGGACTTGGCTAGCCAAAATGTTGTCTATCAGGCTCTGATGCTGGCATGTGGTTGCATACTCTAGAAAGGAAAGCAAAGCAAAGCGGGCGGCTGAATAATGGTCCTAAACGGTCATGCCTCTAAACATGTGCAGGCAAGCCTGCCCTCGGCTGCACGGACGTGGCTGCTGGGTTCCCCATGGTGTGCCTGAGGTGAGGATCCAGCCCGCGTGCACCTCCCCAGGCCCTGGAAGTGATGAGGAAGGCAAATGGAATTCCCTTCCGGAATCACTGAGCTGCTGCGCCAAGAAAGGCAGCCAGCACTTCCACAGAGGAGTTCCCCCTGGGGACCTGACTTCCCCCTTCTCTTGCCCTACCATAGCCAAAGCCTTGGTGGCAGGAAACGAGGTCCCCAAGTCCTCCATGTGCACAGGCTGAACAGCGCACTGTGCTCAACGTGGGGGTCTTTGGCTGTAGAGTCATCCAAGAGGCTTCACTTTGTGGCTCCCAAGCATGGGCTGGAAGGGTGGGAAGGGTGTGTTTGGGGCCAATCTACAAGCAGCCAGCATTAGAAAACCAAACTCTGCACAGAAGCAGGTCCGTCACTTCGTATTGGCGCGGTGATCACAGCTAGGACTGGGGAGGTCTTGCTTGTACAAGAGCACAATCTGGCAGACATTGCTGTGATGGTGATGGGAGATGGGTGATGCTCAGCTGGGAAGGAGGTTTGCACTGAAAGGTTTCCCAATTCACGTGCATGAAAGAAGGGAAAACCCCAAACAAATCCCAATGCTGCACAAACCACTGTAGGTGCCTCTGGTCAGACTCACATCCCAGCATGTCCTGATGAGAAGGAGCCAGGCACAGAGTCCCTATCCTGGCCCAACATGTCCTTAACTTTAAGCATATACTGAGCCCTAAGAACCCTCTGACGTGTGACGCCAATGGGCCTGCACTGGCCGCGGCCCTGCTGTCGCCCCGGCCGTTGGGAGTGCCTGCCAGCATCTGCCTTTACTTAGTCTTAGAAAAATGTGCTTCGTTCATGCCGCAACCACCTTTGCTTTTTCATTTCCTGACTGCACAGTGATTCATTTCAATGCCAGTGCTTGCTGTGGAATGAGATGCTGTTATTTTACGCTTCCACTTGAAAGAAATCAAGCTCTGCAAATAGAAAATTATGGGCTGTGGTTAGGCCCTTTCACTGCTGCAAAGGAGAACCAGACAGAGAGTAGGCCATGTGGCCAGCCTCCATGCCCCGTGGGAAGAGGCTCCTGCACCTACCCAGCTGCTGCCTGCCACCATTGCTGGCCTGGCAAGCCTCCAGAGGTAGGGCAACTCCTGCCACCTGCCAGCACATCCCCAGCGGCTGGCCTCTGGTGATGGGGGACCTGGAGGGGAGAGGACATGTGACAGGGCAGCGGGGGAGGATACCGCCAGGAAGACCTCTCTCAGGCTCTAAAGGTATGCTTGCAGCCAGACACCTTTTTGGCCACGTGATGCTATGGCTGCAAGCTCACCTTTGCAAAAGGGCTGTTCCAGGGGACCGAGAGGCGCTGGATGCAATGTCCAATGAAAGCCAGAGGGAGGGGTGGATGGAAGGAGCCCTCTGCACCAGTGTGGCCAAGAGCACACAGAGAGGAAAAGCAAGTCTTAGATTTCAGTGTAAGCTGTCTGGGCAGGCATTTCACTGGCCCGTAAATGTCACACTTGAGCCAAGAGCCCCTCGGGCCCTGTTAGTAATAACATCAGTGCCTGGCAGTTAAGCGGGATTAGGGGAGGAATTTTGCAAATGCTCCTCTGTTACAGGGTGGAGTGTTTTGAGCCTGTCCATGGACTGAAAGGCAGCAGGCAGCAGCGCCCAGAGCTGCAGGACTGACCCAGCATGGTTCTCCACCTCCCTGCGGGACCTCTGCTGCCGTGAAATGGGGGCCTGTCTCCCTCATCGGCTGCTTCGGCCTCCTCTGGACACCAGTACCCCAAGCTTGCCTTGGGCAGTGGCTGCCAGCAGCCCCAGTTCCCCACGATGGCAGGACCACACACCTTGCTGCCGTTTCTGTGCACATCACACAAAGCTCCCAGGCGCTTGGGGCTGCTTGATGCTGGAAACTGGGGCTCTCTATCCAAGGCTCACCAGGCCAGCCAGACCAGTATTGCTCATCTCCCCTCTGCTCATGCTGCCCACCAGAGACGGATCCCAAGACAAGGGGAGCGAGGATGGAGCTGGGCAGCCCTGGGGAGCAAATGCCCCTTGGCAGGAGTAGCAGCATCCTTCTGCCCTGCTGCTCCAGGAGGCCCAGGCGAGAAGGAAAGACGGAGGGTCGGGGAAGAGAAACCACGAAGCACATGCCCATGCAGCATGAGGCAGTCCAGGCGGCAGGGGAGAAGGGATGGCTTCCCTCTTCTTCCAGGAGTGGTGAGGGTGCCAAGGACTGACAGGTACTGCAGGGTCGGCACCACGTGGGTGGCATTCCTGAGACCTTGACGTCCCCCTGGCTGTGCCCGCCCTGAAGGGAGACAGTGTGCGAGACAGTGTGGTAGAGGTTCCTCTGAGAGGACAAACCGGGGTGAGGGGCCCAACAGCTCCTGTGCAATAAAGAAAAGGATCTGTTTCCTGGACACCTCTGATTTAATGATCTCATGGAGGCCACGTGATTTAAGGCTGTTGCATACCATTGCCCCGTCAGTGTAAACATGGCAGTCCCCTCCACCGTATACCCCAAAACAAGGCTCTCCCTAAGAGCCCAGCTTCCAACCCTTCACCTCAAAGGAAAGCCCATGGCCTGGAAAACCTGCTGAGGTTTATCGGGGAGTCAGCATCCCCCAGGCTCCCCAGCCCATTCCTCAGCCTTCCCACACAGCCAACATCCCCCTCAGCTCAGGTCATAGAAGCTGTGGTCATCCTCCATGGCAGAAAGAATATCCTTAAACTGAGAAACGACGCGTCCAAAATGAGACCCTTCCCAGAACACCTTCCCGCAGCAGGTGCAGCAGTAGAAGTAGGTGAGCTCGGCTTTGTCCAGCACCCCAGGCGGGATGGCAGAGACCTGCAGGACCGTGCCATTTGCCAGCATCACAGACTCCCCAGTGAGGTCTGAATCCTCCAGACACTGGCAGTTTGGGTTGTAAATGGGCTGGGGTGAATCATGGGCCGGTGTAGCAGCATCACAGGTTTGGCTTGGCTTCTCTTCAGCTCTTGTCAGGTGGCCTGCAGGGACAGGAGACAGCAGATAAATAATGAGCCATTGGTGTGATGAGTGGGGTCTGCACTCAGCTCATCCCACGTGGACAACCCCTGTGATAGGCTTGTCATCCTTGCAGGGAGTACAGGCTGGGCTCTACCCTGCTCCCCAGGGAGGAAGAGTCCTATAAATATGGGAGAAGGCGACGACAAGCATCCAGCCATTTGCCTGCCTTGAGCATGACACCAAGGCAGCTGCCTCCTGCTCCCCAGCAGCCTGCCTGGCTTCTCCCCCATTCACACAGCTCTTTGGCTGTGTCGGGGGCAGAGGGGGTGCAAGAGCAAAGTCCCCAAGCTGTCTCCTCACTGCTATGTGGGGGCACCTGCAGTGGATGCTACTCCGGATATGTGGGAGGAGGAACCCTGCTGTGGCCTCAGTTTACCTTACCGAGAGCTACCGGGACACTGCAAATGGAACTGGTTCTGGGTAGAGCTTGGATAAGAAATGCTGCACGTGAGGAGTGTTGGAGCACTGGCAATCACAGTCTGTGGTGTGCCACTGCAGATACAAGGTCCCTATGGCCGAGACTCATTAACGAACCTGCCTTAAGAGCAGTGGGATTAGCCAGAGTCCTGGAGACGTGAATCAGTAAATCAAAAGCTATCCTGGTTTGCCCAAGTGTGCTGGGCACTGGGGCTGGCATGCCATCTCCCTCCTGTCACCTAATTCCTTGCTCCTGCACTGGATCCCTGGAAGAGGGGCACTACTGCCAACAGCCTGGAGACATGCCCCACGGTGGCAGATGAGGGGTTCCTGTGCACCCTGAGCCCTGGCCTGGCCCTTGGCCTGTTGTGGGCTTTCTGCCTGAGGCCAGCACGTACGTGCTGTGTTGTGGGCTCCTGCCTCCAGCCAACCGACTACTGCCGTTGTAAACAAAGTGCTACGAAACCCACGACATTTTTGGCAGCTCAGTGCAGGTTCTCACTGCTCACGGCCTGTAACCGCGGCCCGACGGATTCCTGGGATCCGGAAGGCGGAAGCTGTGGGCTCAGTTGACTGTCATCCATCAGGATGTCTGGCAGCAAGTGACACAGGGAGGCAGTTTGCAGTTATTACTCTGGGATGACTCATTTTTGGCAGGGGGAGCTTGTCCTGCCTGGGCATCAATTAGACAACAAAAGGCATCTTGCATCTTTCCAGTGACATCTCTGGGACTCTCAACCTGCCCCTTGTGAGGATAAGAGGGAGCTTTGTCAGGAGTTAGCCTTGTGGGAGGGAAATGAAACCAGCAGTCTTGGCTGGCTCTTCCAACCGGATCCCAAAGCCTTCAGGAGCCATGAATTATAGCTGGGGAAAGCAAGGTTGAGGCTGGGGACATGAAAGTCGGGAGGCAGGGTCAGCAGTGGTCCCCAGGAGCCCACCCACTTGACAAGGAAGGCTTTGGAGGATGGAGCCTGGGATTCAAACCCCTGGGGAAGCTTTTCAGGGAAAACTCTCAGGATTGGAAACAAGAGGGTCCCAGGCATGCAGTGATGAGCCTCTGCAAAAAAATTACGCAGCTGCATGGGGAAAACTGAGCAGGATTGGGTCACCTGCATCGCTGCGTGTCCCCACGGCAATCAAAGCCTGCCTTGGAACAGCCATCTTGTCTCACCAGCCCCACACCACTGTGAAGGGTCCCACGTGGCACAGACTGCAAGATGCTGCCCAACCCCCTGGGATCTGCACAGATCACAAATTGCAACCAAAGCCCACGTACACTAGGGCTGCCCTACAGCCTGCAAGGACTGGGTTATGCTGGTGCCAGGCACGCTGCATCCTTGGTTCATGACACCCAATTCCCGCTCCGATTGCCTTACTCCCTCCCCAGTGAGGATACACCAGCATTTCCTTCCCCTGTATGGGAGCAATACAGGCTAGAGAATGTGGGCTTAAAGCTGATGTTAGAGACAAGAAAATGCAAAATCTTTTCATGAGGAAATCTCAGAGCAACAGGAAACCAGCAATCATGGTGGTTCCCAAAGTGTCCAAACCAGTGGGACGTGGCCAGCCTCCCCATTCCTGGCCAACGAACAACCACACTCAGTGTCAAAGCTTTCACTGAATATATTCTCAGGGTCACTGGCCTGCAGTGTTTTGCAGACCAGCCCATGACCATCAAGCAACCCGACAGCCATGCATGTTTGGGGACTGCTCACTTATCATATCAGAAACCAGCCCCAAACCCAGTCCTACTTGCTGCCTGTCAGCAAAGAGCTGGATTCATCATTGTTGCTCTCTGAGTAAGTGTCCCTCAACAACCCTCAGCTTTTCCTTGAAGCTCTGCATCTGTTTGGGACACTAAAATTCATTCTTGGAGAAAAAACAATGACCTCAGTTTCCCATTTTCTCCAATTTTTGGCATCTGGTGAAGAACACGGGCTGTTCTCAGAAGATACCTGGGCTGTCCAGAGTGGGGACATCTCAGAAGAAGCCCTGCTCCTTTAGGGATTTTTTTAGGGTCCCAAGCCAGGAGGTAGCAGGTTCAGGAAAGACAACGCCACAAATTTAAAAGCTTCAAAGCTTTTGCCCAGTTGTCTACGTTGTCTCTTGAGCAAAGCACCAGAGTCATCTGTGCAAATCTTGGCTTCAGCCGTGCTACGACTCTTCGGCGCTTCTCCTCATGGCTTTCTCTTGTTGAAGGAAGCTATTCCTGTGCAGAGCTTGGCTTGCTATCTTGTTTTCTTCTAATCTATTTTGGCATAGAAAAGGCATTAAACGCAGAGTGCTCTGCTTTCAAGAAAAATCTAGTTAACCAAGTGCTTAGAGAACTACTGCCTGTCTGGTTGTCTTCTCTGGCTTGGGCTCTGCAAGATCCTTGCCTGTCCCTTGCTCAGAGCCTGTTTGTGGTCCATCAGTGCTACCAGATGCAGAAAGGCTAGTACACAGCCAGCTCTGGCACCTCTGTGGAAGCCATGCCAGCAGGAGGCACGTTCAGCTGTGCCCCAGGCTGCTCTCAGCACCCCAGGGTGCTCCAGCACCTGTGCTGGGACTTTTTGATAGTTGGTTCAGCCTTGATGCTTTTACAGGAATGACTGGCAATTTGCCCTGTCTTTGGAAAGTCTCAACGCATTCACTGTGGTGCAACCCCACTGGCCCACAGCAGCACTGACTTCAGAACTTGTTGGTGGGCAAAGCAAACTGGAGACACTCTCCTTCCTGGCATGTGGAGTGCTAAGTCTCTGCATCCCCCAACCACCCCCTATCCCATCCCCCGGTAGGTGGCTCGTGAGAAACAGGCAGGCAGGGAGGAAAAGTTCATCTCTTAAAAGCATGGGGAGAGAAAGGCCATGATAGTCACCCAGTGTTTTGCCTTTAGGTTGCACCAGCCCCCTCCTAATTGTGGCGCTTCAAAGGGTTGAAAATGCTACATCACTTCAAAGTAACAATTTTTGAATGGGAGCTTGTAAAACTCCTTTCCCCTGGCCCTCCCCCCCCCCCCCCCCCACCCCTGCCCCAGCCGAATTCTTTTCACGGCTTTTGAAGATGCCTGTGCTCCCGTCGCAGCACAGCTGAAAAGGGCACTGGGCGCCAGTTGCAGGGTGCCAACCGGGCAAATAGTCTTAAAGGGGGAAAAACGTTGCTGTGAAAAGGTCAGGTCTCCACAGCTCTGCAAAAAAAAGTTTTCTTGGGAAGGCCATAGGTGGAATGGAGAAAGGGGGGATTTCTTTAAGGAGGAATTTTTTTCTTCCCTCTGCTCCATTTCTTCCCTTCTTCCCTTGCTTTCTCCAAGCAGAGTAAATTTGGCTGTCTTATGTGAGTGAGAGCACTAAAACATGGGGCAGCCCCAAGATAATGCCCACAGGGGCCCCACAGCTCCCATGACCACATGGCATATACGGCACAGGGGCCTCCTGCAATATGGGGCCCAAAACCACGCTTATCCTGCAAAGCATGCCAGCCTCAACACACACACGTGTGCACACACATGCATGCTCTTCCCGGCTCACGGGACACATGCTGAGCCCCCTCGCACGGTGAACCTCTTACAAGCTTTCTGGCTGTTTTGGGCATCCTGGCAGGGTGTGTTCTTCCCTGGTCCTGCGGGAAACCACCCCCTTGAGCTAGGCCTGCCACAAAACGCAGCCCCGGGCAGAGCTTTCTCTGACAGAGCTGCTCCTCCAGCAGTGCTGGCACTGCAGCTCGGTTCGACACTGCTCACTGAGCCCAAAAATCACTTGCTAAGTGATTCACAGAGCTGAGCAATGACTGTGCCTGAGATGGAGCAAAAGGCATGTGTGGGTGTGCATGTGTTTGTGAGGCCGAGGGAAGCCGAATGTGTCATTACAACATGCCAGGAGTTTTTAGAGCTACAGTTTCAAGAGATCTGTGACTATTCATGCCAAAGGCTGGATTCCCACTGTATCTCTGGAGAGGAGAAATGAAAGCGATTCCTTATCCAATCAATTAGAAACACCTCTTGGGAACTAATAATCCTGTTATAAAACATCTTGAAAATAGAAAGGCCTTTTCCCTCTCCCCCTCTTGCCCGGGTCACCCGAGGATGACGGAACCCAACAGGCTCTGTATGAAGAGCTCTTGGAGGCTGAGATCTGCAGACTTTCCAAGCATACTGGGGCATGGTTGAGCAGCTCACCCTGGGACTGAGCACCCAGGTGTTTTAGTGCTATAGAGCTGCCACAGGGACCAAGGAATGATCCTCCTCAAGCTCCTTTTCTCAAACCAGAAGCCCTGCTCAGGAGAGTAGAGAGGTCTTCCCACAGCAATCTCACTTCCACTCCTTGCAAGCTGTGATACTACCCTTCCCCCTCAGCACATGGCTTCCACTACATCACACTCTCTCCAGCTCCTGCACATGCGTGCTTGGATGGGGAAATTAGTGCTCATCACAGTAACACACCACAGAAACCACTGCTGTTCCCTCCCAACAGCAACATCTCCATCTGAGTCCTTCCAGCCAAGCACTGGTGTGTCCACAGAAAAGAAGACACTGTAGAATCCAAATTCCTCTTACTTCTGGATCAGATTCCTCCTCTGACTGAGCAAGACCATCCTCAGCAGAGGGATCCCATCTTTCTGCAGGAGGTGCAAATTCCAGGTGTGTCTGCAGCAGCAGTTCGTCTGTAAGAAATGCTGACAGAGCGGTGGGCCTGAAAGCCAGCAGCTGCTGCTCAGGCAGTAGCGAGCCACTTGGGTGAATTGGTTTTCCAGTTTGGGTCCCCAGGAGCCAGAGATAGGCAGTGGGCACCCAGCAGTGACCAGTGGACTCTCTGATTCCACTGCCCTGCAGCAGCACTGCTCAAGCCTCAGCTTGAGACAAAGAGAAGGACAAGCCTAGTATGAATGGGACAACATGGAGACGCAGGAAAACAGGGACTTCTCTGCAGCTCAACTCCATGCCCAGGAACGAGGGGTAGCAACAAATGATGTCTGTGAGTCATCTTGTTTTCTACTAGGATCACCCAGAGCAGGAGATGAACTTGTCTCCTCTGAAATAGCCCTGCTTCATGCCCAAGCCATGGCCACATGGCCCAGCGAACCCATAGCTCACTCTGCAACGTGGGGAGCTGCACATGCCTCGACAGCCTGGGAGAGATCACCTTTCCTTCAACAATGGGTCACCAGCAACAAGATAGTGGGAAAGACCCACAGAAATGCTGCTCTGCACATCTCATGTGCCTTGTGGCACTGCATAGTTCCTGGTGCCCAAAAACAAGCAGTACCTTAACTCTGGAGGACAAAGAACCAGAGGTGTGCCCCAAGGTGAGAGCAGGATCTTGGGACCCGCAGCCACAAGCGATCGCTTAGGTGTCAGTCCTGGAGGAGCCCTGGGTGTGAACTATAGCAGAAGGAGGGTTGTGATGGGCAACATGACTTGTCCAAAGAGTCCAGATCTGTTGCTGCTGAAGGGTGCAGCTGGGAGGGATGGATGGCCTCAGGCAGAGCTGTCGAGCTGGGCATGGTGTGGTCTGCCCAGAGTGAACAGCGGGAATGCCCCACCATCCCATGACCAAAGAGAGGCCTTTGGGGGTTAAGGGTTTGTATGCAAAGGTTACCATGGTGGTGACACCAGTGACCTGGATCCCCTACAGCCTACAACCATGACATTGGAGTCCTGAGTCAGCTTTACTGAGACAGTGCTGTGACACTCTGCTGAGGTACAGAGGGGCACAGGAGGGCCTGGAAAGCCCAGCTGGAGCAGGATCAGGACAAATCTAGTTTGAACCTCCCTTTTCTCAGACCACACAGTCCTGACTTGCCTAGGAACAACCCGTCCACATGCGTGTGAGCCCTGGGCAGCCTGGGGGGACCTTCCCCTCAGGGTTTCAGTGTCAGAGGTCTTAATGGATAATCTGAGCTTTCTTGCGGGAGTCAGGTATTTCTACACAGTCCCATTTCTAGCATGAGTCCCTCTGTGTCACCCAAGCTGAGACTCAGGCATGAGGTCTTGAGGCAAAGAGCAGGGTGTTTGCCCTGGCTGGCTCAGGCGGGGAACCTTTTGCTCACCTCTTCGGCTTCCCAGTGGGAACCAGAGCCTCCTGCCAAGTCCTGAGAGGCGCTTGGATCTGGCAAGGCTTGTGGAAGCTGGGCCCCTTCTCACAGCCTTGCAGCCGCACCCAGCTGTCATCGCAACCACTTTGTGCGCATGCCCGCGCGCGCGCGCGCGTGCGCGCGCACACACACACACACACACAGGAGATTTGTCCATAATTAGGCAATTAAGGATTAGGTGTTTTGGAGAAAGCGCACATCGTAAAGACTTTGTACAAGTCTGAAAGGAGACCTGGGAGCATTCTTGGAGTACAAAGGTGCATGGGAAACCTTGCCGCGGTGAGAGATTGAACCTGATAAGAGGAGTTACGAGCCTGAGAAATGCACTCAATTGCAGGGCACTGAAGATGTCTGATTATCTTTTCCTTCTAGATAAGTCAGATAAACAGAGGACAAAGGACTTGGGATTATGCAACCTGGGCTGCGTTAGCCAGGCCATGTTCTTAAGATGTTCTCAGGTGAGCACGCGTAGAGCGGAGGATGAGCTTGCTGAAAGCAACAGGCCAGGTTAAGTTGCTACAGTCTCTTGTCTCTTACTGCTTCCCATTGTGGGAGAAAATCCTGCTGGATCCTGTGCCCCAAATCTAGAAAGAGCAATGTTTTCTGTGGCTTTGGCACACACGTGGCCGACATGCCTCTGGCTTCTTCATGGGGTGCTTTTGGTGTGACACTGCTGTCAGCAGGTACATGCACAACTCTGCAAACCCACAGCCCTGAAAATGTCACTCGGTTCACAGCCCAGTAGTGTTTTTTCACATGAGCAAACAAAATTCTTCTGAAATAGGCGGAGCTGGCAGGCCCCGAACCCAGTCATGCTTGGGAGGTATTTCTGGCCAGTCTCACTGCTGCAGCCTTTGTTCCCAGGCCTGCACAGCAACACAGCAGCCCCCATCCCTGCCCCTTGTAGGGGGAGAGGGGAGAAAGCCCCATTGCCCTGCTGCACCCTGGGGCAAAGAGAGTGCTCAAAAGCACTGGTTCTCCACTCTGAGGATGAAGGGGCCCAGGGAGGGCAGGGAAGCCCTTGGCAGGGGCAGATGCAGAACCTCGAGGACCTGTCCCCTTCCCCAGCCATTGGGGTTGTGTCTGAGAGGCCCAAGCACTGTGGACAACTGGCTGCGGACGAGGAACCTCCTGGCTTGCTGGATGGCTGGGGACCCTAGAGAAGAGTGCAGAGCAGCCTGAAGTATTCACGATGTGCTGGCCTCCCCTGCATGCCTGGCCCTGCGCTAGCCTGATCTGATGGCCAACGTGCTGGAGATGCATGGATTGCACCGTGGGTGTGAGAGTCATTGTGGGACAGCATGGGGATTGCCCGCCTTTGCCCACGTGGCAGTAAGATCGGTCTGAGGCTTATGGCAAAGCCAAATGCTGCAGATAGGGAAGCAGGACAGGAAAAAAACTGCATCTAGCATCAAGGCTTTGGACACAGTGTGGCTTCCTCTGGCTGTCGATCAGAGTCAATGGCTGAGGAAAATCCTGGTCGTGGCAGAAGAAGGGGAGAGATGCTCTGCATCTTACAAGCATCAGCCCTGGCTTGGAGTTGCTGCAAAGCTCTCCCCCTTCACTTGGCTGCTGTCTTGCAGCTCTTCCTCCTGCCTCCTTGCACACTGCCTCTGCACGCAGCCCCCACTGAGGTTTCACCCAGGCTCAGCCACAGAGCTGTGCAGTGCAACCTCCCAAGTGAAGAGGAGGGGAAGGAAGAGAAAGAAACAGAGTCAATGCTCCAGGCCAGTGAGTAGGAAATGTGCCACAAGGAAGGCACAAAGCGGCAGCTCAGCCAGCCTGCTGCCCTGCCACTGCTCCAAGTGCCCTGGCAGCCCCACGCCATCCTGCAGCACAGCATGCAGACTTCCTGGCTACCACAGCTGTCATGGGCAGTGGGGTCATCACAGCATGCTGCAGTCCAGACAGATACTGCTGGAAAACTCAGCCTGCACTGCTCATGGGGCTCCCCAGGGTTTATCCCGCAGCTGCAGGATGCAAAGTTTGAGGAGAATAAAAATAGATAGTGTGGAAGGGGAGAGGATGCAGAAAATGCTAAGGGGTGCTGGATTGCTACTGGAGTGGGAACAGAGTGGGGAGGTCTGGAGCAAGACTCCCCTATTTCTCTTCCCTCCATCCTCAGTAATGCAGGTGGATCCAAAAGAAACATCCTGCTGCATGCAGGGGGCAGGAGGACTGCAGTGCAGGCTGAGTTTTCCAGCAGTATCTGTCTGGACTGCAGCGTTCTGTCATGACCTCACTGCCCATGACAGCCATCCAGCATCCCCTGTGTCTCAAGCCCCAACAAGGAGGCTTCTTGACTTCCCTGGACTCCTGACAGACCCTGTCCTCTCTGCACTCCCATTCCTACAGCAAGCTCCTCTGCAAAGTGCTGACAATGAAGCGGGGTTGACCGAGACTGCAACCATTGCCCTGCTGAATACGCCAGGTCTTGAATCATGCTTAGGTCCGAGCACACTGCCTGCCTCAGGGCCGAGAGTCCCAGAGCTGTGCTGCTCTGAGTGTGGTGCAGCTTGCCTCTGCGCCATGCAGGTACTCCAGCCCACCAGCCTCCGTGGCCTCCTCGGAGCACCACTACCAAGGCCCAAGGACGGGGTTGCGCTCAGGAGAGACATCCTTGATGTCTTGTGCTTGTTGCGCTCAAATACCAGAGTTGCATGTGAGCAAACAGCTGATGGCTGGTCATGCAGGACCCTCGAGTCCAGCCCAGCTTGCTCGTCTCTGCCACACTTCGGGCTTCCCAAGACGCTATGTTGGACTCTCCAAGCATCCCTATTGCTGTATCTGAGCCTCTGCTTCTCTCTAACTTACAGCAGCAGAGGGAGGCCCTGCCAGCAAAACAACATCATGGATGTAGCAAGAGCAACAAGTCAGTGTGAGCAAGCAGGATTAGTTTGCTGGGACCTGCCATTCCCTCACCATGGGTGAGGTAGAGCAGGTTTTTAAGGCAGATTATGGTCAGAGACCATACAAGGATGATGCTGCAGGGCTGCAGAAGGCTTGGTTTTTATGTGATTTCTCCCTATACAGCGTCCAGCCACCATCACTTCTTCCCGCATGTGGAAAGGAGACACTGAAGTCCCCAAGTGCCTGATGAGGATCAGACAAGCATGGTTAGCAGTACAGCTCAAGAAAGAGTAAGAACAGCTATTTTTGTGTTTTGTAAAATGTTTCAAATGGAAAGAGATTATTTTATGATTAAAGAAGCCTTTTCTGTTAGGCAAATCCTAACCAGATCTAACATGATACATCCTTGCCTTTCCTCGGGACCAGACTTCATCTGGCAGAGCATCACCCAAGCTCCAGTTTTTACCATACTGACTAAGCAAGAAGCTTCCCCTGGCCCTGTGACACATCCAATCCACCTGGGTCATTTAGGAGCCTGTATAACGGCTTCCATTATGAGCACAGCTTACTTGTGCCACATGGTGACCCACAGCACTGTCACCTCTCTCTGCCCCACTCCTCTGTCTGCTCTAGGCATGTGAACCCCCTAAAGAAAGCTGCTCAGAGCACCCCACTGGGAAAAGGGCATTACAGGGCAAAGCTGTCTGGACTTGAAACAATTTTCAACACTTTCATCAAAGCCCTCGTGCAGGGAAATGTGGCTGTGTCAGGGAAAACATTCCCTAAAACCTGGGAAAGTCCTAGGTCCAAATTCAAGTGAGTTATTACAGGATGAATAATTTGCCTTTCATCACTTGGAAACACTGTCATAAAAATCTGGGAGCCAAATAGAGTGGCACTGACCCAGGTTTTGCTGCAACGAACTCCAAAATGTAAGCAGCCCTGGCTCTCTGCAGCTCCAGGCTCTGACTCTAAGAACACTTGGGGAGTGCAGACTTATATCGAAGGTTTCTCTTGCAGAAATAGTCCCCACGCATGGCTGGCGGGTGTCCCAGCAACCCTGGCTCCATCTTCCCCTGCTCAGACCCTGCTTGCTTCGCCTCAGAGAGATGAAACCACACGGGAGGTTTCTTTCCTTGCCTGGGGAAGGCGGCAGGGGCGGGGAGGGGCAGAGCATTTCCCTCCTAAGGAACTGGGTGCTGGAAAACCAGCATCATTTGGCTAGTCTTGAGGAGCTTCATCCATGCTCAGTGGCATGAATGAGATGATATGCCCCCGGCCAGAGCTGTGGCAGCATGGGCGAGTGGCCTGGGTAATCTAAGTGCTGAGCTCCCCATGCTGAGTGCCATGGACCATGCACTGAACCTGCGTTCAAGGGCAGAGAAGGTCCCTTCCACCTGCTCCTGCAGAAGGAAAACGCGAAGTAAATCGGGGAATGGCAGACTGATATTTTCCTTATGCATCCGCTCCACTGGCTGTCCAGGCTGTCCCCCTGCAACTGCTGTCTTCTGCCATCTGCCAAGAGAGCACTCACTGGAGGGCAAAGGGTTGGCAGGACATTGCCAAGGACCTAGCAGCAACCTTTCCCTGTTTCTGTTCCACAATGTTTGACCAAAAGCGGGTCATTTTCCTGGGACAATCTAGTTAAGCTCACACTGATGGTCTCTCGTTTCCAGCAACCCCCAGCAGAAATAGAAATCAAAATAGAAATCCCAAGCTGGTTTGAGTCCTGGGGCACGGGGAACCCCACAGATAAATCCCCAGGAGGGCTTTGCTTTGGGTCAGGTATACTTGCCTAGCTGTAGCCATCTGCCCAGTCCAGATGCTCCCTGGTGCAGACACAACTCAACTCCTGTGGGTCAACCTATATTTTATATCTCCGTTGCAGCAAAACACCAAAATGCCTGCCCCTGGTCTCGGTGAGATCAATCCTGTTGCAATGTGTGGGTTGCTGAGACGCAGCCTAGCCAGGTCTGGCATGCAGGCAAGGAAGAAATGATGGAAACAAAGTGCTGAGATTTAGGAGGATGTAGCACCTCTCAGTGCTCTCCTGCCAACCCTGGCTGTTCTTCTGGGAGCAGCTTTGGTGAAATGAAGGGTCCTGACCCCGTCACTGGATGACACTGAGATATTTTCTGTCCTTGACCTCTCCATGTCTAAGGACACCCTGGTAACAGCTCACCCAACACAGCAGGCATGTGGCTTGAACCTGGCACAGCAGACCGATGGCCTTCCCTTGGAGGAGGCTGTGTCATTCTGTTACCCAGGAAGTGGGGCTGGAGGGGGCCCCAGTGAGAGGCAGAGGAAGAAGAGGGGCCTTATGGCACACGGAGAGCTTGGGGGTTTTGCAGACAGTGTAAAGGACAGAGAAGCAAGGGGCTCTATATGAGCATGCGTGGAGGAGCATGGAGATGTCAACTGAAGGATGACATGTGAGACATCCCCAGTCCCATCCTTGCCATACAGAGGGGGAAGGGGAAATCGCTCACATGGCTGAACATAAACCACAGCATTTCAATTTCCCATACTCTAAAACTGGCTGAACAAGCCAGGCTGGTCTCTGGGTACATATAAACAGTGAGTGCCTTCACCAGAGAAACCGCTGGGAGGATGCCCTGGCCTTTTGGAAAGCGTAGCGCTCCCAGGCTGCCAGCACCACGGGAAAAGCCACCCCATGACGTCCGTCCATCCTGCAGAGCCACAGGTGTGGTTCCTCGCGAAGCCACAGCCTCCCAGGAGCGCTTTGCAGCCAGTGATCCCAAAGTCCGTTGCTTTGATCCTGCCTTTCCTCATCACATAGATGGGGAAACTGAGGCACAGAGGCGGTCAATGATGTGGTTTAAAACTGTCAAGAGAACCTGGGCTCAGGAACGGCAGCAGAAAGAGCACACGTTTCTGTCCCAGCGCGCCCGGTCGTGCGCACCTCCATGGAGACTGCATGTCTGTGGCATGTGTCACTCACCACCAAAATGTGGCTCCCTCCAGGGAGAAGCGCAGAAGAGTAAATACCAGTGCTGCAGAGCAGTTTGGGGCAGGGAGTGGAGGAGGTCTTTCCCAATGGAGCCTGTAAGAGCTTTTCTGGGCAGGCAGCACTTACTCACTCCTCCTGCAACCTGACCTAGTTTAGCAGTGATTGTGCAGGTGAGAAAGGGATCGTGTCATGCATTAGAAACCACTAACAGTGAAGAGGCATTTCACAGCCAAAGCTTAGTTTCCCAAGTCAGGTAGTAATGGCCTTAGGCTGTCACTTGGGCCAGTGCTGGCATTTCACCTACCCAAAACATTCCAGGTCCAGGCAATCACATGCAAAACCCAGCAGAGCTTCTGGCAAGTCAGATCAGCTCTTTCGCATGGGACTGCCAGGAGGAAAGAGCTGGGAGGCTATAGTTGGACATGCACAAGCTTAACCCGGCACAAAGTTACAACAGCAGCAGATCGGGGGCAGGGGAGGACCCCCATTCCCTGTCTGAGAGACTCACAGCCTGAGCTGGGAAGGTCTCGTAATGCTCTGGAGACTGGGACCAGGGCCTGCATGTCTCTTGCCTGCGGCTGGGCTCTCCAGAGTGGGTAAGGAGACTCTCCCATCCCACCTTGTCCAACCCCACTGCGTGGAGGCATCCTCATCCCATCAGAAACTCTGTCCCTCATTTGTAGCTTCTCGAGGTGCAATCTTGGGAAGGAAGAGCCCAAAATGACTTATTGGCAGGAAAGGCCATAGAGAACACCTAAGAGCAGCAAAATCCTAGACCATATGGAGACCTGGGAAGGTCAGAGGTGACACAGCCCTGAGCTTGCTGCTTCCCCCAGTCCGCAGGGAGACCTGGGGTGTATGAGACCAAGAAATCCCGTGGGGAAAAAGAAAACATCAAAGTGTCACTCTCCTCCTAGTAAGTAGGGCTGTATTTGCAGCTGCTGAGCATCAGTATTCATAGCCCTTGTCCTAACGCTGGTCCTGTCCAGGGACTGGGGGAAACCTATGATGCTTTACAACTCATGAGCTGCTACCTGGGCCTCACAGCAAAGCCAAGCAGTAACTCCCAGCTGGGGAGCAAGACCCTAAGAGGCAGATGCCTGACCACTGCACTGAGCCATTGGCACCCATTCTCTTACTTGCATCATCCTCTGCCGTTGAGTGTCTGCTGTCCTCCATCAGCTGCCTCATCCTCTCTTTGGAGATCTTCAGGTACTTGTTGCAATTGCACACCTGGCGAAAGAGAGAGGGCAAGGTCAGCGAGATGGCAGCTGCGCGCCCAAGATCTCTCTGTGCCGAGCATATGACCCACCTCTCTGGGCAGCCCCCAGGCAGATCCTGGAGAGGGGCTCTCCCCAGGAGAGCATCATTGCACGGGGAAACTGAGACAAAGCCTGTCCTACCACCTACTGGGTGGCAGAGGGGGAGCAGACATAGGCTTTTGGGTCTGCAAGTCTATACTTGGTCATAGAAGCCTCCTTCCCAGAAAGACTTCATTTTTACAGTCCTTAGCCACATCTGTCAGTGGCTCCTTCCCAGGAATGCTTGGAGCAGTGCCTGGGACCTGCTTATGCTCTGGGCTGCAAGAAGCACCCAGCCTCCCGCCTGTAGAGGATCCGTCAGGATCCAGGTGGTGTGAAGGACAGGCCTTTGCCGTTGGCAGGGCAGAAGGTGACCTCTGGGCTCATGATGGGGCAGCTCTGTGGCATAGGTTACCCCAGCAGCCTGTGGTGCCTAGGCACTCGAGGGGGCACCTGAGGAGGTAGGTGCCCTGGTAGGCGCAGCTCCTGCTCCCAGATGAACCCTAGGGCAAAGTCGAGCCCAACCTCTGGTATAAATGCTCCTATAAAGAACAATGTTATCAGAGAGGCCTGTTAAAAGCCCATAATAGAGCTATTCATTAGGAGCCCAGAAGTGAACACAGAAAATTCAGAGGAGTGTTTGATATTTAGCACCCTCCCAGCAACGGAGGCTTTTAGCTATTCACGCCTGACAACTACATCAGGGCAGCAGATACCCGCTGCAGCCTTCCTCCCAGAATTTCTCATTCAGACCAGCCTCTGTATAATGCCATAAGATGCCAGAAACAGAGGCTGGCCCAAAGTATCAAAAAGAGTTTGGGCTACAGCTTCAAAACTTGTTCTCTCTTGTCCCGTAAGACCTGCTGAGACTGCAGCGTATGCCAAAGGGACAAGCTGGCATCTCGGCTGGCAGAGGCTACTCCACTGGGTTCATCTCTGACATAGCACCAGTAACACAAACACACACATTTTCTAAAGTGACTCTTGGTCCAGAAAATGCCCCTTCAGAGCTCTCCAAGTGGCCTGAGCTCCTGCAAATGCCCTTAAGGAGCCACTCCTCTCCAAGGGGTCCGTACTGGGTACAGAGCTCCTGAAAACACTCACCAGCAAGGAACACTCAGAGCAAGGTTTCTCGAGCTGAAATCACAGTGCAGCTGGTAGCCAGATGTGTTCACCCAGAAGCAATTAGCACTAAACCTCCCCCAGTCAGGGTCCTAACCTGTGCATTTCAGCACGCTCCACTTCACAGCCTTGCTCTTCTCTTACCCTCCCAGTTTGGAAGAAAGTATTTTAAGGCAGTGGAAACTACCAGGCAGACTCAAGCTGAGTCTTGGGATGTGCTACAACACCTTTAGCTTGTTATTTGTTTTAAGGGACTGATTTTTGCTTGTGGAGCATTTTGAACATGCTGCACCCAAAGAAAGCAGTGAGACAGGTGCATAACTTCACCAACCAGAACAAGTTGCTTGCCTGGGGGTTTGCTCCAAAGCCTGTTGAAACCGGAAAGTCTTTCCATTGCCTGAATGGGCACCAGAGCAACCCTCCAGTGGCTCTGTGTCTGTGGCACACTAGCTGGAATGGTGCCGGGGCCATGGAGTGTTGCAAAGATGCCCTGTCTTCCCACCAGGGAGGTGGGAGGATGATTTGTTTGAAAATGAGCTTGCCACGACATCCTGCTCTCTTTGCTCCCCAGGAGATATTTCCACCTACAACATATATGCAGTGGCTGCAAAATCAGTGCACAGTCCCCAGCCTGGGCATGATTTGGACCATGAAAAGATGCAAAGGCTCTACTCCCTGAAGCTGCTCTGCAGGCAGAGCCTGAGACAGGTAAGAGGGAAAGTCTTGTGACAGCAAGGCCATCAGGGCTAAGAGCTCTTCGGGGAACTCCTTTTCCAGGCAACTCAGCAAAGGCACCTGAGTTGCAGCCACTTCCTCCCAGCCCTCCGTGGTGGCTCTGCAGAGTGCCGCATGGCCTGAATTCAGCAAAGCAAAACCTCCTTCCTCTTCTTGGCACTTGATCAGAGGAGCTGGCCTCCAGCTCCCACCAAGACCTGCTGCCTTCCCTGCTGAATGGAAAAGCGAGGGTGAGCTCGGCTACTGATCATGGCAGCAGGAGCATGCCTCAAGCCCTCTCACTGCTTGGCAGAAGGATCCTCCTGATTCCTGCAGTGTCTGCTGCCCCACTGGCCTGCCTCCAGCTGGGCCTGCCAGGAATAGAGAGGAAGAGCAGGGTGAGCTTCTGGCTGAAGGCAATAGCCAAAATCCCATTGCCTTGGCCACTACCAAAAAAGGCCTCGGTAGTCACAACCCTGGATTCCACAGTCGCAACCCATGGCTACTTGGTACTCAAAGCCTAAATCCACTGCTCTGACATTGATAGAGAAATGCCACAGACAGACACATGCACACAGATGACCCAAATGACTCGGAAGCCTTTGTCCCACTTTTAAAAGCGAATTTCATTGAAATTCCCCTGAATTTTACAGCCTAAGGCATTAACTATGGTTTGGGTGGTTGCATACTGCTCCCAGTCACTAGTTTTTGTTTTTTTTTTTTCTCTTCTTTTCTTCACTCACACTGTGAAA